>NC_091127.1:111060833-111660833 GCF_040183065.1 Periplaneta americana | reverse complement strand
TTTACTGGAAGCAAGTAAAGAGATAGGTTTGGAAGTAAATCCCGAAAAGACAAAGTATATGATTATGTCTCGTGACGAGAATAGTGTACGAAATGGAAATATAAAAATTGGAAATTTATCTTTTGAAGAGGTGGAGAAGTTCAAATATCTTGGAGCAACAGTAACAAATATAAATGATACTTGGGAGGAAATTAAACACAAAATAAATATGGGAAATGTCTGTTATTATTTGGTTGAGAAACTTTTATCATCCAGTCTGCTGCCGAAAAATCTGAAAGTTAGAATTTATAAAACAGTTATATTACAGGTTGTTCTGTATGGATGTGAAACTTGGACTCTCACTTTGAGAGAGGAACAGAGATTAAGGGTGTTTGAGAATAAGGTGCTTAGGAAAATATTTGGGGCTAAGAGGGATGAAGTTACAGGAGAATGGAGAAAGTTACACAACACAGAACTGCACGCATTGTATTCTTCATCTGACATAATTAGGAACATTAAATCCAGACGTATGAGATGGGCAGGGCATGTAGCACGTATGGGCGAATCCAGAAATGCATATAGAGTGTTAGTTGGGAGGCCTGAGGAAAAAAGACCTTTAGGGAGGCCGAGACGTAGATGGGAAGATAATATTAAAATGGATTTGAGGGAGGTGGGATATGATGATAGAGAATGGATTAATTTTGCTCAGGATAGGGACCAATGGCGGGCTTATGTGAGGGCGGCAATGAAACTCCAGGTTCCTTAAAAGCCAGTAAGTAAGTATTGACACTTAATATTTTAGGAGAAAAATTCGCTCCAGGTCCTTGGTTCTATGTACTAAGCGCTCTGACCACTGAGTTGACACTGGATATGCGTCAACATATTATATGCCTAACTTGGAGTCAGGCCAAAAAGGGAAACATCAAAGGAGGAGAATTCGATCCGGCATCAGAGCGAATTTTTCTCCTAAAATATTAAGTGTCAATATTACAGGTAAATTCTGTAGGACAAATTAATATATACCTATAATATTCTCTTAGCTAGCATGCATAATAACTGCGGATTCTCGGCCAATAAGTCACTCAACTGAGTGCACTCCTAGTATAATGACAGTTGACACTGGATACACATCAACATATATATGCCTAACTTGGAGTCAGATCAAAAAGGGAAACATCGAAGGAGGAGAATACGATCCGGTGCTGTGGATTGAATTCGGCGTAGCTCAGTGGTCAGAGCGCTTGGTACGTAGAACCAAGGACCCAGGTTCGATCCCCGGCGCTGGAGCGAATTTTTCTCCTAAAATATTAAGTGTCAGTATTACAGGTAAATTCTGTAGGACAAATTAATATATATCTATAATATTCTCTTAGCTAGCAGTGCATAATAACTGCGGATTCTCGGCCAGTAAGTCATTCAACTGAGTGCGCTCCTAATATAATGACAGTTGACAATGGATACACGTCAACATATATATGCTAACTTGGAGTCAGGCCAAAAAGGGAAACATTGAAGGAGGAGAATTCGATCCGGTGCTGTGGATTGAATTCGGCGTAGCTCAGTGGTCAGAGCGCTTGGTACGTAGAACCAAGGACCCAGGTTCGATCCCCGGCGCTGGAGCGAATTTTTCTCCTAAAATATTAAGAGGCAGTATTACAGGTAAATTCTGTAGGACAAATTAATATATATCTATAATATTTTCTTAGCTAGCAGTGCATAATAACTGCGGATTCTCGGCCATTAAGTCATTCAACTGAGTGCGCTTCTAATATAATGACAGTTGACACTGGATACACGTCAACATATATATGCTAACTTGGAGTCAGGCCAAAAAGAGAAACATTGAAGGAGGAGAATTCGATCCGGTGCTGTGGATTGAATTCGGCGTAGCTCAGTGGTCAGAGCGCTTGGTACGTAGAACCAAGGACCCAGGTTCGATCCCCGGCACCAGAGCGAATTTTTCCCCTAAAATATTAAGTACTAAAAGATGAGATTGTGATCTCTTATTTGCTATAAAAATCTCTCATCTTACTGACTGTCCAACTTTGGAAACTAACTTTGACAAAGTGCACTTTTCAAGTGTACCTGCTCCAAGTTGTGATCCAAGTACACATGTACCATGTCAATCCAGCTTAAAACAAAAATTTAATGTGACGTTGAAACTGTTGACACCAGTTAAATACTTTTACAATGCAAGTGCTTTGTTTCAACCTTATAATGCAGAACAAAAGACAGGACAAGTACCTTAAGACACATGTTTGCATCTGGTTTCTCTTGCTCTACCCGTGGTGTTGGCTGAGGCTCCGGTGGTGGTAACAGAGGAATGTCTACCGAGCTGCTGATTCTCCTCCCTCTCTTGCTAGGTACACTACTCGATGATCTTGTTGTTCTCAAGCCTCGTTTCCTTCCCCGATTAGCTCTAGTCTCTGGTATCGATTGCACTGGTTCTGGATCATCCACTTCTGATTCTGTTGCTGCATTAAGAAATGAGATAAGCTTGTCACTCTTTCCTTCAATAATATTTTTTAACAAAATATGTAGTGGAAAGTCATTTCAGAACATTTTCTCTGATACCTCTGAATCCAGAAGTATGTTTCATTAACCTCATATCTGTTATTCAATCGTCATTACCACATTAATGACATACTATATATAAAAAAATCGCCCTATACCATTACAGTGACAACGGTATGCTGAACCAGAGATTTTATGCTTTCACAGTTGTGTTCAGAAGCTGAATTTTGGGTACAGCATTTCACTGTGTGCTTGAACTCAACAAATCCAATGTCTCGGAAATGCATATACGTTTCATTACAGCTGAATGACAGCATGTGACAAGGAACTATCCTTTTACAACAAAGCAACTCCAATTTGTCTTACATGGCTGATAAGAAGCAAACACTTATTGTTAAGAGTACTTATGAGTATACTCTATTTCCACAAAAATTGCAGTTGTTTTCACTTGACAAAGTAATTAAATACAGTGGCGATATCCGAAATGAATTGTAACTTGGTATAAACTCCACAACAGAAACATACAGAAACAGATGGAAGGACGTCACAAGAATGGAACCTCAAAGACTGGCACACAAGTTATGGTATTATATACCAATAGGGAAAAGAAAAATTGGACACCCAAGAAAATACTGAGCAAATCTCTTCGAAGCCAGAACAGGCCATGATGATGATGATGATGATGATGATGATGATGATGACGACGACGACGACGATGATGATGAAAAAGAAGTAATTTGTGTAGATATCTAACACTTAACGTTTCTGCATGAAGGACTTTTCTACTGGAGGAATAAATTTGTAGACAGTAATTCTTCTTCTTCTTCTTCTTCTTCTTCATCTTCATCATCATCATCATCATCCTTCTTCTCCTTTCGAGTAATAGATCTAGTGGTCTGTTACAGTCTCCAACCACTTCTAGTGAGGTCTTAAAGTAAATGTTTTCTTTTGTGGTATATTAATTTTACAAAATAATTCGTTTAGATATCTTTAAATCCCAACATTTTTGTCTGAAATTTCTGACTGGAGGCATAATTTTATTCTGTTGGAAATAATTTGAAACTATCATTTTTGGATGCAAACTGTGTATACTGTTTCATTATCACTACAACTTATGCAAAAAAGAGTTCAAGAAGAAATTATCAGTGTTATTTCCGAGTAATTTACTTCTTTGCACCATTCTTTTAAATGAAAAACCATTAATTTTTTCAAGAAGAAAATATATTTAATGTGCACGATTCCAAGCTAAAATGACTAATAAATATTGAGATATGGACAAAATTCGTCCAACAGTTTATCAGTTTAGGAGAAATCACTTTATACATGCAGTCAACATGCCAAGAACTACTCTTTGGCAACAGTATTTCTGTGAAAATCTGAACATTTCGATCTTTATAACATATTTTGTCTCGATATTTCGAATAATGAGAAAGTGAAAACAACTTTGGTGTGTGAACTTCATGTGTTTCTTTTCAACGTGGACACCTTTCCTGACATTGTGAAATTCACATGTTTGTAACTTTATTTTAAGAGAAGGACAACTAAAAATGTACACCGTAGTATGTAGTTCAAAAGTTATCAAAATGAAATTACTTACCATCATTCTGCTCCATTGATGCTTGTGATTGGGCTGTAATTGTAGAGGGTGTCAGTGCGGCCTCTAGATCTACAGCAGGTTCCTCAAGTTCAGATGCCATTTTGAGGGCCATCTGAAGCATGTCTTCCCCAAATGTGTTGCTTGTATCCACTGCTTCTGGGCTGAATCCTCCCTCGGCAGCTGAACTTCCTGAAGTTAAAAAACAATTTTATTACAATAATAATTTGTATACACATTAAGCACAGACCTTACAAAAAACGTTTTGTGCTAACTACAAGACACATTATGCACCAAAGAGTGAAAAGTATAATGGTAAGTACAGCTGGCATATACAATATATGCAAAAAACATATACTGAAATATATATGTATTGTATGTATGAAAATACACTAAAATGTGCACTCTAACATGTAATTATTACAAATCATATAATTATAATAGGATAAATTTAAGGTGCATTGAAAAAAAAAATTTCGAAATGTAAAACGTAAGAGTGCACAAAAGTTGCCTTGTAGTCTCTACTATATCCAGTAAAAAAGCAGGGCCGTGTTTCATAATAGCTTACAAACTAATAATATTAGTAAATTCACTTGTGACTTGTAATTTGTATGCTATTTCTGTTGCATAATGCTAAGAAGAAAACTTACAAATTACAAGTAAAAATACTAATATTTTTAGTGAATTTTACAAGGTAAAAATTTTAATAATATGAGTGAATTTTACAAACTTTCGTTGCATAATTGAAATTCATATTATTAGTTATTAGTGTTTACTAACAGTTTTCTTACAAGTTTGCATTCACTCATAGTTGATAAGAGTCGAGAAGGGTGTGGTTTGTTAATGTCTTAAAGTTCATTGATCTCTGTATATTTTATAATTTCATGTCTTTGTGTGAGTTTAAATATTGAAAATGATATATAGCAGTAATTTTCTATTCTTTGTGTTGTATTTGAAACAAGGATGAAGTGATTTGTGAGCAGCTTCTCAAGAAATTATTAATGAAACCACATTATTGCTAGGGTCATCTAGGCACATAGAATCTATCAAACTGTTGAGTGCTCCACATATTTCCGAATTTTTTTTACAATTCTTTAGCACGAAACAAATATTGTTACGGTTTAACTGATGACTTTATACGTTGTTTCAAGGTTTTTGCAAGTTTATTTCTTCAAGGACTAAGTTTACATTCTATCATTATCAGATTATAATTACTTCAATCCTGTAACTAAGGTAAACAAATCATTTTAATGTCTCTGAACTTTTCCAAAACATTATATTTTTATTACAGAATAATACGACCATGATTTACATTAAAATTCATGTTGTAATCTAATTATAAACATGTCCAACGTTGATTCAACGTTAATGAATTTCAAGCTTAATATGTGATAAGTTATGCAAATCAGCTTTGGGAGTTAATTTACACGTTAGGAAAGCTCACCTTGAAAATAGAAGAAATAAAATTGCTATTGTCAGACCATCGGATCTGTGCCCCCCGTAAGATATGTGAACTGAACCCTAATTCCTTCTCAGCCTCGGTAATTCATTTCTCTCCCTGCATTCCTACCTCTCTCTTTTCTATCTCTCTTCTTTTCTCTCCTCCACTATTCACAATTTTGAGCCTTCTTGCGGGACAGTTTATTTGCACTTGCAGTCCAGTGTTGTCAACTCAACATGAATACTGTAGCACGGAGTGGTGAAAAAAATATTATTAAGCAAGTAATAGCATTTTTCGATGAAGAGAAACAAACAGATCAATATCTGTTTCCTATAAATCAGGCAACGAAAATAGCAGCTGCGATTACAGGTGAGGTTTATTTTATTTCAATTAATTACGTATTAAAAATTCTTACTTAACTAATACTGATATAATACAATATGTTTATGTAATTTATTATAGGCAGGTCAGAGTGCCTAATAAAGAAAATCGGGAGAGAGGGAGTCTGTGCAGGAGATGAAAAGCTAGAATCACCAGGAAAGAACAGATCAAGGAAACTTTCATTCTTGTAGAGGATATGGACCGATGTATTTTAAGAAGAAAGATACAAGATAGAAAGAAGTTTAGACATTGAAGAAATTATTGAAGGTTGCGATAGAAGCAATAAATTTCCAAGGTGGGAGAGAAACGTTACGGATTAATAGAAGAGGAAGTAGCTAGATTTGTTATCAATTTGGGTGAACACAGCAGCAGCAATAGTAGTGACTCAGGTGCATATATGTAATTTCATGCATAATACAAGTCTTGGTCTTTTGTAAATATGTAAATTATTTTCATAAGCATAAATTAGAATGCCTGCACATTATCAGTATGTTATATTATATAGTATGTAAATAAGATCGTAGCATGTAGTAACTTCGCCATAGCTGGTCCCTAACCCGGATGAGAAAGAAAGAGGGTACATGACTATGTGTTCTTTCATTCCTACAATTTTATTAGGACTTCAAGATTACGTTCCAAACCTAACAAAGTAAGATAATGAGGTGAAGGAGAAGTATTTATAACGAAAACATTTCTCTTTAAAAACGAAATAGATTCCCTTCACATAGTTTCCAATTAACCAACAAATACCCACTGTAATCATATAATTATCTCCAAATAATCGTACAAATCAATCAGCGTCACTAGACTTACTTAAATTAAATTATGAATAAGTAATAATTAACCTCACATTATTAATAAACAATATTCAAGAGACACGACAATGTTTGATGAAAGTTCAGCAACATCCCTATTCGGCAAGGTTCGTGGCCTGTTGTTTGGCATGATGGGAGGAAAGCTGGTGGAATGGAGTGAGTAGAGGCATTAACTTTTCCAAGAACGACAGCGCTGAAGGTGCATAGATCCGATGGTCCGACAATACACATTATCTCTCTAATTCAGTGACTTCTAATAATTCCCATTCTCCAAATAATTCTGATGGAAATGATATTGAAAGTTCGCAGTTAGTACAGAATACTCAAATATTAGAAACAGCTTCCATCGAACGTGTTCATTCTATGCACGATTTGGAAGAGAGACTTTCAAAAATCGTAGCTGATGGTACTGAAAATGTTTTGGAAATACTTACTACGGAAAATATGCATTTTTTGTTAATCAAGAGTCCGAACTACCTGGCCCCAAGCATCCAGCTGTTAAATACAAGTTCAGGGAATTGTAGAACAGCTGTAAAAATACTTACAAATCATCTAATAGGCGTAAAATTGCCCATAAAATTTTGGAAAAATTAAATAATCGTGAATCACGCAAAATTCCGATATAAATAATAACTGAATATTTTGAAAAAAATATTTGGCATTGAAAATAACAATTATTCTCCTCTTTCTGACAGATGATGTTGACTCACCAAATGATTTTACAGTTTGCAAAGACAATTTACATAAAGCTTTATATGGTATTAAAGTTAACACTTCACCAGGCTCTGATCGTATCACAGTCCATGTTCTAAGACATTTAAAAACTACTAAATTCCTCACTCTGCTCATTAATGCAATGCTGAAATTTTCCTATGTTCCCTCACAACTTAAAAAGGCACGGACTATATTAATCCATAAAGGAGGTGATACAAATAATGAAGACCAATAACAATTTTTCCAGTCATCAGGAGAATTATAGTACAATCGCTGGATGACGTGGTTTCTGTGGAAAGAGGGTGTAAACACTGCAGATATTCATTCACAGGTGATTGATGGCAGTGAAGAAGATCACTGTAGTCAGGGACGTGGGGATCCACCTGGCCCATCTTAAGGTGTCCATGGTGCAGAGTGATTCTGTCAAGTTCTGTGGCAGCCTCCAGTTCCGAGAATATGACGCACCTGTTCTCCAGAATATGGCGCTCCACTCTAGAGATGTTGACTGGCTTTGTCACAGTAACTTTCCTTCTAGAACTGGTTCTCTTCTCTGTTGATGTGCGGCCATGTTTCCAGCCATCCACCCAGTTGTGCACTATTTTTCGAGTCGGTGCATGCTCACCACACATTGCAATCAATCGCCTGTGAATATCTGCAATGTTTACACTTTCTTTCCACAGAAACCACATCATCCAGCGCTGTCCTTGATGATCATTCTCCATACTGTCCACTCACGTAATGACAGCAGTTGGGGAAATGTGCTGTAGTTTGCAGGAATTACACTCCTCTGTATCGTGCTGCCATCTGCGGGCAGACCAATGTACTACATACTTGCAACTATAATGACAAGCCAAATGGCGGACTATGGATAGTGGGAAATTTGAAAGTGTAAATCAATATGGAATGCCCCTTGTATTTCGCAATAGTTTTGTTAGCTACATTTGGACAAACTAGAAACCAGCCTAACAACAATCTATTCAGTACATAGAATGAGAGTATACCCTAAGCTAAACCCTATGATTGATACATTTAACTATAAGAGTTAATGTAAGTTGTGATTTAAATAAATAACACAATTCCTTGGTGGTCGCAAATATGATGAAATTTTATTTTAGTTCCGGAAATAATATGTCTAATCCTATTACATCTCAGTATCTCCTATCCACTTACCTCCAGGAACTTCACTGACATCACCTGCGACATTGCCACCATCATCACTATCAGAATCGGAGTTCTCTCCTTTCTTTTCTCCAGCCACCATTTCTGCCATCATCAGGAGTTCAGCCTCAAATGGATCTGTTGGAATTTTCTCTTGAATGCGCTGTAAGATGTTACAATACTTACAATGTATTCTTGTGAGATGCAGGACTGAAATTATATTTCACAAATTAAGTGCACTACCTTAACACCACTTCCACACGAAAGTCGCTTCTTTCCAATTGAAAAACAACTAATGTAATCAGATAGTGTGTACTTCTTGCAAAGAGAATGTTAGCAACACCTTCTACTATCCTCTAACAGTATCATATCGTCGTTGTTCCTTCAATAACTCCTATGTGACATATTTATCGATTTTCTGATTTTTGCTCTATTAAATAACCTAAATAGTGATATAGCAAATAATAAAATCTCCTATATGTAATTATATTTCTTCGTTTCGAAACTGTAAGAGTTCACTGTCTCCTATGTATGGCTGCCATAGGATGTGTTTTTTCTTCCTACAGAAAAATATTTTATATTTTGCACATAGGAGTTATTGCAGGAACAATGACGATATGCAATACAAAACTAACAGCAATTTTCACAGCTGTATTTAACAATGAATATCTAATAAAAAGTAGCATTAAAGGTGTTCTGGACTGAGGTTACTGCTCTTTTGTGGATGCCTGCCTACACTGGCATATTTCGCTAACACCCAAGATAGGTGCATTTCCCATCCACTGCACAAAGACACAATGCATATTCAGGGCATGCAGGCAACCCATGTGCTTCCTGTACAGCTTCCTCCACAAATTATCAAGCAGTGAATAGAGAAATGCTTATGAAATTATGTCAATCCCTATATTAGGGAAATAAGAGAATCCCGAGAGAAACCCCAACTGCAATCTTGTCCACTATGAGTGTCACTATTGATTTTTTAATGAAAAGTCCCAGGCCTGGCCAGGACTCGAATACGGAACACTTGCATGACAGGCTGTTGGTCTTGACCATGTGACCAACAGAGGGACATTAAGGGGGTTAATATACACACAACATGTGATAGGTGACTCACTTTTATTTCCTTCATGATGCCATGTGCAGAGTTCCTTGTGGTGGGGACGAAGATTGGCACAGGAACAGGGAGTGGAAATGGCACTGGCACAGGGTATGGACTGCTGTACATGTGCATTGGAGCAGGAACATAAATCGGCACTGGCACTGGGATCAAAACTTTCTTGCCCATGGTCTCCTCTGGAAGAAAAAAAAAAAATTAAACGAGGTAAGAATTTATTAGTAGGGATTTATAGGTTTTTACCTATCTTTCCTTACTTATAAACTCATAATTTCTTAGATAATTTTCCGAATCGTGGTCATAAGTCATATATGTAAATTCTGTTGAACCTAAAAAACCTAAATCATAATTAATATGCATTTTACTATATTTACTGCTCAGTACGTTTAAAACCAAGATGGTTGAGAAAGAAAACGCATATGAAAAATGATAATTTACTCTTCAAAGTCAGTTTACTTAGAGATTTTAGTATTGCTAATCTCTACCGAAATAGAATGGATATTCTTGTAGATCAATTACCCCTTCTTGATAATGTTGAAGATGAATGGTTGAATGTGAAACAAATTTTAACACAAGCCGCCAAAGAAAGTTTGGGACAAAAAAAGGCGTGGTTTAGAAAGAAAGGCTTGCGACAGTGGGATGATGACATAAGCAAGATAATTGCAGATAAAAGACAAGCATTCAATAAGTATATCTCAACCAAGAAAGAAGAAGATCAAATTGATTATCGTAAGAAACGGGCAATCGCAAAGAGAGAAGTTCGAAAAAAACATAGACAGAATTGGATAAACTTTGTGGCATACTTAGAAAATGATATCACTCGGCCTCAACCACAGACTTATAAAATTCTTAAGAAATTAAATTGTGAAGTAAAAGATAATCTAAGAATAAATGTTATTTCTCAGGACAATTGGTTACAGTATTTCAACAACTATGGTCTACATCAACACAATCTCTCACGCTTCCATTTTCAACTAATCCTTTATTGGAGTCAATTTCTATGGATGAACTACAAAGAGTCTTGGCTAAATTGAAAAACAATAAATCCCCAGGAGAAGATTTAATAAATAGTGAATTATTTAAATATGCTAGCCATAAATTTCTACAAAGATTTTTGAGATTTTTAAATTTGATTTGGGAGGGACAAGGATATCCCGAAAGCTGGACTAAATCTATTGTAATTCCTATACATAAGAGAGGAGATTTGAAAATTACGGATAATTATAGAGGAATAAGTTTATTGAACGCAGGATATAAAATTTATGCAAATATTTTGAAAAACAAACTCAATAAGCATTACGACAATATTATCAGTGAGGAAAAAAATGGTTTTCGTCGAGGAAGATCCTGTTGTGATGGATATTTCGCATTGAAATTACTGGTTGAGAAACATAGAGAATTTAATTTAGAAACGCATATGGCATTCATTGACTTTAAAAAGGCTTTTGATAAAGTCAATCGGAATAAATTACTTCAGATTTTGGCAGATGATCAAGTACCTCAACAGATTATACAAAATATTTACAATATATATAAAACAACCATCATAGCAATTCGAAGCAACAATAAACTTTCACAGTGGCGACCCATTTATAGTGGAGTACGACAAGGCTGTGGCCTTTCACCACTTCTGTTTATTATATATATAAATAGAATCATTCAAGATTGGCGACAGACATGACATGGATTTATTCCAATTAATCGAAATTTGCAGCTTGATGCTTTACTTTTCGCTGATGATTTAGTTCTCATGGAATCAACTGAAGATGATTTACAATATTCAGTACACAATTTAAATAAGGTCAGTGAAAAATATAACATGGAAATTAATATTGAAAAATAGAAAATCATGTCATTTTGTGGGAAATTCCCTGTACCAAGCAAAATCTGTTTGAATAATAAAATAATAGAAAGAGTAAATACCTTCACTTATCTTGGCTATACACTATCACCTTATGATGAAGTAGATATTGCTGAAAAAATATGTAAATATAATAAAACAATGGGGATCATTAATAAAATCATGAAACCCTCACTAGCACAAAGACACACAAGAATAGGCTTGTATAAAACCTTAGCACAGCCAGTATTAAGCTATGGTAGCGAAGCGTGGACTGTGAAGAATAAAGATGTCAGTAGAATAACAGCAAGTGAGATGAGGTTTATGAGAGCAACAGCTGGATATACTCGCTGGGATCATAAAAAAAATGAGGACCTAATGCAAGAACTTCAAATAGAACCCATTATGCAGTTCATCAGCAAATATCAACTTCAGTGGAAGGGTCATCTCGAACGAATGAATCGATGCAGAATTCCAAAAGCACTGCTTCATTACCATCCATATGGCAAAAGATCTCTAGGCCGTCCAAAGAAGAGATGGACTGAAAATTCTAGTTTGAGACCGTAACAGGCCACTTGGCCTAATACTTGTTAGGAAGATGATGATGATGATGACTGCGTTTTATATAAATATGTTTAGAACTTTCAATATATATTATAATTTTTATTCTTTTCTGCACTGCAGAATGGGACCCAATCTGAGGTCTTTACCCTTTCGGACTTTTGTTGTTTTGGATAAAATGGTTAACAGGGAATTACGTCTTTCTTTATATAGCAGGCAGTCCTTCAGAAGCTTCACCATTTCAAGGGCACTGATTAGACTGTATGTACTTTAGAATTTCCACTGAGCGTAGATATGACGTGCCAGTAGAAGAGTATGAAGGGACTGAACTTTGTCTTGAGGTGAATGAACTGCGAAAAAGCCACATTGTTAAAAATCGTTAAGTTTTTGGGTATGTTTCCTGGTAGAAGATTGTTATCTTGCATGTGCGAGTACAAGCTGTGAAGTTTTCTGAGATCTCTGTGCAGTCTGGATTCGATTTAGAAATATTCTCACTATTCGTTGACACTGAATTTTTTTGTGTGTTTTGTTAAGCTATGCCAAACAAATGGAATCACATTTATTTCTACAGTGGATTGGAAATGATTCCATCTTTACCACTGAAGGAAAAGTTATGTTATTTAAAATTGACTGCAAGCATACATTTTTAACAATCAGACAACTTTTGCGACCCCTTTCACAGTTTGGACAAAAATTCTAAAAATACCATTTCACTTATTCCAATAATCTGAAATAGACTTCTTAAAAATCTAAAAATCCAGTCCCTACTTATTAATAAATAATAAATAACATGCTGTACAAGTGACTTATTGGGCCATGTGCAACTGTCGGAAATCTCATACTATCTAGCCTTACAAGTCACATTTCATTGATATAGGCTATGTCATGTACATATATAAGGTGCGGCAGCATTCATAGCATGTTTTGACTTGCATTTTATGGTGATGTATAGTCCGACCATCGGATCTGTGCCCCAGTAAGATATGCGAACTGAACCTTAATTCCTTTTCAGCCTCGGCAATTCATTTCTCTCCCTGTATTCCTATTTCTCTCTTTTCTATCCCTCTCTCTTTCTCTCCCCCACTACTCACAATTTTGAGTCTTCTTGCGGGACAGTTTATTTGCACTTGCAGTCCAGTGTTGTCAACTCAACATGAATACTGTAGCACGGAGTGGTGAAAGAAATATTATTAAGCAAGTAATAGCATTTTGCATAAGTCAATCAGCGTCATTAGACCTACTTAAATTAAATTATGAATAAGTAATAATTAACCTTACAGTATTATAAGCAATATTCAAGAGACATGACAATGTTTGACGAAAGTTTGGCAACATCCCTATTCGGCAAGGTTCGTGGCCTGCTGTTTGACGTAGTGGGAGAGAAAAGGGTGGAATGGGGTGAGTAGAGGTGTTAACTTTTCCAAGAACGACGACAGCGCTGAAGGGGCACAGATCCGATGGTCCGACAATAATGCAACAATTCGCATCAAACGATGACAGCCATTTTGTTTAACATGAAAGTGTGGACTGCAAAGCAAAGTGCTTTCACAGTACAGGCCTGTTTCAAGAGCGGTTCTTAAATTGCTACACAGCGTTTATTCAGACGACACTTCAACTTGGAAGAGTGCCAGATGCTCGCACCATTGCAAGATGAGTTAGTTCCTTTAGAAACATTGCATCTGTTTGTAATCATAAGCAAGGATGGAGTGAAAGGACGCTAGGAAAAAGCTTTTAACAGGAATCATTTCTCAATATAATGACATCCCTTGGCTATCCTGGTTCTAGATCTGACATCTTTTTATGCGAGTACTGCAAGCAAGTAGTCTTCCAAACACGTACTACCACCATCTTGGAATTGAACTGTAGTCAACACTATCCCTGGTGATGTATACGAAGAGAGTAATGGACAGCTTTCATTATTGCTTTGAAGAATGTGTGGTGTGCCATGACAATCGTTTGCCAGAAGTCTTCTGCAAACATTGATAGGTAAATGGCACTCCTTTCTCTTGTATTTGACACTGAGAGAAATAAACAAATGGCAGTTGTTAACTTACGCTGAGAGCTTAAAAATGTGCTAAGAATCCTGCTGCATCCTGTATAATATTTTAAATCAGCCACGAGAACAATTAAAATCCTTAAAAAAACTAAAACAACATTATATCGTAAGAATAATTTGTGTCCTCTGGAGCATGTTAACTGAAGCAAATGCTATAGAAATACGACAATACTGGAGGACTGCCATGGTAACTAACAAAATTCACTAATATGATACAAGTCAAATTCTGGAACTTATCTTCGTCGTCTTCACAGGATGTATCTCAATCGTCTTTTAACAGTTTAAGTATAAAGGCTAATGATTTAGTTTCATAAGCCAGAAAGGCTCAAATTCAAATCCCAGCAAGTTAGTCTTGAAATGAATTCTGGGTGGCTTATTTGAAAAATATGTCACAACAGTCTGCTTAAGAACCTTACCTCAGTCTTCTCAAATATACTTAGAGACAACTGACCTATTTAATCATTTGTCACAACATTCTGCTTAAGGGATCATACTTCAGACTTCTTAAACATACTAAGAGGTAGCTGACCTATTTAATCTATTAGGGAATGAGGGGATTAAAATACTGAATGTCTCTGGATACGTACTGACTTGTGAAATGGAGGGAAATGTCTTGGGCAACTCACCTGTCTGAGTCTCTTTGGTGCAGGGATGGGGCCGACAAGACACACCCTTGGTGTGCATATATGGCTTGCACAGGATGGACTTGTTCTTCATTTGTTTAGGATGAGGTGGCTTCACTATCACTTGCTGCTTGTACATGACAGGAGGAGTTTTTGCTGCTTGTGGTGTAGGTATATTGTTGTTATTTACCTGAAACAACGTGGCAATAGGCAATCAACTATGACTTCCTATTTTGTCAGCTGAGGCTAGAGATTAAAAGTTCATGAGAATAGTTATCCATACAATCAATCAATTAATCTGATTGGCAAATTATAGTCCATGAATCAAATTTAAACAGGGAAAGCAACTATAATACAAAAAAAAAAAAAAAAAAAAAAAATACATCAGTAACAGCTGGAGGAAACTTAAGTATAGCACACAATAGAAAACTTAAGTATATCACAATGTTCTCACCAGGCTATTTTAGAAGACAACTACCTCGTTAATAGGGATGGTAGACTTATTATTTACGTAACTAACAAATTTTTTAGGAAGATGGAACAGATTTATGCCAACAACTCCTCTGAGTTGAACCAACAGAAAGAAAAAGAGAAAGAGGGAGAGGAAGGGAGGGGAAAGCAAAGGTGAGAACTTATTTCCGAGGTTATTTGAAGCTGATTCAAAATAAATACGGAGTTACAGCAATTTGACTCTTAAAAAATGAAAATCATAAAATTTCAGAACAAAGAACTACTGCATTAAATTACCTGCTTGGAATACATGATATGATAGATTCCTTTTCCTTGAAATTGTATATCTTTGAGCATTTCCCAAGAAAAAAATTATCATTTATTTTTAATTTCATACAGTATAAAGTAACAATTAGTGCTTTATGACTGATGTGTCTTTACCTAGTAAAGTTCGTTCTGTGTGCAAAACGACTTCATAGCAGGTTTTAAAAATTTAATTTCTCGCTCTTGCTGCATGTATATCAATCGCAGATAAGGATTATCTTCAACAATATATGGACAAATCAACTGACGCCCGCACTTTGCATTACACATAAATAGTCAAAGTTAGTTTGGTCAAATGTGAACTTGTTGCCTTGTTTATTGTTATATATTTCCTCAAAATAGGAAATAATCGCTAACTATTTGGGATTGATTAATGTTACAATTTTTTTTAAACTCAAAACGACCTCAGAAATAATTATGTACAGGTATTTATTAAATTATTTTCTGTTTAATTTATTAATAAAACATTTTGATCACCTACATTTCCGAGAATTCTGCTAGGCTGGATGTAATGTTACATTTCTATGGTGGGGACATTGTTAAGATAGAATTAATTATCCTCAGTGAGCACGTAATAAGCAAAATGATGACTTGCAAATTTGAGGGATTACTATGCAATTTTTTACTTCATTTCTATTTTCAGATATCAAAGGCACCATCAAGGGTTTGTGTCACAGCCTTTGACAACTGAAAATAGCAACATGACATGTTGAGAATTTTTATTTTATTGCATGATTCTTTCCTTTCTCTTTCCAATAAAGGGTACTTGTCTTAATTCAAACATCCTGCTCCAGGAACAACATACCAAATTATAGACCACTTTGCCTCTTTGATATTTCCTTCCATGCATTATATGAAGGTAAATCTATGGTTCTTGAGAACAATAAATTGTGATTAATGAAGAAACAGTCAAATGATAAGATAAGAGTTCCTGTTCCAAACATTGTTTCTGTTCCATGATTTGAATCTGGATCTCTGGCGAGAAAAATTAACATAATACAACAGCATTCAGCTGATATCTTATGTTTCTTTCGCATGTCATAAAATTCCACCTTTACTTCCCATATGAAAACTTTCATAACCCTCCAATGCGTTTTATAGCTGTGATCCTTGAGCTCCAGAAGGATACAGATGAATTTTAGACAATTCAAATTTTACTGCTTAATGCAAAAATGTATTGTATTTACTAATTTAATTAAATGAAATTCCTAACTTTACGATTTTCAATCTCAATTAAAAAAATAACAGTGAAACCACTTGCTAAACCATGTTCACAGTAACAGATTTGGATTACATTTATAAAAAGAAATAAAATTCTGAGAAGTTCAGAATGAAATCAGAGCATGAGGAAAAATCTGATAGGAACACAGAAGCTAATCTTTACAGTCTGCAGTACAATTATTTTGATCCCAGTAATTGTCAATTAACTATTCTCACTACATTTCCCCTTCTAGCTCAGAAAGAAGCTTTCAATATTTTAAATTGATGTAACATGCATGCTAAATGTCAGTGGAAAGTAAGGTAGTACATTAATTGTAGGATGTGATTCCTTGAAATAACACGAACAAAAAAGTATAATACCATTTTGCTCGTTTTTGAAGAAGCTCGCGAAGTATTGCACCGAAGCTGAGTACATGAGCTGTTCAGAGCAGAAGTGGTGTAAGTCAAAAATGGGTAATGAAGGTTGAAGTAAACATTCTGTAAAATACAGCGCAAAGTAGCAATTAATATTAAATTTATTTAAACTATTAATAGTCCGTGGATAGCACGAAGGACATATCAATTGCTACTTTGCGCTGTATTTTACAGAATTTTTACTTTAAACCTCATTTCCCAATTCTGACTTACACCACTTTTGCTCTGAACAGCTCATTTGTTTGCTGCTGTCCTCCCCTCACCTTCTGCAAGATACACGGTGAAAGGTAGTTGAACTTAACCCACCCCCTTCAAGTCGCTGACCGCTTGGGGTGTGGGATGCTACTTATGTGGCGTTGAAACATCTTGCAATTGCCATCAGCGCTTTCAAAACACTTGTAATTATCTCACTATCTGTAAGTCCTATAATTTTTTTTATTTGACAAAACTTACTCTAATGAATTCTGGCTCCTGTCAATTAATGTATTACCTTACCTTCCACCCAGTATAGAAAGAAAGCTGCCTATCTAGGCAATATCTGTTCTCTCCCTTTAGTGAAGTTTATGTAAAAATGTAAAAGTTTTATACAAATAAACTTCATTGAGAAAAAAAAAGTAAAGGATTACATTACACTAATTTTTGCATGCCCCTTTCCACCTACCTTGAGTGCAGCTGATCGTGTTGTAATGCCAGAATTCTGATTTGGCACCTGCTGACCATTTGGTGTGGCCAATGATGTCACGTTTGAGATGACTGGCATGGACGTTGAACTTGTTGTCTTGTTGGCTGCTGTAAAACCAACATAACATTATATTGCGGAAATTCTGAAACATAATATTAACAAGTTGTCTAATTCTGAAGGGAGATAATCATACGTTCCATGCTTTCTTTTCTAATGTACCAATTGCAACTTACACAACTGATTCTCATTCTGTGTAAGTGGAAGAGATCGTCTGGGATACACTCGTTTGGGTCCACCTAAAAAAAGATAATGCAAAACAAAGGATAATTTCATACCTGCCAACCATTCAGAAATCAAATGTTTCTATTCACAATTCCAGGCAGGTTGTTCTCAGTGGTCGAATGGTTATCATGCTTACCATTAGTCTGAGATTTTTAGATTCAAACATGGTCTTGGGCAATGGATTGAAGGGTGATCAATTTATAATCTTTGTTTTTCCTGGATGGAAACAAAAGATTGGACTCTCTTATTGTAGATTTATGGCACACACCTTGTCCCTGAGTGAAAGGGTTTTAGGTGAAGTTTACTGGCCGTTTCTTGCTCATGTTAAAATTCAACCCTGCCGACAATCGTTCTACCTTAGAGAATAATGTATTGCACCTTAAAGGTGTTTCAAACTTACAAGTGGAATTATTCTCATTGCCTGGCTACAAGCTGAGAAGATCTGAGTTAAAAATCTGGAGGTATTAGAAACCAACAAAAAATTTCAGGTATTGCACTGACCTTAACAACACAAGTACTTTGCAGTAATTAAATCTGATGAAACTGCGAGGTAATATGAATTGCCAAAGCTATCATAAAATAACTCATTTAAATAAAAGTAATTTTAGGACTTTTCAATATGTCCTATTTGAACCTTATTACAGTGAGAATTTATCACCACCACCATCACTGTAAAATTATGTATATGAACTTAGTAACTTCCCAATATCAAACTACTTTTGAGGAAGCTCTCGATATAAAGAGTTCATCATAATCATAATCATAATCATCATCATCATCATCATCATCATCATCACCACCACCACCACCATCACCACCACCACTATCACCACGAAAACCACCGGCATAGCTCAGTCGATTGAAGCATTTGCCTGTTGATTAGGAGTTGCACTCGGATGTGGGTTCGATTTCCATTTGGGCTGATTATCTGGTTGAGTTTTTTCCGAGGTTTTCTCCAACCATAAGATGAAAGTCAGGTAATCTATGGCGAATCCTCGATTCCATCTCGCTATCACCAATCCCGACACTAAATAACCTCGTAGTTGATACACTGTCGTTAAATAACGAAGTAAAATAATCATCATGAATATAAAACCTGTTCCTCCAAAGTTGAAGAAGTGGATAGTAATACTACAGTGAGTCATAAGTAAGGTTGTGATTGACACTACGTGGGCAAAATCACATTTGTGGAGGCTAGGCATTATCTTGCCTAATCACATTCATAACCCTGGGGTGAAGTAAGGGGGTCATGAATTGTTATTGGGCAAGATTACGCCAAACTTCCATACTTGTGAGTTCACCCACGCAATGTCAATCACAACCTTATTTCTCTCCCACTGTATATGTAGGTCAACTAGATCTCTTCTATATATCTGGGAATCTATTTGGGAATCTATTATTACTAATATGACTTCTGGTATATTTACTGCTTTAAATTTTCTCTGATAAAATTTCTCTTGTGGTCCAATCTTGCGAGTAGTGAAGGCCCCCAGAAATATAAAATTTTCCATCAGTTTTTCATCACTCCCAGCACGTCATTCTAACGAACCAACAAGAAACAGTGCATGGAGCCTCCAATCCAGGACAACGAATTTCACAGAACACCACATTCTGAAATTGACAATGTCAGGTCATCCCGAACCTGCTGACAGACTTAAACAGATACACTCTTGCTTGGGCACGAAGTTAGAAGTGATATGATGCATATTCAAAATGGAGTGAGCATTGTCTGAAAAGTTCCAAATGAAATATTGACTATGTTAGCAATTTTCCTGATGCTGATGTGACGATCTTTATGCACAAGTTGTCGAATTTTGTCCACATTTTTGGTAACTGTGCACGTGGAGGGTCGTCCTGAACTCTTGT
This sequence comes from Periplaneta americana, assembly GCF_040183065.1. NCBI lineage: Eukaryota > Metazoa > Arthropoda > Insecta > Blattodea > Blattidae > Periplaneta > Periplaneta americana. The sequence continues at coordinate 111,640,804 of NC_091127.1, read as the reverse complement.
CATTCTCCAGTATGTTCTATCAATCTTGAAGTGCAAATGCCACTCAAAACATCTAACCTAGCTCTTTGATTCATTGCCATACTATAGCATTTCAAAGGACTCCGTTGCTGATTTCTTCATTTTCAAGTAAAATTTGATGCTGATTCTCTGCTTGTTTGTAATCAAATGTGAATTCGCAACGCTTGTGTGCACGTGTTCACAAAACCCATGCAACACCAGTCTCAATGTAATCTATGGAACGTGGCATAGTGAATAAGAAAGGTAAATGACTTCCCCTACTGCATGTGAATGTCCATACCGTAATTCATTCATTTACAGCAGATACAGTAATCCGTTGCTGATTTCTTCAGTTTCAAGTAAAATTTGATGCTGGTTCTCTGCTTGTTTGTAATCAAATGTGAATTCGCAATGCTTGTGTGCATGTGTTCACAAAACCCATGCAACACTAGTCTCAATGTACAGACGTGGACACATTATTAACAAAATTGACGATTTTTATGATAATTCCATTTACAAAATTTGACTTTTCAATTTAGACTACAGTTGAAAATGTTGCATATTTCTATAATTACAGTAGATATAAATATGCAAAAATGTAGGCTATTCTAAATTGAAGAGTCAAATTTTGTAAAAGATATATAATAAAATCTTCAATTTTGCTAATAATTTGTAAATATGCAAAAATGTCAACTGCAGTTTAAAGTGAAGAGTCAAATGTTGTAAAAATATATATAATATAAATATTCAGTTTTGCTAACAATTTGGACATATCCAAAATGTCACCTGTAGTCCAAATTGAAGAGTCGAATTTTGTAAAAATATACAAAAAAATCTTCACTTTTGCTAATAATTTGTAGATATGCAAAAATATCAATTGTAGTCTAAATTGAAGAGTCAAATTTTGTAAAAAATATACAATACAAATCTTCAATTTTTCTAATAATTTGGAAATACGCAAAGATGTCAACTGTAGTCTAAATTGAAGAATCATATTTTGTAAAAATATATAATAAAAATCTCCAATTTTGCTAATAATTTGTCCACGTCTGTAGATATCTATGGAACTTTGCATAGTGAATAAGAAAGGTCAATGACTTCCCCTACTGCATGTGAATGTCATACCGTAATTCATTCATTTACAGCAGATACAGTCTTGTAATATATTGATCACACCTCGTAAATATGAACATATACTTCCATCTGCAATTTGAGATACTGCCTGCACATAAGATTACTCAAAGATCAGGTGTACACGATAAAGTATTTTCATAACACAGATGTCAGACAAAGTACCATTATGTCTTAGGAATGCAGTCTAAAAATCAAACCTTTGCAAAGGAGGAAGGGACGAACTAATTTAGAGTGCTATAACACAATAGTTTTCCTGGTTTATTAAATCCATAAAAATTAACAAACAAATTCGTACTCATTCCAGATACTGAATATTAATGTTGTTGTTGTTGTTGTTGTTGTCTAGTGCCTTGCATTTGGCAATGAAGCCATTAGCAGTCGTGCTTTCCAATACTTTTGAACTGTAGTTTATTCTGATCTTAATGCGTCACAGGTCTTCAAGTAGTCTTCATTCAGTTACATGAAGGCCACAACATAAATGAGTATGAGTCCTAAAGATACTGAATATTAATTAGGAACAGACAATTTTCGTTACATATCTCGCTGTAATGAAGTTTAGATCCTACACCTTACTACAGTGCAGGCAGTTTTGAAGTCCCGAAAATTGCTCCAACCCATGCAATTGTTGGCATTCCTCTCCATGGAACTGTATCACTCTTCCTCCAATCAGTCATCAGTGAGATTTCATCTGAGTATGATTGTTGTGTTGTGTAGTCGTGAATGAGATTTCATTGGATTAGGACAGTTGTGCTGTGCTATGGTGAGCTATTCACTCAATCATCATATGTTCATCTTAAAGACGAACATCAAGTGCAGATAGTTGTGTGCAGAACAATAAAAGGATTTAGACATATTTCCTGGCATCCCAGTTCCAACACGAAAAGCAATATGAGCCACATCATTCAGACAGAGCTGGCACTTGGGGATAAGTCATCAGCCTGGGAGGTTGTTTGGCATACTTTGCCGAAAGTAGCAGGGTTGCTAGTTGAACTCCGACATATTTGAGTTGTGACCACGGAGTTGGTCTTTTAGCTCGGGATCTCATTGGAGGTAATGTATTGGGAATGAGTAGTTGACAGATTATAACTATATGATAGATATTCCTTACACTTAACATTTGTATGTCACAAACTAGATTAATTTATGTATAGAATTCTTTATTGTATCATACGAGAAGACATATTTAATTGGTTAATTCAGGGCCTGATTTAGCCAGGAGCCTATGGTGCCTCTGCTCAGGGCCTCATGATTCTGGAGGCCTCAAAATCCATGAACAAGCTTTTCTTTAAATAAATTATGCAAATGAAATAGACAACAACTCTGTCAACTGAAATCAAAATTGAGGAAATAAGTAATTCCGTAATTAATGCTGTTAAAAAACTCATACAAATCACTTCACTATTTTAAGTTTAGAGTATTAATTTGATTGTAGAGATTAATGTGTTCAACTCGTAAAAGTTGGCTACCTTGTAGAGATTATTCAAATTATAACAGTAGACCTATTTAAGCAATTGATAATAAATTCAGCAGTCAAAGTCAACAACACTGTCAGTTCTCATTGTATTAAATGTTAAACGAAGTGCTAGTGCTTGTGTTTCTGGCAGGTTACCTAATGTTTGTTAATATAGGACTATTAACGGTGTGTAGTGGTAGTGTTAAAGAGTTTTTATAGCAATATCCAAAATTAAAAATGGAATTCCCAAGCAAATTTGAGTTAGCTGCCATAAAAGAAAACGAAAAGATATTAAAATTCAACAACAGGAAAAACAATGCTGATCACCTAGCAAATATGTTTCTTCAAATGTTGCTAGCAGTAACTTACCTTTATACACAGACTTCCAGTTTCAAAAAGTTAAGAATATTTTAACATAGACTAATGAAGATGTTGACATACAGAGACAACAATCCGTCACAGCTACTAAATTGTGGAGAGTCAAGGTATTTTTTGTGTATAAGCCTAAACCAAAATGTAGAAAAAATGAACATTCCTTTGAAACTCATAAATTACGGCATAGGTACTACAACCAATACAATCAGCTCTGGCTGTCTTGTGGCCACATTTAATCACTGATACCTTATCGGATCACTTTTATTTTTAATCCTCCTCAAAAATAGAGAATTAAATACGTGGTGAAAGGAGAAGGTGACAGAATTTAAAATAAAATGAGACAGGCCTAGTCATATATGAAAAGAAGGTGCCTCATGAAGAAAATTATGCTCAGGGCCTCTGAAATTGTAAATCAGCCCCTGGTTAATGCTAGAGTCAGTTAATGATCACTTACTTTATTCTGGAAGATTAACTTCAAGTTATACAAATCAGTCCTTGGATGGCAGGTAGCATTGTTTAAAAACAGTATGACCTTACGACCTTAACGTTTCATTGTTCCATTAAAATTATGAAGCCACGCTTCCATGATAGAACTGGTCATCTAGGCTTTTTTTATTAAATCGCAGTTTTACTTTATTCGCACTGTTATTTAACACGGTATTGGCATATTAACACAAAACTCAGAATAAATAAACCGAAATATGAAACTAAAATGACATTACACTACAATTATTCAAAGTTTTATTCTACTTGCACTGTCCTTTATCACTGTATTGGCTTGTTAGCACAAAACTGAGAATAAATTAAAGAAAATGCAAGAGGGTTGGAAGAAGTAACGGTACAGGTCTGTAAGCTGCCCAGGTCCTTGACAATAAGCAAAGAATAGTGAAATGGTTAGAGAAGCTTCACCCCCAATGCCTGACAAAGAATAGCGACAGTCTTCCAGATCATTGCATGTACAGTCACACAAAAAAATTACGTCATGCTTCGTACAGTTTACTTACTTACTTACAAATGGCTTTTAAGGAACCCAAAGGTTCATTGCCGCCCTCACATAAGCCCGCCAGCGGTCCCTATCCTGTGCAAGATTAATCCAGTCTCTATCATCATACCCCACCTCCCTCAAATCCATTTTAATATTATCCTCCCATCTACGTCTCGGCCTCCCTAAAGGTCTTTTTCCCTCCAGTCTCCCAACTAACACTCTATATGCATTTCTGGATTCGCCCATACGTGATACATGCCCTGCCCATCTTAAACGTCTGGATTTAATGTTCCTAATTATGTCAGGTGAAGAATACAATGCGTGCAGTTCTGTGTTGTGTAACTTTCTCCATTCTCCTGTAACTTCATCCCGCTTAGCCCCAAATATTTTCCTAAGCACCTTATTCTCAAACACCCTGAACCTATGTTCCTCTCTCAGAGTGAGAGTCCAAGTTTCACAACCATACAGGAGAACCGGTAATATAACTGTTTTATAAATTCTAACTTTCAGATTTTTGGACAGCAGACTGGATGATAAGAGCTTCTCAACCGAATAATAACACGCATTTCCCATATTTATTCTGCGTTTAATTTCCTCCCGAGTGTCATTTATATTTGTTACTGTTGCTCCAAGATACTTGAATTTTTCCACCTCTTCGAAGGATAAATCTCCAATTTTTATATTTCCATTTCGTACAATATTCTGGTCACGAGACATAATCATATACTTTGTCTTTTCGGGATTTACTTCAAACCGATCACTCTACTTGCTTCAAGTAAAATTTCCGTGTTTTCCCTAATCGTTTGTGTATTTTCTCCTAACATATTCACGTCATCCGCATAGACAAGAAGCTGATGTAACCCGTTCAATTCCAAACCCTGCCTGTTATCCTGAGCTTTCCTAATGGCATATTCTAGCGCGAAGTTAAAAAGTAAAGGTGATAGTGCATCTCCCTGCTTTAGCCTGCAGTGAATTGGAAAAGCATCAGATAGAAACTGACCTATACGGACTCTGCTGTATGTTTCACTGAGACACATTTTAATTAATCGAACTAGTTTCTTGGGAATACCAAATTCAATAAGAATATCATATAATACTTTCCTCTTAACCGAGTCATATGCCTTTTTGAAATCTATGACTAACTGATGTACTGTACCCTTATACTCCCATTTTTTCTCCATTATCTGTCGAATACAAAAAATCTGATCAATAGTCGATCTATTACGCCGAAAACCGCACTGATGATCCCCAATAATTTCATCTACATATGGAGTTAATCTTCTCAAAAGAATATTGGACAAAATTTTGTACGACGTCAACAAAAGTGATATTCCTCGAGCTTCGTACAGTATTATCGCAAAATTAAAAATGGTTTGAAAGAATTTAGCAACAGTCACGCTTAAAATTATCCGTTTTAGTCAGGTTTTTTTACCTACATGATGCCAAAAAATAATTCCGTTTTCGCATTAGACAGTTTTCTGTTTTAAAGTATTATTTTACATGGGAAATCATTCTGTTCCCAAATTTATTTTTCGTTTGTGCAAATTTCCTTTTTATAGAGGGTACATTTTAGCAAGGTTTTACTGTATTATGTATGTCAATTCTTTTTTTCAATAATTGCACACAGTTTCAATGTTGAAAGGGTATTTTCACTAATCAACACCCAATGGTCAGACGAAAGGAACATACTATCAGTAGAAGTAGAAAAGGGTATTGTAACAGTACAATATAATTTGAAGTATTTTACATGTAAAGAATTTCACACCTATTTACTGAAATCCCCAAAGCTACTTAAGGATATTTCCTCTTCACAGAAGTATAAACAATGAAATTGTAAGATTAATAACAATGGATAGCTTTGGTACTGTGTTTGCCTATTGTTTTTATTGTTCTCAGTGAATGAAAAGGAATTTAATGTGTTTTCAGGCTTTTTCCCAAAATGTCCTGCTTTTTTCCTTCAAATGTACTGCTTTTGAACATTTTGATCTGGTCACCGTAAGTATGGCAGAAGGGAGGGGTCGCAAATAGAAGCCTCACCCAAAAGTAGGTCGTGCCCTCAAAAAGTTTGGTAACCACTGCTCTCATAAAAATCTCACTCATGATTGCACAACAAAAACTACCTCCCTTCAATGAAATCTCACTTATGACTGACAGTAGGCATGAAGAGTGCTGCAAGTGAAAGCCAGAGATAGCAAGGGGCTCAGGCTGCTGACTGGCCAAACAAAGTTTCGGGACTTCCAGGCTGTAGATCTAATAGTTCAATATGTAATTTATTTCAAACTCATTTTTCTGAGAAATCAAAAAGAATGTAAAGGAAGTGATTTCATTTCCTAAAAGTATTTCTTCAGGAGATATTATTTTTTGTGTTGACTCCAAGCAATGTTTCTTCATGCATACCATAAATTAAGATTGTAGTCTTTCTTCGTATTAATTTTATGACAATCATGTAGTAGTACTCAATACTGTACTTATCGAAGTGGAAAGATATTCATTCGCATAATTCAGTATGTATATGTGAAATAAGTAAGCCACACATCGATGTGAACATATGGAAAAGTAATATTTTATGACAAGAGTAACTTGATCGAAGATTTTACTTACACACATCTGATCTATTACAAAAGAGCAACTTTGTTTTTAAGATAAAAAACTATGTAGTTTTTTATGTTTTCGTAAATTTGATAACCCTTCTTTTTTATGTTTCTGTGGATACAGATAACATTCAACAACAAAACTGGAGAAGAAGTTTCACAAAGGAAAATCTCATCTTCTTTTGTCATACAGCTCTTATAGTTTAGCTGAAGTCTCCTTTAAAACAATAGCCCTATCACTTCTGTCCTCTGCCCTCTTCCTCCATCTCCTTATTCCCACTTTCCTCAAATCTTCCTCAATGCAGTCTAACCATCTCAATTTGGGACGATCCCTATATCTCCTTCCCTCCAGCGTTCCAGTGAAGATCATCTTCGCCATTCTTTCGTCCTCCATTCTAATTAAGTGACCCACCAGTTCAAGTCTTCTAATTTTTACGAAGTTACTATATTAGGTTCCTTATATACTTGTTCCAATTCCAAGTTACTATGGATTCTCCAATTATTTTGTTTTTTTAACGGGACCGTAAATCTTTCTCAGAATTTTCCTTTCCCATCTTCTAAGTTGTTGTTGCTGTTCAGTCATGGTCCATGATTCACACCCATAAACCACTATGTGTTTAATTACTGTTTTGTATATGAGTAATTTTGTCTGCTTAGAAATATACCTTGTTCTCATGACTTTGCCTAAAGCATAATAACATCTAATCCCTGCTGAAATTCTAGCTTTTATATCTTTACTGCAATCATTGTCCCATGTAACCACTGAACCCAAGTATTTAAACTCATTACATTCCTTAAATTGCTCTAAGCCAATAGAAACTATCTTATTTTCTTCCGTTCTTATCCTATTTTTTATGTGTTCATAAATACTGTATCATCAATATTAATTCGAGCCCAATCTCTTTTGTTATCTCATATATTCATTTATTGCTGATGCTGATCTTGTTATTATGACAACATCGTCTGCATAGGCTACATATTGCCTAGTTCTATTTATTATACTGCCACCTAAGGAAAATCTCATAATGACTTTAAACGCAGACAGAAATAGTAGAGTGACACAAATTCATTAGCATGCCTCATTTATTATTACTTATTAATTATAATTACGTATGTTAGATTTGTTTCTGCATATTTCAGTATTAAATTTCTTCCTTGTGCAGAAATCCGTGTTCTATTCATTAGAGATAATAATAATAATAATAATAATAATAATAATAATAATAATAATAATAGCATTCATTAGTCAACACAAAATCGCAATCTGAACAGCAATATACAATTTTTTTTTAAATTAAAACAAAAAAGTTTAATCGAAATTTGAAAACTATCGAAATTTTGAGTGGTCAGTGCATAAAATAATTAAATACGTAAATAAATAAATAAAAATCTGTAAAGAGTTGGTTTCTGGTAAGGAAACTTAAAACTATCATGCTTTAAGGAAGAAGGGCAGTGTGAATATGTTTTCAACTGATACACTGAAACATGTATCTGCACGTTGTTTCAGTCAAGTGACTTTATTTTAAAAGGCTGGCAAGTATGTGAGTTTATCCTCACAGTCCCTGCTTCAGTCCTGTTGTATGAAAGGGTATCAGTCTTACCTGTAGGTATGGGTGCAGGTTCATTGCCTGAGAATGTAATTGGGGTGGACTTCGCATATTGCCCTTGGAACGACATCACACATTGGTATGAGCAAAAGTTGCGGATGGTAGCATCAGACATCGTCAAGTGGTACTGTGCCTGTGCCACTGAATTGCACAAGTCGCATTTGATTCTGAAAAGTTGTAGTAAAGAGGTCTAATGCTTTCCATCTCAGAAGTACAATCTTTATGATATATTAATACTCGTGTGTGACTGATCTGGAACTGTGATTGAAAGAAGTTGGCAAGGGGGGTGTAACAAAACAAAAATATACAATAAAAAATTTAGTCAAGAAGTCTCCAAATTCCTCATTAGGCTCCAGGTATGAAGGCAGTCTTAGGATAGTAATGCTTAGAAATCTGTGCTCAAAATTTAATGCACGGAAAACAACCACATACATGAGTAAAGAGAACCAGAAAACCATTCATTTCCTTCCTCAAGTTTCCTGCTTCACACAAATGCATGTTTCTGCAGACTAAGATTGTGGTAGTCTCTAACACTCCAAACAGAGAAATATGCTAAAGATTTTGTATGATGTCCTAGAACTTAAAACATTGCGCAGAACTGAGTTAACAATGTTGAATACACTGAAGCATGCAATAAACCCATATGCTGACATAGAGAGACCATCAAGTCTACTCCAATGTAAACTAATGTGTAACATCATCTACTTAGTCATAGGATTCTATTCTACAGACCACAAGCAGTCCATTAAAATTCTTTTAAAGTGGATTATTTTATGCAAGAAGTAATCAATTCCAGAGATATTTTAACAACTACACAAAGCTTCGCATATTAATTTAAGAAAGTCTGTTTTATGACTTACCGTTTCGAGGAAACTGCATTCACTGACACTTGATACAAGGTCAGGCAATTCAACGAACACATCATCAACACCTGACCATTTCCTGTCACTCTTTTTATCATGTCAAAGTTGTACTTTTTCACCTAAACATAAGAATTACACAAATTTTTGTATATATAATAATAAATTTCTAAATTATAGACAAAAGAAATACAGTAAAACTTCTTTTATATATTTCGCAGTTATACATTTTTTACATTTATTCGTTTTTCCCCTAAGGTCCTGGTAAAATTCTTTACTTTCCATGATTGTTTACACTTATGATAGTAATTTAAAGCCTGGGAATACGAAATGTCATTTATAAGTTCTAAATCAATTTTTCAGCTTTTTTGAAAGCAGACTGGATCACAAAGGCTTCTTAATCGAATAATAACAGGCATTTTCGATATTTATTCTGTGTTAAATTTCCTCTCGAGTGTCATTTATATTTGTTACTACTGCTCCAACGCATTTGAATTTTTCTACCTTTACAAAGGATAAATTTCCAATTTTTATATTTCCATTGCGTACTATGTTCTGGTCACGAGACATAATCATATACTTTGTAATTATTTCCAATACACATAAACAAAATTAAAAATGTTTGTAAAAATGTGTGTTCTTCTTTGTAGCATACTGAAGATTGGGCTTTCGTCTTCTTATTTAACTAATAATATATCTTATAAGACAAGATTGTCACCATATGTGTATTACAGTGCAAGTTAAATATTTAAATCGGATTGAGAATTACTTTACATATGAATACAGAGTTAAGTGAACGAACTTTACAGTATAATCAATCAAGTACAGAGGACTCATCACAATCTGATATTTCACAATCGCAAGTTAGTAGTCAACATCCTTGTCCTCATTGTGGTGGATTCTATAAAGGTCCCCTTGGTGTTGCTATACACATTAGTCGAGCACACCCTATCCAACACAGACAGTCTATCTTGTCTAGACAATCCAAAACTCTACAGTCTAAACCTAGTGAGCCTCAGCCTGGTAGCTCAGTTAATACTGACCCACCTGATACGCACAACATTACGTCAGAAGATAGTAATTGCTTGCCCCAAGATGATGGTCTTACTGCATATAAAAAAGAAATGTTAAAATGGAAACTGGAATTTGCAAAGACCAACACCGATGAAGATTTCTGTACTAAAGTTCAGGATTTCCTTAATTTTCTTTCTAGAGCCATCCATTATTTACTTCCTGGTCCTAGACATCCGGCAGTGCGTTTTTACAAAGCACGACGTCAACGCCGACAGTTCAACAATCAGAAATGCTACAAACAATCCAGCAATCCTGAACGAGCAACCAAGAGGGCTAGAGAAAAGAGACGTGAAAAGTATGAATACCAGAAAACTCAGTTTCTTTATTACAATCAGAGGAGAAAGGCAGTTAGGTCAGCACTTAACAATCAATGCACATCCTGTAAAGTGGATATTAACAAGATCCATCATCATTTTTCTTCATGACTATCAACTGAAAATCTTTGTGAACGTCCAGAATATTCTCCCGTTATAACTGAATCACAGCAAGTTGTTCTAGATAGCACGGAAAATCTTGTTATCACGAAATAAGAAGTAGCATTCGCTGTCAGCAAGATAGCTGTAGACACAGCCCCAGGTCCTGACCATGTACTTGTGCGGGCTTTGAAAGACGAAACATGCTATGAGGTAATAGCTATGATAGCGACCACTATGCTGACAAAATCTTTAGTACCAGTTTGCCTCAAACAAGCCAGGACAGTATTAATTTATAAAGGTGGGGATGAAATGAATCTTGAAAACTGGAGACCCATAACGATTTGTTCTGTGGTCAGACGGGTAACAGAGCGAATTCTTGATTTCCGCCTGAGAGCTTTAATTAACTTCTGCGAAAATCAAAGAGGGTTTATTAATTCCCCCGGTACCCTGATAAATACATCAATTCTCGAGTCAGTTTTAGTTGCTGCAAAATCTCAGAAGAAAGATGTAACATTAGTATTTCTCGACATAAGTAAAGCTTTTGACAATGTGGGTTCAAACACCTCCAGAACACTTTGCTAGGACTTGGATTGCCTTCCAAATTATCAAACCTAATACTAGAGCTGCAGAGAGATATACCTGGTAAGGTTTATCTTGTCTCAGTAGCAATAAAACCAAGTCCCTTTAAATGCGGGTGGAGATTATAGGAGGGTTGTAAATTTTCAGGATTCCTTTCAAAACCTTGTCATTGTACAGGCTACCGGAACTCAATTTCTTGACAGACAAGCTCAGTGACGGAACTACACAGTACGAAGAGAGATATTTTGTTATTTTATTTTGCGCTACAGAAGGTATCAATTGGTCCCTTCCGCCACTGGATGGATGGACGGCATCCTCATTGCCATAACAATACAGACGAAGTAAGACATATCTCCTTTCTCTCTCTTTTCACAATGAGACAAGATACATCACACAGACTCTAATAAAACTCAAATAGAAACGAGAACGTACAAAACCAAACAAATCACTATCAAGAGAGGAGTTATGCAGGGTTCACCGCTCTCTCCCTCCCTTTATAACATATCAACTGACCATATTCTTGAAGAACTTTCTACTCATGAATTGCAAGAAGAGCATGGATTTTCAGTTTCTCCAGGACTACCAAAGATAACATCATTAGGTTTTGCAGATGACACCGTGATTGTTGCTAGAAATGAAGACTCAGCACGAGTACTGGTTGAACTTGCCATAACTAGATTTAACGAAATTGGTCTCAACATAAACATAGATAAATGCAAATGCATTTCTGTAACCAAAGGATTTCTTAATTACAAATCACTTGACTTAATTTTAGGCCAAATAATTCCGTCAATTGTCCCAGAAGAAAATATAAAATATCTCGGTGTAAGCTACCACACTTCTACTGTATTTGATGTGTCAAGTGTATGGAAAAGTTAAAGAACAAACTAGATATCCTTGCATCAACTCCTCTATTACAACATCATCAGAAATATTCTGTGTTATGCAGCTACATCTGCCCTACTTTGATTTATCAGTTTCAGACAACACCACTGAATAAAATACCAGTCAAATTTCTTTCTGGTGCCGATGTTCTTATTAAAACCACATTGAAGGAAATACTCCAGCTTCCCACCGACACACCAGACAACATGCTTTATGCTGACAGAAAATACAAGGGATTGGGACTATTTAAATCTAGCTGGGAAGCTTTTTTGCAGCATATCAATGCATGTCAGAGCTTACAACGATCCCAAAGTATCCATGTAAACGCTTGTCGCAACTTGTCTAATGAAATTGGGGTTTGTTTAAATAAACTTGGACTTCAAAACACCTTTTCTGATTCACTTCAAGTGAAAAAATTGAGACAAGAGCTAAGGGAGCGAGCATTTCAATCTTGGTGCTCTTTAAATGAGAAAGGGAAAGGCGTCATCCTCTATAAGGAGTTCACTCCCACCAATAAATGGATCCGACAACCTGATCACCTCACTAGCAGTGAATGGAGACAAGCTCTTAAAATGACAGCTAATGTTTGTCCGCTGCATACTATACCAGGAAGGTCCCGAGACGGAAACCACTGTCGTCGTTGTGTCAGTGAGATTGAAACTCTTGGCCACGTTTTGGGTGCCTGTCCTTTCAGCGAGACACTGCGGAACTCTAGACATCACAGAATCAGGTCCAAGATTGCCGAAACCTTGAGGAAGAAAGGTCTCACTGTGCACGAAGAAGTCCATGGCATCTCTCATGAGGGATCCTGTCGACGAATTGACATGCTTGCCATTCCACCAGGCTCTACATCCGCCTACATTATCGACCCGACAGTCAGGTTCGAGGCACAGGAACAACAGCCCGCTGACGTCCACGCAGAAAAATGCAGAATTTATGAGCCCACAGTTCCATTCTATTTGGAGAAATATCACCTCACCTCCACTGAAGTAGTTGGGCTAATGGTTGGCGCCAGGGGCACAATTCCTCGCCTCTTTGCCAGTTTCTGCAAGAAGTTCCAGCTGAACGACTTCATTTGTGATGTTTCCCTTGCTGCTATCAGAGGATCACTTGCCATTTTAAAATACCATCTGTACTTTGTTTTTTTAAAAAGGGAGAAATTTGCTCGAATATCTAATCTGTTTGTTTACTATGTTTAGGCCTGTTATGCATGCTATTATCTTTCCTGTACTTACTTTTCCCTTTTGTTCGTTCCCTTCCTTTCTTTTTTATGGTCCTTTTTTTTTTTTTTTTGTTTTCACTCAATATGTTTATTATGCTTTGTCCAATGAGGCAGTCCCGTCATTGGGAAAGCTGTTTATATATATAAAATGATATCAGGTGTTTTTGTCCAAAGTTATGAACACTTTTAAAATTTTATTAATCAATTAAAGGCATTAAGTTAACTGATCAATATTTTTAATCAATTGACAGCTGTACTGTCATTTTATTTCAGTTATAAATCTTTCTAACTTATGTGTTTTTTTTCTTCAGAACCCCATAAAACATAGAAACGAAGTTTTACTGTATTAACTTTAACAAAACAACTCATACATTCCAGTATTTCAATACACACAAACAGGAGTTGTATTAATGCAGTTGATCATACTGCTTGAAGTGCACAGATTGCAGTGTGATAAATATTTAATATTTTAAGAATTTCTTGCTGGTTCTATCATCAGAAACACATAGGCAACTCAATGTTTCTTTCACTATGATTAAAAAATCCACAGATGGTGGAAGACATTAGAAGGAACAATAAGAGATTAGAAATGTGTTGCTGTTATGAATTCTTGGAACACCCAAAAACAGCTTAAGATGATATTTTAATATTATTTATATTAAATATTAATATCAATACCGATATTTCAAAAACATTTTCTGAATATGTTTGATGGTAATTAGGGGCAAGGAAAAACAAGTAAATTATTTGAATTCATGTTTAAAACAGAAATGCATTGCAAATTTTGGTTATCTTGGCATAGTTTAGTTGGTTAATTACTGCATATTATCTTGATGGAAGATATATCAAGACTTGGCATCATATCTTGTTTCATATCTATTTCTTCCTTTGCAGCACATTAAGGGTAACAATATATGAATGCATATAAGAAAGGCCAAGCAGAATTAGGGTTGCCATATGTCCGTGTTTTCCCAGACATGTCTTCTTTTTTTAGAATTTGAAGGACATGTTGGTTCAGAAAAGTGTGAATACAATTAATAAATATATACAATAGATTTTTCAGTCAAATACGCTTTTCAATTTGAGGTCAGATAATCTGTTACATCACAATATTTAATACGAAGTCACTAATATTTTCGACTTTAAAAAGTCATCTTCAGGTGCATGAGATGCAAACAATTTTTAAAAATAGGTGATAAGTTAATCTAACAATTAATATTATAATAAGTAATGCACATACTGGCATTTACAATTATGTTTCGTGCCTCTTGAGATAAACTGTACATGGTAAAGCTGAACACTGATGCTAGATTTTCGTATGTATGTAAGACATGGAGAAGGCACAGCATGATTTTAACCTTATTAAAGGCTAATTATTCTCATTAAATCATGTCATTAAAATAAAATAAAATGAATTTGTACAGTTTGATATTAACTATGTTAAAATATTAAATATAATATATGAATTTAAAAAGAGAAAGCTGTGATGTAAATGCTGATGGTAGAAGAACACGCAGTCTAATTCGTCGTAGTGAATGCCATAGTTGTCTGAAAATATTTTAGTTAATAGGTTATTATTAATTTTGAAAATGTTGTGAGAGCTGTTATCAGCATTTCTTAAAGGTTTATTATATTTGTACTTACATAGTTGTTCAGTTGTTTGCATCCAGGCAAGAAGGCATGTTTCACCCGACGTTACATGTTTTAGACTGAGTGATGATGTATGGACGGATAACTGAGAGGGAATGCCAGGAGTGACTATTCGATAACATGTTATTTTATTTTACTAAGTGATATAGGGGATTACGTAAATTTGGTATTTGCTCATTTAATAATGGATTATTAGCGTCTTGATTTTTTTTTACAATAAAAAACTCTTCTGCAGTGTTGATAAGGTGTGAATCATTTATTACTTTTAAAACTTTCAAGGTGTTTTGCATACTATTAATTTCGTGGCCTGAATCAATAAGATGAGTAGCAAATTTAGATCTATTCCTGTTATTATGGAAATCTGATTTATGTTCTTTAAATCAAGACCCTAATAATCCATTATTAAATGAGCAAATACCAAATTTACGTAATCCCCTATATCACTTAGTAAAATAAAATAACATGTTATCGAATAGTCACTCCTGGCATTCCCTCTCAGTTATCCGTCCATACATCATCACTCAGTCTAAAACATGTAACGTCGGGTGAAACACGCCTTCTTGCCTGGATGCAAACAACTGAACAACTATGTAAGTACAAATGTAATAAACCTTTTAAGAAATGCTGATAACAGCTCTCACAACATTTTCAAAATTAATAATAACCTATTAACTAAAATATTTTCAGACAACTATGGCATTCACCACGACGAATTAGACTGCGTGTTCTTCTACCATCAGCATTTACATCACAGCTTTCTCTTTTTAAATTCATATATTATATTTAATATTTTAACATAGTTAATATCAAACTGTACAAATTCATTTTATTTTATTTTAATGACATGATTTAATGAGAATAATTAGCCTTTAATAAGGTTAAAATCATGCTGTGCCTTCTCCATGTCTTACATACATACGAAAATCTAGCATCAGTGTTCAGCTTTACCATGTACAGTTTATCTCAAGAGGCACGAAACTTATATAATTGTAAATGCCAGCATGTGCATTACTTATTATAATAATATTAATTGTTAGATTAACTTATCACCTATTTTTAAAAATTGTTTGCATCTCATGCACCTGAAGATGACTTTTTAAAGTCGAAAATATTAGTGACTTCGTATTAAATATTGTGATGTAACAGATTATCTGACCTCACAAATTGAAAAGTGTATTTGACTGAAAATCTATTATATATATTTATTAATTCTTTTTTTAGGGTTAAATTTTTCGTCCAGGCAGGTTTTTAGATTTTGGCTACTTGTCCGGTCTTTAGGTTAAGTTTAAAATACGACGTTACTAGTGAAGGAAAATGTCTCAAACATTTGTAACAGTTACTTTGTTGTAACATGGAACCTTCTAATCATTACAGTTAAGTAACGCTCTTTTCTTTCTGTACTCTTTGACCACAGTATTATAGAGGTTTTACTTTTGTAATGTTTGGAAGCTTACATTTTGGATTTAAAACTGTTACCACTATGTGGCAATGCTATATGTCGTCTTCCAGTTACTATTGTTTGCTGGCTGCCGACTTTGATAACGATCTTTTGTTGTTTTGGGGATGACTGTAGTTTGTATGAGAAAAAATGCCAAAAAGAAAGTGTAAATTTTCTGCCGAGTTACAGAAGAAGTATCCTTGTTTTCGAAGAGGTAGAGATGATTTCGAGGGTGAATGCATGGTATGTAAGGCTGGTACATTTATTTCAGTGTCGAATAAAGGAGGACTTGATTTGCAAGCGCATCTGGATTGCAAAAAACACAAAAGAGCAGTTCGAGGAAAAAGTTCTTCTACAAAATTAACTGACTTTTTTTTGTAAAACCTGGCAGCAAATTGGAAGATGAAGTAACCGCAGCAGAAGGAACTTTCACTTCCCACACTGGTAAACACCACAATAGTTACAATGTGGTGGCGTGCACATCTGGCCTACTGAAGACGACATTCCCAGATG
Source organism: Periplaneta americana (assembly GCF_040183065.1). Classification (NCBI taxonomy): domain Eukaryota; kingdom Metazoa; phylum Arthropoda; class Insecta; order Blattodea; family Blattidae; genus Periplaneta; species Periplaneta americana. The sequence continues at coordinate 111,624,025 of NC_091127.1, read as the reverse complement.
AGTAATTCCACGTCAAATCGCACAAAATTATACAAATTTTGACCTTCATATTTCTGATTGCGTTTATATTTTTTTTACCAACTCTATGGGTCTAATAAACCAACAAGTGTATTTTTATTTCCTCCTAAGTCCACATGTTTTTAAAATATTACATGTTAAAATTCGTTAAAAATGTCGCACAATGCAACATTTAAAGCATCATATTTCTGACGATATTGATGTTAAAATTTTTTTGAAAAATGCATTTAAAACCTTAAAGTACTGTCTTTTATTAAATATTTACTAACTAATTTTAATATAATTATTAGAAATATTTTTTTATAATTCAATTTTTAAAAGTTATATATCAATGTGAAATAGCCATATTAAAAATCTAAAAAAATTCTTACTAGGTGCACTGAAGTATTCTTAATAATTCCAGAAAAAATCAGAATGGGATCTCCAATAGTTTAATGGAAATTTAATTACGACATAATGTGTAGCGCTTGGTGCAGCAGCAGTGGACGGGAAGCGTTAAAGAGCGCTGGGAGGTTTATCGGCGCTGGATGATTGACTGAACATTGCGACATTACACCCAGTATGGATCAAGTCACTCGAGGAAACACTGCTAATTTACTTATTATGATATCTTAAAATATTTGTACATTATGCTTTTTAAATGTTTCTTTTCATTCACACTTTAAATTTTCATTCGCCTACCTTCTTTCTTGAAAGAAAATTGTTTTACTAAATCTTCAGTTTTTGACAACGGAATGAAAGAATGTAATTTTAATGTACCAGTTATTGGTTTTAGATTATGGTATCTGGCCTGCAAATTTTCAGTGTGGTTTTGTCCTTATTCAATGGACAAAATATATATGACACGTTAGAAATGTTTTTTGTGACCAATCAAACAGTTAAACACTTGTTATATATTACGTGATCTTTACCATCACTCATGTTGTATAGAAGTCACGTCACTCCGTGAAATTCAAACCCAAACTGATTATTTTTCTCTTCTATATTTTGTCTCCTGCCATCTGTTTACTGCCATAAAGTTTACTGCCTTACCCAGCCTTGCTATCATCAAACTTGGCTATATTACAGTATAAACATACAGCACTGTGAAGGGCTTCCCCTCTTAGCTGAGCTGACAATAATAAAATAATTTTAGATAAGATATTTACTGTTCCTTAAGGTATTAATAATTTGATGATTAGTATGATGACATCAGATGCAATGGGGGATTTCGTAAAACTTTCCCCGGGCAGCCTTCTAGCCTATGGCTGCAAGCAGTTCATTAGCTGGGCATCGCGAGTGCGTGCATGCCTTCGGAAAATAAATTGTTACAAATGTATGGGTATCGGTCCCATATTTATAAATGCAGTAGTTTACAGATAATACATCAGCGAACAAGTCTATATTTTTTTCAGATTTTTAACTTGGATATTTAATATAGTAATTTTGCTTTGAAAAAGAAATGATTAAAAAAATAGGCCAAATTTTAAATTTATTTGTGATAGGCCTAAAGTAATAAAAAGTGTTGTATTTAGTCTTTCAAATGCGCCAAACCACAAATCTCAATTATATGTAGACACAGAGTTCCAAGTGAGTTTATGTAACAGTGCGCGTATAATTTGCATAACTTCAAATAGTCATAACTACACAAATAATTAATAATTGTGAAAATAAAACAATACGGGTCTCCTTATTTGATGTCTGGAATTCATGAAAAAAAAATTCGACCATTTCCGAGAAGGTCGTGTTTTATTGCTGTGCGATTTGACGTGGAATGACTCAGATGCGGATATTGCGAAGAAGTTTATCGTGGAAAAACGAAGACAGAGGCAATTATAAACTCTGTTTTGGCACCCAATTCTTTGGGAAATGTTTAAAAACCATTGAAGAAAATGAAATACTTTATTGTGGAGTTTCCACTGATGGAAGTAACCATGGTTTGATAAAGCTCTTTCCAATAGTTATCCAGTATTTTGACTGAAGAATGGTGGTTTGCAGTCCAAAATATTGAATTTAAAAGTCAACTCAATGAGACTGCAGGTACAACATCGTCATACATAACAATATAGGATACCAAAGTATTGAAATTGTGTGTTATTTTTATTGTTTTTTTTTTTATGTGAATGTATACATCGATTACACAGAAGACGAAATCACAATCTATAATGAAGCTTTAAACCCAAGAAGACTCATGGTTATAAAGATTAAATTATAACCAATTCACTTGTTTGTATTATTATTATTTTCTTATTAAAGTTAGGAAAATTACTACTAGCAATATTTCTCAGCTTCAATAGTCTACATACTACACATATATCAGTATTGTACATGATCTATGATAGCGATCTACTTGGAAGCAGGTGTCGATAAAGTGTCCTCTTTTTTGCTTATCAAAATATGGCAACCCTAAGTAGAATAAATCTGAGGGATATGATTCGTATATTCAAATATCCCATTACACTAAGTTAATTAGCTTGCTAGAGTTGAGTTTTGAAAACTTTACTCACCTTGCACCAGTTGCAGGGAACAATCTTTCTATTTGCTAATATGTACACATTCATGCACGTCTTGCAACAGAAGCTGTGTGGTGCATCATCATAATATACTGTGTACACCTCGGTTTTTGATTTGTCAAAATATTTCTTACACATGTCGCAGTGATCTGAAAACAAGCAGTAACAACAACATTCACAACACTATTATATTACAGAAAGATGAGATTGAATTCTATTGCCACTGCAATATTATAATTTCTATACTTCAATGAAACAGAAGTATGTAGTAAGAATAGTATCCTGGTATTTGGTTGGTCAGTTGTACTTAGAAGCTAAAATATACAAGAATGAAGATATAAGAACAAAACTTGAAACAGGCAGAAACAGGAAACAATAAAATTTCAACATAACTGGTTGGCCACATACAGCCGTAAAACATAACATGACCAAACTCCTGAACTGTGCATTCTAAGTCTTCTTTCAGTGAAAGCCAATAAAAACAACTGTGTGTGTGCTTTTACTCATAGAATGCCTAAAAAAGTTCCATAAAAATTGGTGGTATAAAGGTAAGTTTTCTCTTTAAACTGTCCGAATTGACTTCAAATGACTCATTATGTCACCATATGAATTCTTCGAAATAGTTAAAGATGTCAGAGATAAAAAAAATGTATACATCGATCACACAGACGACAAAATCACAATCTATAATGAAGCTTTAAACCCAAGAAGAAAAAGGGAGAAAAGTGCCAAGAGTAGGAAATAGAAAAATAATAATGCCTAGTATAAGGGAATAAAATTAGATTTTATTCGCAAGTGGAAAGTTTAGCACTTGAGGTGAAGTTGATTCACTGCTGTGACTAAAACCATTGTTTAGGTTGCCTAGGGATGGTGAAATAACGACCAGTTTAGATACTAGTCCTGGATGAAAGTAAATCATAAAAAAGAGTAATAAGAGGACAAATATAAGAAATAAAAAAGACTAGCGTAAGGAACAGTAAGGAAAGCATATGAAGAGACAAAATATGAACAACAGGTAGAAAAAAATTACAAGCAGATGGAAAAGGAAGAAGAGGAGGATGAAGAGGAAGAAAAGTACCACGATGTACAGTATGTGAACAGTACAGAATGAGGAGCAGAAAAAAGACAAAAAGAGGGACGAGAAAGAAGTGAAAGAAATGTAAAAAGAATAATAATACGAATAAGAATATAAATGAGAGAGAAAAACAGAAAATGGAGAAGGAAGAGTAAGAAAAGAAGGAATAAGAGAAACACTATGAAGAAAAAGGATTAATTTGAAGAACAAGGATAATCAGAAGCCTAAGTGAAAGAAGATTCTTACCAGCATTGATCTTGTTGACAAACTTGAATGCTGCAAAGCATGGCTCACTGCAAAGCTTATGTAGCTTGTTGTCGAGTATCACTTCCACCTTTACCACCTTCTCATTGTTACACACGGCGCAAAGGTGCATTGCTACTGGTGGGGGCTGGTTATTGCTCATCTGGTCATACTTCTCCATACAAGCTTGTGTACAGAAATCCTGACAACAAAATAAAGATAGTTACACTACACAAACTACACAAGACTCATAACTACAAATAAATGTGAATCTGAATAATTTCGAGGGGAAAATTGTTCCGGGTCCGGGTATCGAACGAGGGACCTTTGGTTAAATGTACCAACGCTCTACCAGACACCAATCCAATTTTTCCCTCTATATCCAAAGATTTCAAAGTGGGCTGACAACTGTTAAGCAACCAATGTGCACATTGACTCTGTGTGACTTAAATTGTGGTTTTCTGTTAACGAACAGTGACGTGTATTATGCAAATCAAGTTTTCACGTATAACTCCCTGTAAAGTTGATTTGAATAATTTTGAGGGAAAAATTGTTCCGGAGCCGGGCATCAAACCCGGGACCTTTCGTTAAACATAGCAATACTCTACCAACTGAGCTACCGTTGGTACATTTAACCAAAGGTCCCCGGTTCGATGCCCGGCCCCGTAACAATTTTTCCTTCGAAATTATTCAAACCAACTTTACAGGGAGTTATACGTGAAAGCTTGATTTGCAAATGTGAATCTTGCTGTATGTTTTAGGCAGGTTATTTAACAATGCTATATCAACTAATAGATTATTTATCATTTGTGAAATTGGTGATAGCGAGATGGTATTTGGCAAGATAATGCAGAGGATTCGCCATGTTTACCTGAAAATCGCCTTACAGTTGGAAAAAAACTCAGAAAAACTAAGCAGGTAATCAGCCTAAGCAGGAATCGAACCCATGTATGTTCAGCACAGATCTTAATGCTTAGGAAGACCTATATTTTCTCAAGTTAAGTGGTCTAGCAGGTGCTATACTTGCTACTAGTTCTGAGTCTCACGTGTTCAAATTTAAGGGAGTGTAACATAATGTATTTTGAAAGGCGAAGAAAATTATTAGAATCCCTTCTGTTGTAAGAGGAGTAAAATTAAGAGATTTCCCTGAATGAGAGAGTTCAAGACAAAATTACCTGTCATATTCTCGCTCAAGTTTAATGATTTATGAATGAATAATTCTGCAAATCCTGTGAGGGTTCATTTGTCTCTGATACTCGAATCAGAAAAATATAAAAATTGGTTTTTACCATTAATTCAAAGATTCTGAGAGTTACTAAAAGAAAAGGAACTGTGATAATGTTGGAATCTTATGTAAAAGGAAATAGTCATAATGGATCTGTTGGGCCTTGAAGTGCTGAGGACATTATTTGTTCCTTGTAAAAAATGTACTGATGTCATAAAAAAGTGTGAATGATAATACCGTTTCTAATTACTGTATATAGAGTTTGCCAGACTATGGTTTATTATTATTATTATTATTATTATTATTATTATTATTATTATTATAGGTCCACTGCTGCATTTACAACACCAATTCTCAGTGCCTGCAGGCAAAGATCTTGGCACCTCAATCTCAAATTATCCTAAAGAAAATACCAGGTCCCACTTCTTATACAGGACAAAACATTACAAAAAAAAAAAGGTACTGTTACTGCTTAGCATTTGATGCACTGAAGTTAAAGCCTATCTACACAAATTGGATGACAGCTGATCACTAAACCTGGAGGAACTGGACACCTCTACTGCCATGTTATATGCAAGTCTAGCTTCAGCCGTGTGGAATCATTTATTGAAAGCAGTCATGCATGTTAAAAACCCAACTGTTGATGAACAGCTGCTACCATCCAAAGCATGATATCCCTTTACACAGAACACAGCTAGCAAACTCAATAAACCTCGAATTAAGTTTGGGCTTCTGCTTTGTGTAAACTCAAAATATGTGACAAATGGATTTCCTTCCACTGACACTGATGGCCTCCAATCAGATGTTTAATGTGTTGGCGAAAAAGTCATTATACTACTCATGAACATGCAATTTGGTAAAGGATGAAATGTTGTTGTTGTTTTCTAATGCCAGGCGTTTGACATAAAGTCATTTGACTTCTTGCACTCCAATATTTTTCAAAAATATTATCATGACTAGCCAATGAAGCACAGATTTTGAGGTGTTCTGAATCCATTTCTTGGTTTGAGTTGCACAATGGACAGTTAGGGGACTGATATATTCCAATTCTATGCAGGTGTTTAGCCAAACAATCATGGCCTGTTGCCAATCTAAATGCAGCTACAGACGATTTTCGTGGTAAATCGGGAATTAACTGTGGATTTTGATGCAGAGAGTTCCATTTTTTCCCTTGGGATTGTGTTATCAAATTTTGTTTGTTGAAGTCTAAGTATGTAGATTTAATAAATCTCTTCACAGAGTAATACGTAGATTTAGTAACAGGTCTTAAGTAGCAGTGCTGCCCTTCTTTGCTAAAGCATCCGCATTCTCGTTTCCCAGGATTCCACAATGGGATGGTATCCATTGGAATACAATTCTTTTATTGAGTGATATTAATTGAGAGAGCATTTTAGTTATTTCTGTTGTTTGAGATGAAGGTGTGTGTTTAGAGACGATTGATAGAATAGCTGCTTTGGAGTCTGACAATATAACTGCATTCCTAAATTTATTGATGTGGCATAGAAGATTCCTGAGACATTCACTTATTGCAATGATTTCACCATCAAAACTTGTTGTTCCATATCCAAGAGATCTATAAAGTGAGAAGAAACAGCACGTAACACCTGCACCGGTACCTTGTTCTCTGGAGATCAAGGATCCGTCGGTGTATAAATGAAGCCAGTTTTGTGGAGGGTACCTAATATTAATTGTCTCTAAAGACAATTGTTTCAGTATTTCAGTGTTTACTTCAAAGGATGAAATGTAACTATAGCTTTTGTGTGCGTGTGTCCAAAGCTCAGGATTTAACAATGAAGTTATCTTCTTTCTTCTTGCTTCCCAATATTTGGATGTAAGATCCGCAAAAGTCTCAAGAGATTTGCAATTTTTCAGGTGTTTTATGTCCACATCCTCTTCCTTTATGCATATCAAGCATTTAGAAGTCAATAATCCAATTCAATGAACGTGTTATTGAGACAATTGTGACCAGTAACCAATCTGAACATGGCCACAGTGGATTTTCGAGGTATTCATTCTTTCATAGTCTTGGGCAGATCTTTCACTGCAAACCTAGCATTCTCCACTTTCCTATTTTCTGCCTTCCTCTTAGTCTCTGCATATGATCCATATATATCAATGTTGTCTATCATGTGCTTCAGCCCCTAACTTTTCTCCCGTTCATCATTCTTCCAGTGCATCCTTCAGTAGGCAGTTTCTTCTCAGCTAGTGACTCAACCAATTCCTTTTTCTCTTCCTGATCAGTTTCAGCATCACATCAGAAATTAATTTCAAATCTTTCAACGAATTTTTCCATCTTGAATTTTGGTATTCAACTACTGAATTGTTGTGATGGTTGAGATTATCTCTCCCTTTTATAATTTTATTCTTTTAATATACTCATATGAAAATTTGTAGTTTTATGTTGAATTTAGTTCCTTTCTTAGCTAAAAAATGAGGAGCATAGTTTCAAAATGTATTAAGTCCACTAGTGGACGAAATTAAATTTTATACTTTTTTTCTTACTTATGGCAAATGGAGGACATCCAAAGACAAGAGCATTAGCAAACAACAACACTTTTTCTTACTTTATCTGCTGTGACGTCTGATCATTTGTAAGATAAGCTGCATGGAGTCCCTCATATAGAAAGGAACTAGGAGTTTTCTTGCAATGTTTACACAATAGGGAATCCATTGCAATAATGCTTCTCGTACTTTTGTTTTAAGGAACTTGATCAATATTTTAATGTCATACATCATATGTTGATGGAAATGTCTACACTGCAGATTTATGATCTTAAAATTACAATTATATGCCTTATATCTGGTCCATATAGGATGGTCTTGTAACTTTGCAGCATGACATAGGAGATGGACCTGTTTCATAACATTAATGTTTCACATGTCGCATGTTAATATCATTGTATGCATATTTTATACCATAAACTGGGGTTACTTTGAACACAGAGGAAACTTTGAACATTTTTTCAGAAAATCATATTTAGGTTTCTACATGCTGTACTTCTTATAGATGGAGGTAAATTATCATAAAAATCAGTCTCATACCAAATTTACCTCCACCTATAACAAGTGCAGCATGTAGGAACCTAAATATGATTTCCTGAAAAAATGTTCAAAGTTTCCTCTGTGTTCAAAGTAACCCCAGTTTACGGTATCACTTCTTAAAGAGAAACCTGAAGAAATGAAACTGTGGTTATAAACTGGATCTTCGTAAATAGTAAAAGGTGATACAAAGCAGGAAACAAACCCTCTCAGCTGGTGTCATCTGTATTGTAGATTGTGAGATTAGTTACAAGGCTAATAATCAGTACAGCTACTTACTGTATGTTAAATCTCAATTAAAGAAAGAGGAGGGGGGGGGGAGAAGAACCAACAAAATCCGTAATTATAATGATGAATATTTTCAATATGGATTTACTCAAGCTAAAGAATCTGATTTGGAGCTAAAAGCTATGTGTGTTCTATGATGTAGAATTGTGGCTAAGAAATCTGTGAAAACTGCTTAATCTGTCATCATAAAAAACGCATGCACTACAAAAATAAAGAATTTTCAAGATCAAACTTGCGCAGTTGAAAACAGAAAAACTTTAAGTATGAGTGCTTAGAAGAATGCAACCTCAGTTTCTCATGATGTGGCAAAAATCACTGTCAAACAAGTACAGTAAATCTTTGGTTGTTCCTCACACAACAAAATATCGAAAACGTTTGTTCAGAAAAAACTCTTGAATCCTTTCTCAGTCTTGGAGAATGACTTTTGGTGATGGATCCCTGTTTTATCTGATGATGGAGAGTTCTGAAATATCGATGGTGTTGAACAGCAACCTCATATGTATATGTGTGTGTGTGTGTGTGTGTGTGTGTATATATATATATATATATATATATATATATATATATATAAAAATAAAAAGACTGCACTTTATTTGTAACAAAGAAGTCTTCCCAAACCATCTGCAAACACATCTTAAGTGAAGGCAAACTTCTCAAGATGAGATTTGGATATCCTCTTATGTTAGACATTTGTTCGTTACTAAGGTTATTAAAATGTTTTTTTGCTCTTCAGTAAAATTAAATTTTTTGATATACAAGATTGTTATTTAACATCATCAGTATTGGTTGTCTATATATCTGTAAATCTTCCTTCTTATTTCTGTTACATTTTATCTGTACTTCTAGAACATTTGTCACAAATGAATAAAAAACACAGAACTCTGTATTTAAGAATTTTAATAAATAATTTTGACCCATTTAATTCTCTTTTAATTTGTCAATTGTGAGGGCTATTTAGAAAAGAACATAAATTTCCATAACATAATAACATTTTTCAAAATCAGTATTTAAAAGTAAAATGGCAGCAGATGCTACTTGATGTATGGAATGCATGGATATAAATTCAATACTAATAACCAAAAACTTTTCATATTCAGTGTTCAGCAGTAAAATAACAATACCTTAAGCTATTTACAATTCTACGACCTAAATATTGTCATTCCTACGATAAAATTTAAATATGCCTTTTGTAAAAATGAAATAGTTGTTGATAATTAAGACATACTATGGTAAAATTACGCAAATATGTAATAACAAAAATTAGCTAGAACTGATATGCCGATTTTTCCAAGACAGAACTAGAAAAATAAATACGAAAAATACCATATAGATGATTCTCACAATATGTGGAAAAATTACAAAACATATAGGAACTGGTATGTACATTTTTTACAATCTAAAAATAAAATTCAAAGCATGAAAAGAACATGGATTAATGGATTACCTTGAACTGTCCTTTATCTCCTACAGGAGCAAGGAAACCTTCAACCCCACTGGATATGTCCTTCTGACAATAACTGCATACTTTAAGCCCCTTCTTAAATTCTTCCAAACACGTGCTGCAGCAGAACTGCTTGATGTCATAACCAAAGCGCACACAGTACTTGCCCAAGCTCACAGCCTGTACAGAGCCCTTGCAGTTCGCACAGTGTGACCCTAGAGCTGTCTGGTATTTGCCTGTTTAACACAAGACAAGTTGACTTCCATAAGCAAGACAATCTCATTTCAATATGGGAAAAATTAATATAATACATATTTTAAAAGCATAGTAACAGTTACATAATGGATTTCAAAAGAGATGATCAAATGAGAAGTTAAGGAGCAACAGAAATGAGATTCCTGAGATCGGGTGCAGAATACAAGTTTTTTAATAGGAAGATGAAGAGATTTATTGCACCACAGGATTTATTTACACATATAGGAATAACTGAAGGGAGTGGGGAGGAAACACACACACACTTACCTATACTTAAATTGTCAAGTGGGAAGATTTCGTCAAGTTTCTTGTCTCAAAGTTAATGCAAAAGTCCATATTGTTAGGATACTTCTAAAAGCTCTGAGATAACTATTTTCAAAGCAAGGTGACATTAATGGCTCGCATTATTTAAGATTTATAGAGGTTAGACTGTTTGGCCAAACACCTGCACAGAATTGGAATATATCAGTCCCCTAACTGCCCATTATGCAACTCAAACCAAGAAATGAATTCGGAACACCTCAAAATCTGTGCTTCAGTGGCTGACTATGATAATATCTGGAAAATATTGGAGTGGAAGAGGTCAAATGACTTTACTGTCAAATGCCTGGCATTAGAAAACAACAACATATATGTATATATTTTTTTCTGTAGATCTAACTAAAGAGTGAGGTATATGCAAAATATTGAGGGATTCCAGGCGAGAATTCACAATGAAATTGAGGTGTTCCCTGGAATAACAACTTAATGTATATTAGGTCGTTTTTCCATTTCCAACATGTGAAGGTTGGCGGGAAGAATTATGAAGGTCCATAAAATGAAATTTTTTAGATAGAGGTGTCATCTATTGGATTATGTTGAGAACTAATAGATACTTACATGGCTATTTTAAAATCTCCAGGTACAATAAAAAAATTAAAAGTAAATGACATTACGCATACGAATTAAAGCAGAATGTTTCAGAGTTTAAAATTCATTTTTCTCTAAAGTTTGTTATTTGGACCCTCATCGTTCTTCCCGCCAACCCTTCATATATCAAATCCTTAATAACACATCTCCCTCCTGACAAAATATTATTCCCTCCTACAAACACAGCACTCTCTAGATCTAAAATGTTTGATGCTCCATATCTCAATTATTCAAGATTTTGTAGTTAAGTTCTTGTTCCAGAGAATACTTCAATTATTGCAGTTACATTCAAAATGTGGTAACACACCACACATGTGGTGTGTTCTGTCACTGGATAGGCGGAGATAGAATGATTTTCTTGAGGTGGTACAATAGAAAGATGTACCGACTGACAAATATGTATTACCATGAGCATACAAATGCATCCACATGCATGAAAAAGACAAATGAGGAGCCTAGTATCAAAGATGGACAAAAGCCATTTTTATTATTTGTTAGTAGAGCCATATTTTTGTTTCATTATGTTAACTTCTAATATAAGGTACGAAAATTTGTGTGCATCATATTGATAACTTAATTAACAAAATAATTCAGGTCTTCATTTAAGTATATTAATTTAACGCACTTTAACACATAGCCTAGCACGTATGGGCGAATCCAGAAATGCATATAGAGTGTTAGTTGGGAGACCGGAGGGAAAAAGGCCTTTAGGGAGGCCGAGACGTAGATGGGAAGATAATATTAAAATGGATTTGAGGGAGGTGGGATATGATGATAGAGAATGGATTAATCTTGCTCAGGATAGGGACCAAAGGCGGGCTTATGTGAGGGCGACAATGAACCTCTGGGTTCCTTAAAAGCCAGTAAGTAAGTAAGTTAACACATAGCCTACTAAAAAATTACATTGTCAGTCTTTGAAACCAAGACCGAATTCAGTCCGTTTTTGAAAGAACAAAGATGCAAGTGTCCATTTTTAAAAAACACAATCCAAAATCAGGATAATGGTGAGAAAATCGTATAGAAGTTATGATTTTATTCTAAAACTAATATTCAATTGGAAAACTTAGAAAAATTAAATTTAGAATGTTACTTCTATTCAATTCTCATAATAATATCACTTTCACTTTTTAGTTCTTATTTTACTGAAATTCTGCATGGATAACTTGTGGTTCATTTAAAGGGTATTTAAAACAATCACGTTCATGATTAGTATCTATATTTTTTTATTAGAACTCCGGATTATAGTACTACACCAATGAAGACACTTACTTCAGAAGGTTTACTTAGTAATTTCTGAACATTCGTAAGTTTCTCTGGGCTTACTTTGACCCCTATTTTAATTGGCCAAGGATTCACTTCCAGTCGTTTTTTTAGCATGTTTCCATGTTCAGGATTAAATTTACATTTTCTAGTCAGTTAAGGCATACTCTGCAATATATTGCGCCCCACATTGAACTCAAGGTGCCCCAAATCCTTGTATTTCAATAAAATTTCTAAATAAAAGGGAACATAATCATTAAAAAATCTACACTCAGAATGTAAAATTTAACTAGTCTTCATGACAGTTTTAAGCCAATTCCAACAATCTGATTGGCTCAAATGGTCACATCCGCATTTGAAACAAGTCAGGCTATATATGGAGGTCCGATTATTAAAGAACAATATACTTTAACATTTACAAAAGCATGTAATATTAATTTCTGAAATAAACAGACAACAGATTTGAAAAGAGAACGAAAAATACCGTAAGAATTAATCCTTAACTAAATTTCAATAAAACTGGCGTATGTCCATCTTTGATACTCAAATACATACATATACAATGAAAAAATAAACGTTCATTATGCCTTCTGAAATCTATACCTTGCTGAGCTAAGTACAGCAAAATGTCAGTTATATAAAATAAATATCGTCGATTTTTGTTAACAAGATCCTGAAACCTAAAAACCTTTGGGTGAAACAAAGACCCGTGTCACAATGTTATCACTTGTATGGTCAATAGGTGTAGGTTGAATGTCATCATCCGCAATAATAACAGATGCACTACGAAATTACGCATTCTTTCAACAGGCTTCCACCACCGTTCATACAGGGAATATTTTTCTACAAGAAATTAATCAAGTATTCCTGGACAGTCATTAGTATTAACATGTGTTCCCCTCGAGCTCCCAACCTTACCCCTTGTAATTTTTATCTTTGGGATTCACTGCAAGATAAAATGTGTAAGACACACTCACGTAGGTACTTTAGAAAATCTTAACCATAATATCTGTCAGGAATTGTCTGTTTATCCACGGGAACTTGAGCCAGTGATGAAGAAATGTTAAGCAGGTGCCAAAAAAAAAGTATAGAAAAGAGTGGCAAGCAGTTTTAGTATGTTCTTGATTACACTGGGCGAGTACAGAACATGTTAGCATAAGTTACCATTGCTATGCATACGAAAGCCACCATGATTGAGATTCCCTGTATAAATTTGCAGCATATAATACTTACTTCTATTCTTTATATATTTGCAGCTTAATACTTCATAAGGAACGTAATAAGAAAATAATTATTTTGAGTATAAACAACTCATTTTTTTTATTCGCAAACTTTTTCGTCTGTGATTTCCTACAAAATTACATTTTCAAATCAGAATATGTCAAAGTGATACAGCGATACTCATTACATGCTACTAGGCCCGATGATGGCAGGAGGTTAAGGCTCCCACCTTTGCAAACAAAAGGCATTAATGGCAGTAAGGATGCCAGTCCTAGATCCCCACCATCTCTACTCCCGAGGAACTGGCCCCTGGTATTCATTTTTGTTAGGAGCTGAGTAAATCCCAGGGCCATAGTGGGGCCGGAGAGGTTAGATCAATGGAGAAAATTCATAACTCCCTTAGGGGTTGAACCTGCGACCTTCACCTTTGCAGCATTACACATTATCCACAATGCTACTGTGTGTCCCCAAATGAGAATGTGACCATTCCAGATTGTTTTGTATTAAGAGACGTGCATATTTAAACAAGAGAATAAAGTATTAATGTATTTCAATTACACATAACAAAACAGAGTAAAAGTAAAAAAAATCATTGTCCCCTAATCTGCAATTTTATTGCAATTTCTATATTCATAATCAAGTAGCATTCCATTTCAGTATTCAGTTTGATTTTAAAACAGTCCATACTGTAGTTCTTTATTCAGTACACGTATTTTTTTAGAGGTCAATTTTGAGAAAAATTGTAGAGCTGAGAAAGGCCTATGTTTCACTAGTTTCTCCTTCTTCCCTTCCAACATGTAGGTTCTAAGCAGTCATCAGTGTGTCCAACTCAAATAGTTTTGTTTTCCTGGCCTTTTCTGTAACAGTATTGTTTTTACAATATTATAAACAAATAGGTGGTTCTACGGAAAGAATATGCAGAAATTATCACAGTAACATTTTGTCTCCTCAATGCATCTTTCCTTCTGTGTGCACATACATTTTCATTTTATTTATCAATAATCCACTGTGTCCCAAAAGTTATGGTGAGGTTGAAGAAGATTATATCTACTAAATAGAACATGGTAGATACATTAAACATGAATTCAAATGAAGAACAACTGAAATAGTTTTTCTCACATGTTTATCAATGTTCTATGTGGACTCCATTGGTGGCTCTGCAAATGTCTAAACAGTATTCCACTTCCTGACACACTTGATGAACATTAGGAGTGACAAAATTAACAGCTTCCCTGATTTGCAGTTTCAAACGTTCAAAGCTATGAATACCAATAGTGTAGACAGTATGCTTTACACACACCCAAAAATAAAATTCCAAAGGTGTCATGTCCAGAAAGCGTGGAGTCCACGGCTTCCATATGCCCCCATCCCCCATCAATCCAGTGCCATTGATATGTCCTATCAAGAAGTTCCTTAATAATAATGCCATAGCGAGCAGGAGCATCATCTTGTTGAAAGGTAACACTGTCATCAAATTGGGGTACTGCAAACAGTTCCAGCAAATCATCACTAGTCTTCATGAATGCTTTTTGTCCAATAAGCTTCCTGACTCTTTCAACAACTGTCCATCTGAACGACGAAATGTTATTTTCGTATGGTGGTTCCTTGTTAAACATATGATGGTTCTCATGTCATACATGAGTCACAGATTAAAATTTTGCCAGCCACAAAACACACTGTACTTTTCTTTGAACATCCATAATGTGTACTGTACAATCATTATCACTGAATGGATATTACTGGATTTATTCAATTGTTGCCTGTTTCATGAGTCTGTTGTGTTTCATTCCAACAGAATAATCATTTTGAAACTTCACTATAACTTTTAGGACAAATTATTTCTGCCTTTCTGGTTAAGATACGTGCATTTCCAGTTCATTCGTGATTAAAGTAAATCCATGGCACTACAGCCCTGAAGGCCAAGACTGACCAGCTGGCTGCTGGCCTCACATCTACATGCCGAAGCAGAGGTGGACGATCATCCAACCAGAATGGAGGTATCGTGTGGTTAGCACGTGATCCCCCCAGCCGTTATAACTGGTTTGCGAAACCTACCTCACCAAGTGTGTCGCGATGCTGGGTGGGCACCGGTCCCATACACTGGCCGAAATTTCATGAGAAACTTTCTTCCCCCATGAGGACTCGAACCAGCACACTCATTCATGATTGCTTGGGTTAAAACTAATACTGTTCTTATTCACTTCAATGATGAATTACCATACATTGTAAACAATAAATTGAGAGGTAAAAAATATCCCAATAATTTCGGGTATTCTTTAGAGCATTTCCCACTACTGTAGATATGCCGGTTTTGCACACAGCTGGATATAATCAATGTCGCCAACATAACAACTCGTCCAAAGTAATGCTAATATGTAATAATCCTCTAAATACCAAATTCGGTAGGAAACGTTGGTTAATATGACAAAGGTTACATTTGGTTTGTTAAGGTTTTTACAGCTTGTTCTCATTCGAATAATCTGATAACAAATAATGATAGATGAAGTATAGGAATTTTTTCCATGGCCTACATTAATTTGAAACTGACATGGTATAGTTGCTTCTGTTGGTAATGCGAGAAAAGGCAACATGGCGGATGTCAGTGGGAAATGGTCTAAAGTTTCTCCATAATTTCCAATCAATGTGGTTTAGATACAAAATATATATATATATATATATATATATATATATATATATATATATATATATATAATACCATTTTTATTGCACATCCCATGCCAAACCCAATACAAAACAAGAGATTTAAAAATTCACTCTCTCTTGAAAAATATTTGATGTGAAACAATGTTAGCTTTCTCTCTTATTTATGTGTATGACTCAGCTAGTTACTATTTTTCATATCAAGGGCTAAGTAATCACTTTTTGCAATTATTTGAGTGATGAGCTAGTTGTTCATTATTCTACTCTTATTAATATTATTCATCACCAAATAATCTAGAGCATTACCTACCATGAAACTATCCAGCTACGATATTTTCAAATATCGTATTGTTCTATCCATGGGTCTAATTTTGTAAGTAATAGCTAATTATGTAAGTGTAAATTATATTTCTTACCGCTAACAGGGTTCACTAGTGCAGCTCTGTAGTGCCTTAACATAAACATTTTAATTGTACAATATTGTAAATGTATACTTTAAAAGAAAAATTAGTCTCTTATCATTTCTATACAAATGTATTAAGAAACAAAATGCAATTGTTTTAATAATAGAATTTCCCACAATTCCTTTCTACAAATTCATTATTTGTGTGTCAACAACAATCATATTCTCGTTTCTAAGCAAACCATTGTTGAAATGCTTGTTGTTGTAATGTTGACATAGCAAAAAGAACGTTTGTTATGTATTTTGATGATTGTTAGAATAATTATGATGTGGAATTCAGTTTATATGAAAAGTCTTCAGAGTATTAAAGTTATTTCTATATAAACAACTACAAAACATGGTGCCAGCAGTGAAGTGTTTGTTATTATAATATTCTTAATATTAATTTTCTTTATTGAGTTTCGTTTAATTCTGTTGTAATCAGAATGGCTCTTCATTCAAGCGTATTGGGCCTCTTAGCTATGGTGGAGATATGGCTAAGAACTGGAAAAAAATTCAAATGTCATTCTTAACTTATGTGGCTGCATATTTTGAATGTGCTAACGATGAAAGGAAGATTGCTATCAGTGGCGGCTCCTGCATATTTCTTAAGAGGAGGAAAGAAGTTAACAGCGCAAAATGACACATTCTTGAGAGAAACATGCTACAAATTAGCCTACATGCATACATGTAAAACCAGATAGTGGGTTGGCCTTCTCTTTTGTATAGAAATAATCTGTTCTTGTAAACTGAGTTTCCTAAATTGTCCAAAATATGTTTTCACTTCCATTCATTGTTGGATAATTGCACAAATTAACAATTACAAGGAAATTCACAAACTCGCAGCATTTTTCGCGCACACTACAGTATCACACGTATTGGAAGAGACTAGCTACTAACACATAACCAGAACCGTTTTACGGAAGTGGGAATAGGAAATAATCTGTTAGGAAAGCGAGAACACTGCACCCACTCACGTGTTCTGTGTTGCCACATGTACATTTTACAAGTTCAGTATCACATGCTTTTGAAGAATGTCAGTTCTTGTAAAGTCATATTACCATTATTGTTCACAGCTGCCGGTGGCCGATTAATTTTTTTATGTTAAAATAATGTAGTTTGGAGTACTTTCAATTTCAAATATATTTGTACAAAACTGACAACTTGGCTGTTGTCCTGTCTAGTAGACAATGAATGGAAGTGAATTTCAGGGGCCAAAAAGATCTTCGATACTAACGTAGAACTACTTCCTCTTTGTTTTATATAAATCTAACTTCAACTTTCAGATATCCTCGAAAGTTTCAAACCATGAGTAGTAGCTTATATAAAGTGCAATGAATAATGTATTTTGTTTTATAATTTAAAAAAAAATTATATGGTGTCTTTCATAGCTTTGCGTTAAAACTGTTTTTATTGTGCCTCCTCCTAGATGTGTTATAGTCTGGATGAATGCAGCATCGTTAGATGGCAGCGGTAGTCGGTTTCTATATTTCCCGCTCATGCGCTGATTCAGAGGAGGAACTCCTCCCTCTCCGTTCATTTACCTGCTTTAAAACTCTGCTTCTATCTTTCGCTGCTAGTGCGCTGTTGTCTATGTGTGTTAACTGCAGTAAAGGAGGAATGGATTGACTTTCCTCCAGACAAACAATCTCGCATCTTTCTCACAGTTTTCTAGCAGCACATTAGTGCGAGTCGTTTAAAACTCGATCAACCGAGGTTTTCTTATAGCTGTGAACTTAAAAATTATCGAATCTTCCTCGAATTTCAAGGCATATATTTTATTTGGTATTTACTTTCAAAAGAAGAAAAATGTGAGTAGGACGTTCCTCCCTTCCCTCCCCCGAGAAACCGCCACTGATTGCTATGTTATTTCATGAGAGGGGTTCAGACCTGATGGATGTTTTTGATTTCTCTTTCCATCAGGAGAACTGAAAGAAAAATTTGATACTATTTTGAAGTGCCTTAACGTAAACATTTATTTTAATTGTGCCATATTGTAGATGTGTATTTTTAAAGAAAAATTAGTCTCTTATCATTTCTATACAAATGTATTAAGAAACTAAATGCAATTGTTTTAATAACAACATTTCCCACAATTCCTTTCTACAAATTCAATAGAAAATTGAATTGTGTAACTATCAATTTTCTCCGTTCTATTACTCTTTCATTGTATGATGACGCAGAATATCTGCATGGAAATATCATATGTACTTCGGTACATTAAAAATATAATATATATGATATGTGTAAATCACTTCGTGATTTAAGATGGCACTTATTCCGTCGGATCCCGGCCAACTAGTCACTCATAATGACGCACCTCAGCACATGGACTTCAGTCCTACGTTCATAGACATCTATGACGTAATGCAGAAGGCAGCCACTAGAGGGAACCCAAGAGTTGGAACTTAAACTGAGATGATTCTGTCCGACGCCAGGGTGGATATCCGGTGTGGCTTAGTGGATAAAGCATTAGCACGTAGAGCTGAAAACCCGGGTTCAAATCCCGGCACTGGAGAGAATTTTTCTCCGTTCCATTACTCTTTCATCGTATGATGACGCAGAATATCTGCATGGAAATATCATATGTACTTCGGTACATTAAAAATAATAATAAAAAAATAATATATATGAATATATTCAATTTAATTGAAAAACTCACAGAATATAGGAATAAATGGAAGCAACACGTTGAAAGAATGACTCAAGACCATATTCCTAAATTAATATTCGACTACAGACCAACTGGTAAACGAAACATAGGTAGACCCAGGAAAAGATGGCTTCAACAATTTTAAAATGTATATACTTCATGAGACCGGAACGAGCCAAACAAGGCTTAAATCATGTGGCTGATGATGATGATGATGATGATGATGACAACTACAAAACATGGTGTCAGCAGTGAAGTGTTTGTTATTATAATATTCTTAATATTAATTTTCTTGATTGAGTTTCGTTTAATTCTGTTGTAATCAGAATGGGTCTTCATTCATCAGTCAAGTCGACCTGGTTGGCGAGTTGGTATAGCACTGGCCTTCTAGGCCCAAGGTTGCGGGTTAAATCCCGGGCCAGGTCAATGGCATTTGTGTGCTTAAATGCGACAGGCTCATGTCAGTAGATTTACTGGGATGTAAAAGAACTCCTGTGGGACAAAATTCCAGCACATCCGGCGATGCTGATATAACCTCTGCAGTTGCGAGCGTCGTTAAATAAAACATAACATTTTCATCAGTCAAGCATACCGGGCCTCTTAGCTATGGTGGACATACGGCTAATAACTGGAAAAAAATTCAAACGTCATTCTTAACTTATGAAAACTGAAAGAAAAATTTGATATGTGACCCGTTGCGAGAAAAAGAACCTAAAGTCGTGAAAGGAAATTTTACAGGAGAACAAAATAAAGAATTTCCGGTATAAACACTGCATTTCTATGTTTTGACATCTTGCGCTACCTGTGGGCTTTTTTTACATACTAAACTAGGACGTAGTTTTACACAGTGCTTCTTAAATACTTAAATCTTTCTTATAGTTGCTAAAAAAACCAATGAAAATTTTAATTTGCATTTTTCTCAAAAGTGCATAATGTAATATCAATATCAATAAGTAATATATTAAAAACTATAGCACCTAGAACCATGAATTTTTTTTTAATGCTCAGTATTTCATCCTCTTTTTGAAACCACAAAAAAACAAAAAAAATGAAAAATCCGACTTTACGTCCCATTTCCTGCAACTAGTCACATATTGTTTTGGAGCATTTTCATAAACATTTTGTTCTTGATACGAATGCAACATGTGAAAGGTTATTTTTTTTTACAAGCAGTGGAGTACGCAGAATTTTTGTCAAGGGGGGGGGGGAGGAGGGATCATTATTAAAATTGTTTAAAATTTACATTGTCGGTATTTTAAATTTTTGTGTATTATTATTATTATTATTATTATTATTGTTACGGTAGCTATATTTATTAATATTATAATATATTCATAAATATCCTTATAAAATCTTTGAAACGTAATTTTTCCACAGCCATCCAATTTTTAACAAATTTTAACTTCTGTTTAATTTTGTATAATAAAAATGATTGTGTCATTATTGCACTTTAATTTTGTATAATAAAAATGATTGTGTCATTATTGCACTAACACAATAATCATATAGCCTATATATTTAGCCAACAGTTATTTGTTAGGTAAACGATTATGGATAAAAAATATTCAAATCTAAATGTCTTTTGTTTTATATAAGTTCAAGGGGGACGGTTCAAACCCAGCAACTTCCCTCTTTCGTACGCTCAGAGTTACAAGAAAATAACTTGAAAACGAATCCTCTGTATTACGGAATCTGATTAAATCATGTAATTTTGGAACATTGTGTGAGGAAATGGTGCATGATATTTTTGTCTGCGGCATCTTAGAGAAGTCTCTACAGAAAGATCTTTTTTTTTGCATCTCAGCTTAATGTTCAGTGGTTAGTCAGCAGGTGCAGAACATTGCTCAAGACATTAAGCAAGAACCTGTATTTGAATCGCTGGTGGATACTATGAAAAAAAAAGATGAAAAGTGGAAATTCTAAGAATAAACTCTTAATTGATTGCAATTATTGTGGATTATTTCTAACTTGAAATTATTCATAAGTATTCATGTTATTCTTATCTGACTGGGGAGCGGAATCGACCTTGTGCAATATCTCGTAAATTGTGAGATGTGCGCAGACGCGAAAGTATTGATTTTTTTCCGAGAAACAAATGTAATTGACCTTGATGTAATCTAGAGAGTAAAATAAACATTAATCTTGATATAAGCTTGTAATTGATTTAGACACTGAAAAACGAGATGACAAATTGAATTTATTTGAATATTATTTACAATTAACGCTAAATTATAGTAACAGAACATAACCTTCTGCGACAGTATTGGATTTCCAGCCTCCATGACGTTTCGCTAGTTGTCTTTCAATTGCATATCCGAGAATAATCGATACTTGCGCTTTCATATTGCTATAGTGGTGTTTTCTGATTGGTGGAACACCTGAACTTTAATGAATAGGTATACTTTAATGAGGTCCATTAAAGGGCTGCTACCAGGTGTATAATTACTACATTTCAGCATGGTCGAGTATAAATGTTTTTGTTGTCCTGCTTATGACAAAATATGCAGTAATGGTGCGCGCACATGCACACACGCACGCACGCACGCACGCACGCACACACACACACGCACCCCTCCTCCCTGCGAGGTGAAGACTAGTTCAAATTTCTTACCAATGTAGTTGTAAACAGTTACAGACAAAATAAGGCTAAGTTTCATGATGACAATCGGGAAATAGTTTTTCAACTAGGCGAAGAAGGTTTTGTGAGAGTTTATAGGGGTTCAAATACAGCATCGTGGTCTAGAGCTATAATTGTGAAGGTCTTAGGGAAAACAATATTTATGTAAGCTCGGTTAAGAGTACAATATTGTAAGGAAAAGGCATACAGATAATTAGAATTAGAAAAAATCTGTTGCCATAGTAAAATAATTGCAGTCAGGTTGAGGATGAAGTGGTATCTCATGGATCAAGAATTGCTGACACTGAGGACAAGGGTATTATCGGTGAATAGGAGGCAATGCTTCAAAGTACATAATGAAGTTCTGTTGAAGCTTCTAGTAGGAAGGTTGTCTCATGAGATTGAATTGATTGTAATTTTTATCTGGTGAAGGAGGAAAATAATGTTTACTGAAGATTCAGAGTGGGTCATGGTTGTTGACGTTGTTGTGATTCTATACTAAGGCCATATGTACAGTCACGAAGCTCAATACGTAGGGACTATGCATCCATAGATACTTGCTAACCACTAGGATCGCTACTATCGCCTCATCACAGACAATGCGAAATAGTACTGGCACAGTCTATTGTTCCTAGTACCCTCAACAACTCAAGCTTCGTGATTGTATATACCAGACTGTGCTAAGGCTGTGTCCCGAAGCTACATTTACAACTGAAGTGAACTAGACAGTTGACTAAATTGCCTGGATGTCCGGAAAACTCGTCACAGATTTTTCTTAATGGATACAATTCGATACAAATTAAGAATTAGTAACTGATACAATTCATCACATATTAAAGATTTGTAACGGGTATAATTTGTCACACATTAAGGATTCATAATGGGTATAATTTGTCACACGTAAACGATTGGCCACAAACATAGGCCAGACTTCGATTTATAATTCAGAGTTAGATGACTTGTTTCCACAACTGTACCGTAGTATCCTTAATTCTAAGTAAAAGTGGTTCCTTAGTTTCCACAATAATTCTAATTAAATATAAATTTCAACTGAAGTCTAAATTCTCGTGGATATTTGAAATACGGGAGAAGAAATAAGATTCACAACCACAAAGAGAGGAAGACATAAGTTAATATATAGGCACCGTGCAAGCTCCTCTGGCGGCGACTGTTGTTACTAACTGCAGGACAGCAGCGATAGAGTTATGCTTGAAACGTATGAATGTACTTTAACGTCTCAGGTTAAATGATTAGAAATATGGATAATCCTAAAAAGCGGAAAGGTAACACAAATTGCTGTGTTCTTTGGCGCAGTAATGCTTATAGGAATATTCATTCCCAAAACAGAAAATTGAAGCGGAACAATGTTAATTGTGGATCCAAGCAGTAGTCTACGCAGACAAAAGTAAGTAGGCTATACTGCTTGTTAATAATCATAGTATTATTATATACTAATGTAAAAATAGAATCTATATGTTATATTATGTTTATAAATAACCATTAAGTCAACAATGACGGGAATTTATAATTTAAATTTCAATGCTGTATGTGCTATTATATTAAAAAAAAGCATAGTACATAATTACCGAGTTCTTTACATATATATTATGTATAATATTAGAAACAATAATATATATTTATTTTTAAATGTATTCATATCGATATTTAATTCTTGACTTCAAGTGCTGATGGTTCACCTTGGGAACCAACACCCACAACAAGAATTTGCAGTATTCATTTTATTGGGAACGAGATCAGGACACTTCCAAAACCAGCATATCGCGTTCCTAGTATTTTCCCACAAGATTAGAAGAAAAAGTTGCTTCATCTCAACTAGCTTAGAAAAGATATGAAAGAGACGCAAAAAGAAGAAGAAAAGATGAACATTTAAGTATTATGGAAGGTGAATGCTCAACAAGTGTTATTTCGAAAAATGAAGTAGTCAGCTGTAGGAAGAAGTAAATGAAACCATTCTTAGTGATTTTGGTTTTTCTTTCACAATTGAATTGTGGGAATTCTCTACTCAAGTGTCTATTCCATTACATCCCGAACTGAAGTCACATAAGAAAAATGTTATGACAAGAGTTCAGGAACAGATGATATGTTTAATGAAATGCAAGGTTTCCAATATTATTCTTCAAAAAGAGATGAGACAGATAATAATAATAATAATAATAATAATAATAATGATTTATTTTAGCTGGCAGAGTTAAGGCCGTAAGGCCTTCTCTTCCACTCAACCAGCAAAAAGTGTATATACATATGCATGAACTTACAAAGAATCCAACAATTTGATTTAGATGAGAGTTACATGTATACAAAAGTTATTTACAAATTAAACAACAAAATACTATGAACTATTAATTAAACACTGAAATAAACTGTGTAGCAGAATTAAACTAAAATACATAGAATGTTAATATATTTCAAATAATATTAGATAATAGAAAGAGATTATTACGAGACAATTAAAATACAGCACAATCAGGATGATGTCTAAAGAAAAAAGTAACAATGTAGTCAGTGATAGTTTAAATCAGTA
This sequence comes from Periplaneta americana, assembly GCF_040183065.1. Taxonomy (NCBI): domain Eukaryota; kingdom Metazoa; phylum Arthropoda; class Insecta; order Blattodea; family Blattidae; genus Periplaneta; species Periplaneta americana. Next base: position 111,599,644 of record NC_091127.1, on the reverse strand, counting down.
TGATTGGAGTGAAATGCTAATAAGGTTATCTTTTAAGCTGTTCTTAAAGGTGTTTATTGTCTTGCAGCCCCTAATACTTTGTGACAAGGAATTCCATTGACGCGAGGTGGATATTGTAAAAGATGATGAATAACAGATCTACCAGACTTAATGGGAGTGACATTTGTGGTTTTGAATATATTGTTAAAATTTCTGCCAATTGAAACACAATGATATAGTAAGATTAGTGAAGAAAATAGTCTACTCATATTTTCACATTAAATTGAAAACTGGATTGCCGTATTCTGCTATGACAGTGATATTCGGAGGTCATCGTACAACTATAATTATGATGTATTTTTACCACCACTTTAATGCTGTTTGTTACTGTAGTTTTGTGTTTTGGCCTAGCAGAAAAAGTATTCAGGAAACAATGCCCGCAATATTGCAAACAAAGTAGACTACCCAAAATGCAGAGTGACAACTGATTGTACTGAAGTTAAAGTGGAACAGCCATGTAACGTGGAACAAATGGTGGCCTTCAAATCTAAATGCTATGGTGGCAGATCGAGTGACACATTCATAACAGCTGATTGCGGATTATTTACTCTATTAGAAGGTGGTGATGAAGTCAGGTTTTCCCGGAATAAAAACAAACCTCTCCGATAAAGTGATCATTGTTGTTACTTCACCGTATCTGCATGATAACAGATTAACAGCTGAAGAAGTCGAAACTACTCGGCAGTTTCGAGCGTCGTTAAATAAAACATAACACAAAAATGACTACTTTTAGAAAACACATTATAATATGTAATTTGTAGAGATATTATACACATATAAATATTACACACGTCATGACATCATACATATATCATTGTTTTCGTAATACGACTATTCCTCCTTCAGTCAATGGTCTGAAATCTAATTTAAATGCCGAACGACTACACTGATATTTCAGGAACTCTGTAGTTACATTTTTACACTCCTCTAGTAGTAGGGCCTACTGAACTTTCGACTGCGTCTATTAAATAATTAAAGACTGTAGAATTCTGGGTTTGCAGTGAAAGACCTGCCCTTGGTCAGAACACTATGAATGAACGAACCTATTTTTACTAATATTACAGCTTTTTATCGGCAGAAAGCCTCATGTAATTTTTATATCACACATGACTAGTGAATGAATGCTAGCCTGTAGTTAATTACGAATTGAGACACTGCGCGGCGCCACCAGTACGATTTCCAGACCCATGCACGGTGCCTATAGAAGTTATATGTTCACAAAACAGAGATCAAAAGAATGGAACAGTATGGCATTGCAAACTATGCTCAGAATGTAGCTCTACCATCACTATTTCACATGATGAAAGTTCAGTTGCCAAAGAACCAACAATTCATGCAAATCATCCTGTTAACTGGGGAAGAATTCGGCAAGAGTGTACTACAACCCATGAAGGTAAGGGCACATCAAGAGAACCTATTGGTTTTATAATACAAAATGAAATGCATGCAACAATCAGTGAGGCTTGTTGAAGAAAAAAAGCATTAAGAGAATTTTGCGTCTCACCAAGAGGAAAAGGTCCAAATTTTTTGTGCGAACATTGGCACCATTATACTACTTTTGCAAAACCTTAAATTTTTTATTTGGGAAGAAAAAATCGGCTTTTTTGATACTCCCTAATGTATATAATTAACTAACCTGAGACCGAAAATTGCAATTTTGAAATTTTTGTTTGTATGTCTGTCTGTCTGTTACCTTTTCACTTGAATGGCTGAACCAATTTCTATGAAAATTGATGTTTAAAATAAATGAAATCCCATTTAGATTTTATGCTATATGGCATTCAAAATACTTAATAAGCACAAGTTCCACTTTACCACTTTCAAGCTATGTCTGTCAATATAATTTTATAAGTCCACACCTGTGGACGCGTCTGGCAGCGAAGCCAGGTGACCAGGGTTCGATTCCCACCCCACACTCATTTCACCGGCATTATCACCTTCATCTCATTCAGACGCTAAATAACCTAGGATGTTGATAAAGCGTCATAAAATAATCTACTTAAAAAAATAATTTTATAAACTGAGAAAGACACTATACAAACAGAGGTTAAGGCTGAACCTACTTACATTTTTTACTTAAATTTCATCAGGAGACCTTCACTTCATCCATCTATGACTTCATACATATGCCTCAACACTGAAAAGTCTGGATTTTTCTTCAAAACAATATCCCAATAAGTCGTGTAATAAACATAACCAATGGTACCGGTATTGGTATGTCACAATTTGAGAAGTTGTAAAAACAGCTGCTAATAAGCATTTTAAATAAGTATTTTAAGGTATACCACAAAGCTTCATGATTTTCCATGAAATGTGGGAATATTAATTTAAAAAAATCAAATTGTAAATGCTTATGGAATATAGTAGGTACAAATAGGTATCTACTTTAAAATCACAGGTCTAGTGATAAGCTATGCCTCATGATGGTGTAACAGCCAATATAACCAGTGTCATTATAAATCCAGTGTTTCATCCCTGCTGATACAGCATTTCGTATAGGCTTGCAGCTGAGTCTCACATATGAATTACTTTAACACTCACAAACTTTCCCTGTCACAAAACATATTATACTGAATCTAACTCGTCAACTTGACTGTTAGAGGAATCGGAATTTTATCTTTCAGCACAGACAGCAAATAATACATATTTTTTTTCTTTTAGTAAATATATAAATAGGACACTGATTAAAATTTTAGTGTTTAAACCTTTTACCAAAACCCTATTCATTCTTTAATAATAAAGTTTTCCCTTAAAACTGATAGTATGTATTCACAATTTTAGCACCTTCTTCAGTGTATTGTTAGATGAAAAAGATTGAAAATCATTCTCTTATTTTTCCAAAGTATCACAAAAACAATATTTCTGAAGAAAAAATTTCCATCTCCTTACTTTGTTAGATCTAAAGAATAAAAATTCACCTACCTAAGCATTCCTCATTGCAGTAATCCATGGTTTCCCAAGAGAGATTCTTCTCGTCCCCAGTGATCAAGTTGCTACACTGAGAACATTTACGGATGAATGAGCGGTCAGGGTCAACACATGATGGTTTACTCTTGTCATTCATCATACTTGATTTGGCTCTATAACCTCCATGTTTTCGGAATACATTGAAGCATTCTTCCTGGCACAAATATCGAGTTTTACCTCCAACATACACCTGAAACCTGCAGCTTCGAAGCTGGCAAAGAGAAACAAACATGTATAGCATTAATAACTGGTCTGGAACATATTTTTAACATACAATTATTGGGTGCATCTGCGCATATTGCAAATCTAACCCTTTCCTCAACCTTTCCCCCCCAAAATATTAGGAATGTGGCTTCCACTATCATATATTAGCATTTAATATTCAATATTTTCAACAGTTAAACAAAATTCAAGCCTTTTCTTCAAACAGATCAATACTTCTTAAACCACGAACAAATGCACATTGAACTTAAATGTTTGGGATTTGAAGTACGTGTTTCGTGGTTCGTTCTGCATATCCATATTTCAATGTTGGGAGAGTTTTTTTATACATAAAAGAACTGTAGAGAAACAATTGCAATATGAAACTTATCTATTACATTGGGAAGAAAGAAAAATCTATAAAATCTGGCTGGATCTTATTACAACTGGAGAACTACAGAGTTTTATGCATATGGTTATGATGCACCATGGGATGTACAGAAACATTGCCTTCCACAGTGCACCTATCATATGCACCGAAGTTCAAGGGTGTTTGTCAGGCACTGTATGCATGTAATTCATTTTAGTCTATTATGAGGCAATAGTGCACCCAGGAATTTCTCTTGGGGGTGGTCCAATAAAAGGATGTTAAGTTACGTAAATGCAAGTGCGCACGCACACGCACACGCACGCACGCGCGCGCGCACGCACACACACACACACACACACACACACACACACACACACGCTATCAATGCTTAAAAACTAAGTAAAAATGTTACAACTTATCACTTTGAGGGGGGGGTTTTCGGACCCGATGACCCCCCCCCCCGTCGGTGTGCCCTTGTTATGAGGCACTGATGGGATTACTTATCCATGAGTAATAGTGCAAGCTATTGTGTTTTTTCTAATTATCTGAGAATACTGAAAGGATGATCTCGCTTATCAGAAACGTTTAAATAACCATTAAAATTCATAATGAATTTATTGAACAACAGTACTCTTTACCTAAACAGACGTAACAGACATACCAGTACTGTTTTCGATTTAACCTACAAGTTCAAACACTAATTTTAAATTTAGAAGCAATTTATACGTTTATGTGCTATATTTTATAACACTGTTAAGTTTCTTTTATCATTGTTACTTAATGTTTGCATTGTTGAACACAATGTAATTTTGCTCACACACTAAAAAAAAAAAAAAACTGAAAAGATTACTCATTCGCGTGTAGTGTAGTGCAAGTTATAAGTTTTTTTTCTTCTTCTAATTGTCGGAAAATGGAGTCTAGCATACTGTGGCGAGTTTTAGTACTTTTAAGTTATGCACATTGTGGAAGAAAATATCCAACAAGTCATTTAAAAAATTCTGCAAGAATATATTAGTCAAGTATTTCAGAACAATCTTCAGACAAGAAAAAAATTATTGAAGCAAAACGAGGACACTTTGTACATTTCGTGTGCCACAGGTAAGATGCACATGTTAATTTTTAAGTTGTTTAAAATGCCATTGAGCTTGCAGTGTGAGGAAAGTCATATATGGAGGAATCTGAATAATACACATGACATTATTACATTAAACTGGCTTTATGATTTTAGCCTTCTGCTGGCAAGGCTAGATTCCACTTTTACTATATATATTTATATATAAATTGATATAGCTCGCGCAAGGAACGATTACCAAAAAGCAATGGTGGCGTTGCTGTCTGTTTTGACGTGTGTATGTAGGCACGCCGAGGGAGGAGAGGTGCGGGCCGATGGAAGGACTGTCTCTTCCAAGAAGATAAACAAATGAGGACATCGCTGTGGAAATAAAGAACGTAGCAAGAGAAAAATCCGAAGCTAATTAAACATGCAACATATGTTTACAAATGAAATAATAATAATAATAATAATAATAATAATAATAATAATAATAATAATAATAATAATAATAATAATACTGTGCGATACAAGACATGTATTCACATGCAATGGAACAAACTAAAGTCATAATGTAACTATCACAACACAAGACTGATTCTATCGATGTCATTTCTCTTCCGACTGTACTCTTGAATATCATTCAAGCTATCTCATGACCTTTCCTGTCGCTCCCTCTTCCTTATCGCATTGTTTCATTCGCATTCCTTCCATTGGTATTCCCTGCTTGCAAGACCTATACCTTAAAATAACATGTCACAACACGATGACACCAAAATACAGCATATGAAACTACAAGACTGACTCCTGGAAGTTTTAGGTGAGGGTTCAGAGAATTTTTTTTAGAGGGGGGAAGAGGGGGTGGAGTTGGTAAAAAAAAATCAGATAATAAAAGGGCATTTTTCCAACAAAAGATATTCTCTGACACATACCAGCATACTACACTCCTCGTGTAGAAATTCATGAGTTTTTATGTGAGTTCATTTATTTTGGTTCGCATTTTTCTTTGTAGAAAAGAGCGTGAGCAGAGAGAGGGATGTCGAAACAAATCCCTTCTCAAAATGTGTGATATATAAGAAACTCTTAAGTAGTAGTGCCATTGTGAAAATGTCAGATAATGTTTAACATCAACATCACACATAATCGTAAACAACACAAACATTTTCTTCCAGGAAATGGGCAAACGCTTTAAGCCAAAACTTGCAGGGCAAAATACTGTGTTGATTGAAAGTCACTTCTAGGCACGAAGTATAAGTTTCCATTTTTTTTATAGTGTTACATCAAATTAATTTGTAGAGGGAACTGAATCTTTCCTTATGCAGATGTGTGAAAACAACAGGAATGGCAGAAACAATGATTATGTTCAAATGTTAATGGCAGTGAAATTGAAATTCTTTTCTTTTGCCTCCGCAGCCTGAAAGTGTATATGGGCCCCGACGAATAATACTGATACTGAAAGATTTTTCAGTATGTATAATAAAATTCTGAGTAGAAGAATATCTAGGAAGATGAAAGAAGTCACGATCGAAACATGAACAATGTTAAATTTCAATGTTTGAACTGAAGATAACAGTTGATCATGAATGTAAATTATAGTTCCATTTCATCACAAAATTTGTTCAGGCTTAATTTATTATTTCATAACTTCTTATTCCTTCGTTTACTATTTTCTGTCAATAGTCTCTACAATATGCTGATTTGAAAATCATAAATGCTATGAAATGCTAAAATTACAATTCAAAATGTTTAAATTATAAATGTTGAAAACAACGAACTCTATCAGAGAAGCGAAAATGTTATATAAGAATGCCCTGAAGTTGGGATAGGTTTAACAGGCCTAACTACAGTATCCAGGTGTCCCGTTTTGTAAAGTACACTCCATATTTTAGGTTGAAAAAGCTTGTCCCTGTTTTGATCTCATATCCAGGGGCGGCTTTCGAAGGGGGGCTGCGGAGCTGCAGCACCCCCAGACATTTGTGGCTCTTGTCTCATTTTATGTTGTGAAATATATTTATCATACAGTCCTCTATTTAGCGGCTCGAATTTTTTTTTTTAATTTCACTCTCATTGATATGCACGCAATCGTTAGTGAAGTCACTTCCTCCCCTGGTGCTCCCAGAGCGAAACGAGAGACAAGGACGGATGGTGAAGCCGCTTCCTCCCCTGGAGCTGCCAGTCTCGTCTCGGATGCTTTGCACATTAGTTTTACCCCTCCCCCTGCTGCCCGTCGCAGTGAATCTAGAGTTTCCAGGCGCTGCAAAATTTGCAGCAGTTTGTCAGTAGCGCAGTTTTAAATACATTTTCTTTAATGTTGTGAGTATAACAAGTGCGACAATGTTTATTCCGTACAATATTTACAGTCTATTTAGTTCAGTACCTTAACAATTCAGGAGAAATGTGAAATTAAGTGCCCATCAGTTGAATCTCATAATGGAAAGAACCGCTAAACAAGATAGCCTACAAAGCTCGCATATTTTTTGCTAATTTATCCAGTATCCCTGCTTTCTTCTCTCGATCTCCACACAGTCTGTATCAGATTAATGTGTTTCAAAGACAATTTCATCAACTGGGGCAACAAGATGGAGTTTTAAAATAAGAATAGTAAATGTTGTTCATGAGAAGGAGCCATTGCTAGAATGTTTTCAAACCATAATGGAATCTGAAACATCTAACAACATCACAATAAATGAGGCAAGCACCCTGGTGTGTACTCTTGAAGATCCTGAATTCAATTTCTGGCTCAGTTTTTTTCATTTATTGATGTATCATGTAGATATATTATACAACCAACTACAACATCGCCAGTTAGATATTTCTAAGGTTCAAATCTGCATATAAAAAATTAAATTATGGTTTATTTCACGACACTCGCAACTGCAGGGGTTATATCAGCGTCGCCGGTGTGCCAGAATTTTGTCCCCCAGGATTCTTTTGCCAGTAAATCTACTGACATGAGCCTGTCTCATTTAAACACCATCGACCTGGGCCGGGATCGAACCCGCAACCGACTATGCTACCGAGGCCGACTCTGCATATCAAGCTTTGTTAATGCCATACAGACAATATGGAACAGTGCACAGTTGAGCAGCGATATCTGTGAAAATGAAAACCCTAAAAAGCGTCGTAAGGTCAAAGGGATTCAGACAAGGGTTGCGGCAGCCATTTTCACACAAGCTAACACCCGATTCCAGTTCATAGATCATCTGATATTATCTTCTCTTCTGTGTGAAGAAAAATTTGAATGCTACAAAAGCTCATTTCCTGAAAATGATCTAAATGTATGTGTGAAGCTTTTTCCAATGTTCGATAAAGACGAACTAAAAACGGAACTCACTGTGTTGTATCAGAGACAAGAATTCAGAAATATCAGTGACGCAGTCAAGCTCTTGCAGTTTCTTCTATCTGAGCACTTGCAGGCCTCATTTTCAGAAGTTGTGGAACTACTACACATAGCTATCACCATACCAATGACAACCTCCGAACCAGAACGTTGCTTTTCGTGTTTGAAGATATACGATGAGAGAAGAGAGACTGACCGCATTAGCTATGTTTTCCATTGTAAAGACTATGTTAAACGACATATCGGATTTTAATAAGAAGATGATTCAAAAGTTTGCAACCTACAAGACAAGGCGCATGGAACTAATCTTTAAATAGGATAAGTTGCATGGTTTATTTTTGTATGCAGCCCCCCTGAATTCAATACTCACGAGCCGCCACTGCTCATAACTCGTATTTACGGACTAGTATAATAATGACAATTTTTCGTATTTTTAAAAATATTTCTTATCTTTTCTGTACTAGTATATTATATAATATGTTAAATCAACACTAGAGGGCAGGTTTTGGCATATTTTATTTCTTGAAAGTTAAAGATATGCATGTATGAAAGGAATGTGTTTCATGCTATGGGGAATCAATGGGGGAAGTTTTATAGTGCATATAAATATGCATATATTACACTTTTAAGAGAAGATCGTTACTAATGAATGACTTCTCAAACCTACATTTAAATGTTAACTGTTCATTGTTTGAAATCTCTACTCCAATGCAACGACAATCATTGGTGATCGTTGAAATTTTAAAATTGTTTCATAACTGTGAGAATAACATTTAATAAAACTGAAAACACAGGTTTAAGTTTCAAGACAATTCAATATTTTTACATCCAAACCGACATTTCTTTGTGTATGAAATAGCGCCGTCCGTAATGACAATGCTCCGCGTGGATCAGGTATAGAACCAGCGGCACTTTCCTTTGTAAGCGACAATGAAACACTTTCATTGTTGACCACCTTCCTACTAATTAAAAAAAAAAAAGGCGGGGCGGCAGTTGTTTTGTGACGCGTTGTTGCCATACTTTATACTAACAATTAAATTAGATTAAATTAAATTACCAATTCCATCACTACATTTTTTTCTGCAAACGCCGAAAACGAAAACCAAGCTTTTTAAGAGTTCGCGAAGTATCATTTTCTTGTAAGGAAATGCAGAAGTAGTTTTTAACCCTTAAATTCACAAAATATCCTAGAGGATACAACAAATTAGGATGCTATATGCTATAATTTTAATAGAACAATAGAAAGAAATTGATAGGAAAATTAAATTTAACCAAAATTTCACAATATTATAATATTGTACAACATATAAAATATTGTTGTTGTTTGCTAATGCTGAATTTCTGACAAGGAAATCATTAATTCTCTCGCTCTCCAGGATTTTTAATTCAAGGACGCCAAGTTGATAGTGGCTGGGCAGTCCTGAAGGTGATTTTGATCCATTTCCTCTTGAAGATCACATAAGGGGCAGAGTGGCGAAGGAGATATTCCAATCCTGTGGAGATGCTTTGCCAAGCAGTCGTGGCCGTAAACAGTCTAAAAATTGCAACTGCATTTTTCCTTGGATATCCAGGGATGTTTTGGGTTGAGACAGATTCCCACCTTTTATTTTTGGAAATTTGGAGATGATGATTTGTTATAATTTTGTGGTATTGTGAAGCAATGATTCTTTTTGTTGTATAATAGGATAATTGTGTAGCAGGTTTCTGAATAGTACCACAGCCCTTTTTGGCAAGATAATCAGCAGCATCGTTGCCAGTCAATCCGCAGTGTGCTGGTATCCATTGAAAAACTATTTTTTTCTTTAGGTTGTTGAGGTGAAATAGGCATTTCCAGCACTCAAGAATTTGTTGACTTTTTTTGTGTTAAAGTGAATGTTATAGCTAAAATGGCTGCTTTTGAGTCAGAAAGAATTACTGCTTGCTGGAATTGAGCTATTCTGTACAGAAGATTTTGAAGTGTCGTAGATATGGATTCGACTTCTCCATCAAAATTTGTAGTACCAAATCCAAGGGGTTTATAAAAGGAGAACAGATGGCATGTAGCTCCAGCACCTGTTCCGATTTGATTTGTTAGCAAGGAGCCGTCAGTAAAAATATGGAGCCATTGTTGTTCTGGGAATCTTGTATGGATTGTTTCTAAGGCTAATGATTTCAGTACGTCTTTCGGAGTGTCATATTTTTTGACATCCTCCAGTAGATCTGTATAATGTTCAATATCTAGCATTTGTAACGGGTTTACTTTAAGGAGTAGATTTTCTTTGTTAGTAGGGAGAGTTATCTGTTGTATGATATCGTGAACTTTAGAGAGAAAACTTTCCCGTGTTTTGAGATTTGCTGTAAATTGTTTGTCTGCCAGGTGTTGAAGGGAAGTCTAATTAACTTTTCATACTGTATAACAGCAGTCTTTTCTAGTCGTATTGAAGAGGTTGTTGGTTTGTTTGTTAGTATTTCCATAGCTGCTATTGGGGTAGATTTTACAGGAGAAAGAGTTCATCCAAAGGGCTGGATTCAGGAAGAGTACCTAAAACGCTCACTGCATTTCCGCGTTGAATAGCAATACTTAAGCGTTGATGCAAATAAGTAGTGCAACAACGATCACCAGTAATGGAAATCAAAATCTGGCCGATTTGAGATACCAAAACTTTAGCGTAATGACTCCAAGGACCGAAGGTCTCCACTGCAAAGGGAACAAAGATATAATTGTCTAAAAGATGAGCATATTTATTGACTTTATAATATAGGAACAGCAATGTCAATCAAACTATATGTACAACATCTTACAAATTGTCCAGTGTCTAGTTAAGAAATAGTTGTTCAATACTTGAGGAGATTAATTAAATGTGAGTATAATTTAATTTCAAGTAATATCGCTTGGAAACCAGCTTTTGCATCAGGATCAGGATTTAAGGGTTAAGTGTCTCAAAAGTTCACGCACTGTTGGCGATTGCCCATCTCTAAAAAACCGATAAATTTCGCGTCTAATTAAATCACAGCAGAAATCGTTTATTTTATTAAATTTTAGTGTCTTGTTTCCTGTTTTTTTTTTTTTTAGCGTGGCAGGACCTCTGTTTTTCTGTCTAATTTCAAAATCTTGGCAGTCCCCGAAACTGAGCCTTTTCCTATATCTTTCTTTTTAACATACTCATGCGCATTACAAACAAACTTTTGGCTTTGTTTATTTAAAGTTTTTGTCGCTTTCCTTTTCTTTGGGGCACCGGAATTATTAGTGCTAAGTTGAGGGCCACTTTGTTCATTTTAAATAGAAGGGATTTGGTTTGTTTCCCCACTTTGTTCATTTTCAATAGAAGGGATTTGGTTTGTTTTCGTTTTCCAAGGCCTCCACATATTGTTAAACCTATTCGCACTTAATGCACACTATGCAATATTACTAAAACTATTAACTACACACTATCAAATAAAACTAGAAAAATAATAACTCTATACAGAAATATCCAACTAAAACACGTGCTCACTGAAGAAGAATGCACTGATTAGCATCAAGACATATTAGTAACAGCACTTATTCCGGCCATAAATTGGTGCATATTCTGGCCACAGCTGCAAGATGGTGTCTTTGACATTGACATTGTCGGCTCTTTTTACGTCAAAGCCTTCCTCTTTCTTTGATAACGCCTGGGCTCGAATGAGCGCAGCTTCCATAGCAGCAGTTATAAATCTTCACAAGTTAGTAAGCAAAACTGATGACGCAAGGGAAAGCACCAAGAACGTGCTTCCAACAGTGGGCAGTTCATTGGTGGTCGGAACTCACCTTTTAACTTAAATGTTTCTTTCTCTATAGTTTAAATTCTTGCCAGTTTCTTGATCATTGTCATTTTGTAAGTGTGAGTGAACAGACATAATGCCGAAGGAAAAAAGTAGCAAAACATATTTGCTTAAACAGTGGATTTGAGGGGAATCCTACATTATCAATGGATGGGAAAATTGCCATCTGCCAAGTCTGTGACAAAAATGTAAGTTAATTTTATTCTAAATCTTTATTATATTATAAATTATAATATCAATATAACTCTGCAGTAAATATTTTTGTTATATTATTTACAGTAAGTTTAATTTTTTTTTTTGCCAGAAAATTTGAAGAAATATTTAGTTGTGTATTGTAACAAAAACAATTGGATACTTTAAAGTAGAAAGGTGCAAAGTGCCAAAATCATAGAAAACGAAATTATGCAGAAAAGTGCAATGTGCCTAGGAGGATGATGTATGAAAGAGGCTACATCCACTTGTGTTTCTTAAGCGAGATATTTAGATGTCACATTGCCAGCACCATGCAGTTTCAGACGGTAAGGGCCTCTTGAGCTGCATCATAGAACGCAATGAATCTTCAACAGGTCATGTTTGTGTCCAAACTTACACACAGCGAAATGTTTTACAGATGTCAGCTTTCACGTTATAACTTTGGAGTTTGTGTATGTGATACAATGCAGTCTTATATGTGTATGTGGGATGAAAGCATCGCGAGTAGAGGTGCCAATGAGATTGCCTCGTGTGTACTAAAGCTGATGAATTTGGACATAACAAACAAGAAGACTCTGATAACTGTGCAGCTGAAAACAAAAACCATGTAATGGTTTTCATGTGTCTCTTTTTAGTTGCCATTGGTTTATTTGAGCACATAGAACAATGTTTCCTTCTCAGCAGCCACAATTTCTGGCAATGCGATTCTGATTTCGCTTTGATTGAAAAACGACAGAAAGTGACAAAAGCCTTCATTCCTAGTGACCTGCTTAAAATCGTACAAGACTCTAAAGTTGTAAAACCATTTCAAACCGTTTCAATGCTACAGCCATATTTCCTTAATATGCAAGATGTTGCTGATCAATTAATTTCCATCAAGAACTTGAATATTTCTAAGGCATGTTGCATTCAGTATGATGTTAGTAAAGCAGGTAGTGTTTCTGTGAAACAGTCCCATGATAATGAAGCAGTGCAGACCATTAAAGTGCTTAAAAAAAATCATGAAAGATGTGCAGTCAGCATTGTTTCAAGTTAAAGCATAACATAGGGAAATTACTGAAGAAAAGAAGGGGGATCTATTAGCAATGACTCCCTATCTTCCAAATGAGGAGCATAGGCAGTTCTACAGGCAGATCTGTGAGTAAAAATTGCTCCAGAATAGGAAAAAATAGGTATTGGACTTTGCATCATTCTACTGCAACTGTACCCATTACTTAACCCTTTTCACAATCTGTGTTATATAATTAAATATGGAGAAATAATGTCTTTACATATCACTATTATTAATGACTAAACACTGTACTATTGCTGTTTTCTATCAGTAAAAAAAAACATGACACAAATATGTGTACAATTATTCTTATAGCTACATTTTTTTTATCTTATCTCCAATGTTTCATTTTGGCACTTTGCACCCTTCTACTTTAAAGTATCCAATTGATCAAATGATCATGAAGTGATTGGTGAATGATATTTTATATAAAATATAATGATTATGACATGAGCACATGACTAATGAGAATTATTTAAGTAGGCCTAATTAGTCTATAATTTAATTATCAAATAAATTCAATGAAAGAATAACACCATTCCATTTTTATCATTAGTTCATTACATTTATTACTTGAATAAATTTATGAGAAAATTGTGAATTTCATTGAAAATCAACACTTTTTGATGCATATTCTCAATTTTTAGAGCATATTTCCAATGTTTTTACTGCATAAATGCATGCATATATTCACTAGCTTTAGTGCATATAAATCCGTCCTCTAATCATCACATTACAGATAAAATGAAAGAATGTCAAGTGACAAGTAATGCATATGGTGTTGGTTCTTTATGCTTCTACAGTATGTCAATATTTTTGTTTGTGACTCTACATTAGGGTGGATCGAAAATAGGCTAAAAAATGTTTTTAATGCAAAGCCAGAAAGGTAAGAACAGTTGTATTACATCCCTATACTTAGGCACAAAAATTTAAAATTTTTAAAAACATTTGTAAATTATTCTCATTTACTAAATAATTATTTGACAGCCCTCCGCTTGAAACAGACTGTACCCTAAAATTGTTCTAGCTCATTTAAGGTAATACTGTAAAAAGTGATGCAATAGATAATGGTCTTATTATTATCCTTTAGTACGGGTATCTTTCGTTGCATGAATGCATTGTGAAATTAATGTCAGTATTTTATGTGATAAATAAAAATCAGTTGGTAATTCTTTTCTTCATTACATTAGTAATCCTTTACTTTGGCATTATTTTTTTACTCTTCCCAATCAAAATTCCAGATATGGGAACCAGGAGAGGGGTTAGAAACCTACAAAAATTTTGAAAAATTATTCTACTATGAAATAGTTAAAAATGAAGGTATGAATTCTATGTTACAGACTATACCTGTAGTGTCAGAGTTGTAAGCTCCAAAACTGGTTGTGGAGCTAGAGAGTGCAGTCGGAGCGTGAACTCGCTTATGTCTGTGGAAACACCGGAGCACGCAACGAGTCATAGTGGAGTGCTCCGCTCCGTTTAGTCTCTGTCTGACAACGCTGGACTACACCAACCCAGAAATCACCACGAGGTGGCTACCAATGACATCCATCCCTCCCTCCCACCCATCCTCCCATTCACCTATTCACAACAAATAACATATTTAATTATCCAAAAATGCAATAGGCATATCACTGCAAAGGGCTCTCTAAGATGGTTTGAAGTTATTGAATCACCCTCCTTTAGATCCCACATTTGTATTAGTGCCATCGCAGCCTGTAGCTACCAAATCTGAAAGGTGTAACTTACATTGTTTTCTTTTACTCTGCTGGAGATGGCACTAGCAATATTGCTGGCTGTTGCAGATCTGGTTAAACATGTATAATGGAGATATTTGTTGCCCAGTTCATAAATTGTAGAATAATACTCTTCCATTTTCATATACCCATGACTTCCAGACATCATAAGCGTTAGATCTTTCTTCCCATTGAAATATATGGAATGAGATTTCACTACATTTGCCATTTCTTTACTTCTTAAAACTTTCGATTTTTAGCAATCTCTTTTTGTATTTTACTTAGACCTGTCAATTATTATGTTAGACTTTTTTTTTTTAGAGAGATGAAGTTACATGAGAATGGAGAAAGTTACACAACACAGAACTGCACTTATTGTATAAGAACATTAAATTCAAACGTTTGAGATGGGCAGGGCATGTAGCACATGAGTGAATCCAGAAATGTGTATAGAATGTTGGTTGGAAGACTTAGGTGAAAAAGACCTTTGGGGAGGCCAAGATGTAGATGGAAGAACAATATTAAAATGAATTTGAGGGAATTAGGATATGATGCTAGGGACTGGATTAACCTTGCGGGCTTATGTGAGGACGGCAATGAACCTCCGGGTTCTCTAAAAGCCATTTGTAACTAAGAAAGACGTTTTATTTTGGCTCACTATATTGAAGTCTTCTAGAATTTTGGTAACAATGGGCTGCAACTTTTCTTCATGGACTCCAACTCTGTCCTTCACTTATGCTAATGCTGAGAGGGGTTTTCTCATTTGTGAGGTACATCTTCCCTTTGGTTATCTTACTGACCACTCTAAAAGATATTTCCAATGAAAATTGGAATCTTTTTTTTCCCCCCAAAGAGTTTGACAAGTCGGTAGACATGGTGGTGGCACTGGTAGAAGGTTGGCCGAAAGCTTCAGCTGAAGATCGCGTCTCGTTTTTTTCGTTGTTATAATTTCTTTGTTGTTGTAACAACGCTTACGGCAATCATAATTTGCCTTTATGTTCTTTGGTCTGTTAGAACTTTGTTCTCCTTGTCACAATGACATAAAGGAAGTCTGGACACTTACAAGCTGCAACATCAAACATTTTCCCGCTATTTGCTTTAAATTCTAGAATTCTACTTGCCCTTTCACTTCTCATATTAGCGCCAAATTTTAAAACATTTCTTACTTTTCTGTAGTAACTGCTGATAATACCGTACACATCAGCAGAGAGAAATCACAGGAATTGAAACACTTTCCCAAATATCTTCTAATTTTCTTGCTACTGGCACCTTACTTGAAATCACATTCTCGGCTGATTCTTAGCTTCTACTCCTTTCATCTGCTGAAAACTTTCGGAGTTCCTAAAATGTCCTCTGTTCTCAGAACAGATTTCTTCCCAGTCGATTTAGTCACCTTTTCTTCTATTCTATAAGGCACAATGCCAGTAGAGCAAAACAAGTTGCTACACTACAAGGCACTCTCAACATTGTACTTCTGGTCAAGCGGATTTCATCACCAATGAGTCATCCTCTGAAAACCCCCTCCAATCCCACAACTCTTACAAATAAAGTAATAGCACTACTTACCAAACTCTTGTAAACTATTAGAATGTACAGTCAACAATACAATTAAGAAGTAAAAATTAAATAGAATGAAACCTAAAATTACATCGGTTTTATTTAAATTATTTAAGCTCTAAGTCAATTGTGATCCAATGAAAATTTATTCTATGCAAGTAAGTTTTCTTGTGCTTCAATACAATGGCATTTTACAACTTTTTACCCCTATCCATAATAAAAAAATGCGATACACCCTACTTTGCATTGTACTGCATCGGCTCAGAGCACGAGCGAGAGCTAATGTAACAAATAATATCAATGCAGAATGCAGTTATACAGAGTGGGGCATGGAAGTGTACCTGTTTTAAAAGTGAAATAATTTTCTTTCAAAAGAACAAAACATTTATTTATGCATATTAGAAGATAGCTCTCACTCTTGGATTATCATTTTCAACCTAGAAACATGGAAATTAGCCTTATCAGACATCAGCAGCATGTCCAGTAGCAACGGATCTTGTTGAATTAATTCTGCATTTGTCGACAAAAATGTAAGCGATTCAATTTATCATTAGCATTTAATTGTTGAACAACTTGCATTTTGTAGGAATGAAACGAAAGGTCAAGATGCAGTATGTGGCGTAGGCTGCGATTCAATAAGTTTAGAGTGAGTTCATGCTGAACGAGTCAGACTTTGCTGTAATGCAGTTCTCACCCTTTCAATACTTTCAGGAATGTGTATAGTTTTCATTAGTCCAGTTCTCTTTACATTGCACACTAAACCTGATTCCCTCCACTTATTCACCCATGAGAGAATTGTTTTACGAGTTGAAACCGACTCTCTGCCTCGGTTATCTCCAAATCGTTGTCGAAATGACCGATGTACATGCACCACACCTTCATGTTTCGTGTAACTATCAACTGCAAACACACGATGTTGAATAGTCCAATTAGACATGTTGCATATTAAATCCAAAGCATATACTATTGCAACAATAACGATAACGTCATATATCACAGTCTAATATATACAGTCAGGAAGCTTGAGTTTATGAGGGAACTAGAAACAATAGACTGTGCAGGTACTTTTTCGCACTGTCTGTAATGAGGCGACAGTAGCGGTTCTAGTGGTTAGCAACTATCTATGGGTACATATTTACTACGTATTGAGCTTCGTGACTGTATATACTAGACTATGTCATATAATTGTTGTGGTTAACCTTTGGTACCAACTTAAAAATAGGTAATATCCCATGCCCCTTGTATTAAACAGAAAAATAATACAAAACAAGAGCACATTTATCAAAATTTCCAATTCAAAGTAACATATAAAATAGATACAGAGCAATCCAAAAGTCGCGCACATCGTAATAATATGTTCACATATATTTATAAAGACCAATTTATTACGTTTACGTACATCAGTTTTCACATGAGTTACATCATTTTTCACAACACAGGCTGAAAATGGCAGCCCCGTTCAGTAACGTATGTACGAACTCTTTTTACTATGTTTGCGGCCAATTTTTTGGGCAAGCGTACACTGATGTTAATCTCCGTTGTTATGTTCCTCTTTAGTTCCTCTAGGTCTAGAGTGTGCGGCCTGTTTTTGTATACCCTTCCTTTAAGATAAGCCCACAGGAAGAAATCTGGGGACGTCAAATCGGGGGAACATGGGGGGCCATAATCCTTGAGAAATGATATGCTCACCGAAAAACTCGCGCAAAAACTGCATGGTTCCATTAAATGTGTGACATATGGCACTGTCCTGCTGGAACCAGCAATCACGTTAATCAAGAAGCACTGATCCACTAATCTTGTTATGATCGAATTGTTAGGCACTGTCACATCCGGATAATTCCTACGAAATTCGTCTACAACACATGCATAAGGACGAATGGAAAAGCAATGACGTCTAGGTTTGTTGCTGTTAATACCCATGATGCTCTCTAGCAGTAGCCGATAGCACTTTCCAACTGCATTACTGAATATAGACACTATGGGCCATATTCATAGACATTCTTAGCGCGGGCTTCCAGTGGATGATCAGCGAACTAACGTTTTTCGTATTCATAAACCAGTGTTGGCGATATATGAATCCTGTACAAGTAATCAGTCGATAGCCGGGGCTAGTTTTGCACGCTCGTAGCGCGGGCTAGCGAAATGTCTATGCATAGAACCCTATAATTTTAATGTGCGCGACTTTTGGATCGCTCTGTATAATGTGATAAGATAAAATATAAAATTTCAGAATGCTTCAATTAATTTGAATTTTCATATCACACAACAATATTTGCAACTTTCACTTGCTTCCGATTTTTCAGTGATTGATTGAAGTTCAGTTCTGTATTTGTTCTGATCAGAATGAGTGATTCTCCTCTGCACGAAAGAGATCGTGTGTGTATTTGAGAAATGGGAAAAAATCAGTAGTATTCTGAAAACATGGTACCCCTCGGCCCAACACATGCAAATTGCTCATTGTTATTCAACTGAGATTATAGCAGTTCGTTACGAATCACTTGACACCACTGCGAACGTTCTATGGCTACGCAATTTCGAGTTACACCGCCTCGACTGTCGTGCAACCAGCCAATTCATGCAATTACCTCCTACCGCGTATCGGTACATAACGTCATCCGTTTCAATTCAAGATCACGTAGGATATATTGATCCTTCGTCTGTCGATCACTATTTACTTCATTGGAATATATCGTGTAGCTTAGAAATTACAGGCGCGACAAAACTCGTCTGGTACTGGACCGAACTCATAAACATATTCACGTTACAACAAAACAAATCTCATTCTTTATCAGAAGGGAAGTTATCACAGTGCAAGACTGAATGTTTCAGGAATATATATTTTTTTATAAAAAGGCTATTGCATGTTATAACAATTATAACTATGTCTAGGATAAAGTCTTACCATACGCTCACTATGCAACATAGTGTATCTGCGTGGTAGGGGGTAAGGTAAAAAAGGGTAGCTTGCTTGGCTTGGCTTTTCGAGGGCCAGACTTCGAACGGGACGTTGTACTTCGGCATAAAAAAGGATATACAGCAATACAGTTGGTTCGAGGAATAACTCATTATGTGGAGTTAGATTAGTAGATCTACTTTTTATTTTGCGTTAATTAATTATAGTGAACGCAAAACAACTCTGGACATAGGTTAAGCCAATTGAATGCTGGTTGAGGCGCACTGCTGCCAGAGAGACACAGCGAGAGCGAAGATAGCTAGCTGCTCTTTCCGTCTTGTACTGCACCTTTGAGTGATATACGAGAGTAACCTCTGATGGCTTCCCTCAGTTACAAAGGCAAATGCCAGATTTAAAATTTACATACTTACCATTATTCATCACCGCCTTAATCACCATTATCATTATACACCTATTCTATCTATGCTAATACACTATATAAAGAGCGAGTGTTCGTATATGTGTATGAGGTAATCTCAGAAACTACTTAAGCGATTTTAACAATTCTTTCACTATTGGAGAGTGTAGTTCCATGCACAGACATAGGCTATACTGTATGTCATTACGGTAATTCCTGAGTGAATTGAGAACTGAGCTAAATGCGGCATAATGTAGAATTAAAACATATTTTTTATACAATACCGAAACTAAAGTTAAATCAGCAAAATTCCGCTAGGTGACACTTCAGACATTTCTTGAGTCAGTGTGCCAAGTGGCTTCGTTCTGAGTAGACGCATTTAATATTTGTGAGCGTTTTTCCACTGTTACGTGTTGCTTACATTGCAATTTCACAATGATAGATTTGAGGGAGCAGCGCGTCTGCGTAAAGTTTTGTTTCAAACTCGGGAAAACTTCTACAGAAACACATCAAATGTTAAAACAAGCATTTGGAGACGATGCTCTAGGCCGGACCCAAACCTACGAGTAATTCAAACGTTTTAAAAATGACCAAACATCGGTTGATAACGATGATCGTTCTGGACGGCCATTAACTGGCATTACACCCAAAAATGTCGGTGCTGTTTGGGATGTGATCGTGTAAGATCGGAGGTAGACTATCCACGACATCTGCGACATTGTTGGACTATCGTATGGCATGTGCCAGAGGATTTTGTCCGATGAACTCAACATGAGAAGGATAGCGGCAAAGTTCGTTCCGCGACTACTGAGTGCTGAGCAGAGACAGCATCGCCTGAAAGTTTGCAGGGATCTTCAGAATCAGCTTCATGATGACCCAGACTTCCTTTCCAAGGTTGTCACAGGTAATGAAAGTTGGGTTTATGGCTACAACCCCGAAACCAAACAACAGTCTTCTCAATGGTAAAGTCCATCTTCACTCTGCCCCCCCCCAAAAAAAAAGCCCGTCAAGTGAAGTGAAGTCCATGCTCGTGTGTTTTTTTGACACTGAAGGGATTCTTCACAAGGAGTTTGTCTCTCCTGCTATGACAGTGAATGCGGTGTTTTATCGTGACGTCTTGAGGCGGTTGAGGGAGAACGTGATGAGAAAAACGTCCGGAAATGCGGCACAGGGCAATTGGTTTCTCCATTATGACAATGCAAGACCGCATAGTTTTCATCGTGCAAGAAAAAAAATGACAACAGTTCCTCATCCACAATATTCGCCAGATTTAGCCCCGTGCGACTTCTTTTTGTTCCCCAAAATGAAAATCAACTTGAAAGGTCGAAGATTTCAGACAGTTGAGAAAATTCAAGCAAAATCGCAGGAGACGCTGAGCAAGATCTCAAAAGAGGACTTTCAGATGGCATTCAGGACTTGGAAGAAGCGCTGTGAGTGGTGTATACATTCAAAAGGGGACTATTTCGAAGGTGATGGTGATGCATAAGGTCCAGGTATGGTGTAATTCCATTTATTGAGGCATTTCGGAAACTTTTGAGTAGCACCTCGTAATTATTCACTAAGTAATAACAAAGCTGTATTTTAAAATACAACATATTTACTTAAATAATATTTATTTGTAATAAGTGCAGTGAAGCGCACAGTATGACTAATCATTAATAAAATTGAGATCAGGTTTAGAAACAGAATTACAGGCGTATGTGAGGGCGGCAATGAACCTCCAGATTCTCTAAAAGCCATTTGTAAGTAATAATTCACTAAGTAATAAGAAAGCTGTATTTTATAGCACTGTATAAGTCCAGGCTTCGAGACTTTGGACCCGATACAATAAGTTTACTGTGCTTGTACTATAGGTTATTGACTCGCTGCAGGTAGTGAAAGGTAGAGATGTATTGAGGTAACGACGTTGCTATTTAGAATAGAGTACGGTAGTATGGGGAAACGCACACATATGGACATTCTGAAAGTAAATATACATTACACAATGATAATGTCAAAAGAATGTGAAAAGCATTTATTCTACTGTTTTATAAGTATTTGTGTTTAATTATACACAGTGTTAATGGTGGAAATAAACATGTAGCAATTTTAATTTCTTCATTTATCCTATTGGTCGTCTTTAGGAAGTGCAGTTACAGTTCCGAATTGCAATGTACTACAAGATACATTTTCAGTGTCTCAAACGTAAATCTTTTTCAGTTGTCTACCAAACACAGTTTGTACTGTAGAAAGCTGCGCTCTACGTCGCATGACGTGATAGGAGCAAAACGAAAAAACCTAACACAATTCCAGTCTCTAAGAGACAGTCCTTCATTCTCGGGTGACTCTATGTCCACTAATTTGCTGTTTACATTACACAATGCTCCATATAAATTATTTTTACATAAAATTGATTTCCACTTCTGTTTTACACGTTCAGTAACCGGTGTACTTGGTGTCTCATTAATTCTCTGTGTCATTTCCTTAACTAATTTGAGGGCTTCCGGAATCTCTTGCTCTGACTTTTCTAACCGTGTAATAGTTTCAGACACAGTTTGAAAATAGGTTTGTATGAAAACCAAATTATTCATCAGAACCTTCAAATCCAGAGAGTTTTCCTTTGCGTATTTGTTGTCATTCATTCTACAGTACCCCACCCACTGTACGCTTTACCACTATATTCAGTACGCCGTTATGCAGATTTCCGACTGAACTGCTCTATCGGGTCCAAAGTCTCGAAGCCTATGTATAACATATTTACTTAAATAATATTTATTTCTAATAAGTGCAGTGAAGCGAAGAGGTATGACTAGTCATAATAAAATTGAGATCAGATTTAGAAACAGAATTACAACAATAGTTCACGGCCTACTGATAGACCCAAAAAATATCATACACACGCGATAATATGACATACACGTTAAAACCTATATACGTAAAGAAACAACCTTTTAACAACTCGAAACAGATGTTCACCGATATTTTCTATCACACTGATGTGAATTGTAATTCAGAACTGAGAAATGCAGTCTCTGTCAGGGGCATGCAGTGTATTTTTGTTTGGATAAGCTCTGAAGTTTACTGACACTTTTTTATATTAGTCATGACCAGGGGCCGCGAAATTTGGCGCTCGATGGGAGAGCGGCAGACGGTTTCAGGTTAACTGTGTTGTAGGTTCAGTCTACTGCAGCGGTTCCCAAAGTGTGGGTCGCGACCATCGGGGGGGGGTAGGGGTTGTGTAAGGGGTTGAGAGAAGTCGCGATATGATTTACAAAATATGTCAAAGTTTCTTATTAACATTTATTTTGTAGTTAGAAACATAAACAATATTATACAAGAATAAAAAATGTTTCAGAAGTTATAAAATAAAAAATAATTAATGCGATTAATGTGCCTGTTTTTCAGAAGTATCTTTTCAAATCTGGACTCAGCATTCCATACACACAGTGATATTATTTCAAAGTTCAAGGAAATTTTCACTTTTGTTTTGATGGTAAACATAGACAACAAACCCATTTTGCATAAATACAAAGTTTCAAATATTAAAAAATTTAAGAATTGCGTATTTTTGCAAGCTCGAGGTATTCTTGCATTCTTTTGATCCAAAATTGGTCTATGCTCTGCGAAAAAGTATCATTTAAATATTCCATTTATAGGTACATATTTAAATGAGATTTTCCTTCATAATTTCTGGAATTTCAACCAGTTGAACGCAACTGCCTAAAAACGGATTCACCATCTTTGTGATAGTCATAATTGTTTTACTTTCGGAACTCGTTGCTATAATATAAAGCATTTTCATTGACTGGTATGCGTAACGGCGTTCTTGCTCTTTGTGCTAAGCACGAATCTTTCCTCAGACTTCTCACATATCATTGTATTATTCAATAGGAAGCTTATACGCAAAGATGCTGAAGTTTGAGCATGCTGAGGGTGAAGAAGATGATCGAGCGCCAGAAACATGGAAATCCGGATACTATCATTATTCATGCTGGAACGAAAGACTTGCGAGTTGACTACGTGATTGCGGACCTGTATGACTTGGTATCGGCAACAAAAAAGCTATATCCAACGGCGGCGATAATCATCAGCGGAATTGTCATGCGACGGGTTGTGAGTTGGAAGAAAGTGGGGCTAGCGGACGAGGCATTTCAATGGGTTGCAGAACGGCTAGGTACGAGGTTTGTGGATCCCAAGTCATGGCTGGACGACAGGACTTCTGAAGAGAAGGCGTACATCTCATTCAGTGAGGAGCGGCAGCAATGGGGCTCTCTTCGCAAGGGTGGCGTCTTCAGCAGAGGATAGTGGAAACCAGGAATGACGAGAAGGCATCGAGGAGACAAAGGCGGAGGAAGCGGCGGCAACGGGGGAGACGGAGGCGGTAGCGGCGGCCACAGAGGAAACAGGGATCAACAGTATTATGACGTGTAATGTTAAGTCTTTAATAGTACTGCAGGTCAATTGTAAAAGCATTTATAATAAAACAGTTGAATTCTGGAACCTAGTAGATTCGCATAATCGTGATGTCAAAATAGGAACGGAATCATGGCTTTCCAGCAAAGTAATAGATTCGGAAGTATTTAGAAACGATTATGTAACATACAGGCGCGACCGTGTTGGAAAAGGGGGAGAGGTTTTTATATGTGTAAAAGAGTGCCTGCAGAGCGCTGAAAATTTCAAAGACTCGGAGTTCGACGAAACATATTACACATCATCGGTTTATACAGGGCTCCGAAAGAAGGCTTGAGTGTACTGTTTAAAATAAGAGGTATGTTGGAAAATAAACACAATCGAGGTCAATACGTTATCGTCGTGGGAGACCTAAATTTGTCCCAGATAAACTGACAGGGTACAATAGAGGGAGAGATGGGTCAGACCCAATCGTTAGTAAACTCACTCATCTGCAAACATAACTTAATTCAAGTAACAAATAAGGGAACAAGGGGAGATTTCTTACTACTGTAGACATATTTATTTTAAGACCTTCAGGAACAGTCGCAAGTATTGGAGTGATTCCAAGTATTAGTGATCACGACGCGGTAATTCTTGAAATATTATGGAATGCTAAGTACATGCAAAGCGGAACAAATATCAAGAATATATTGCAATATAACAAAGCGGACAAAGACGGCTTCCAGAATTATCTTAGAGAAAAGTACTCATCACGGGTAGTAAAGGGCAGTAGTGTAGAAGAATGCTGAGTGGAGTTCATGCAGATTATATTAAAAGGAATACAGAAATTTATCCCGGTTAAACGTTTATCAAACAATCCCGATCCGGAATATTATAATAAATACATACGGAAACCGAAAAGAAAACTAAGGAAATCCTACAGCCAGCGCAAGAAAGCGCTCTAAAACAAACAAAATTCATACAACTATCGAAAGAACTGCTTAATGCGAAAAAGACAGCGTAGGATAATTACCTAAATAAACTTTACAAAGGTGAACAAAACGAGTGGGAGGAATCTTATAAATATGTGAAGAGACAACGCAAGGAAAACTATTCGAGCCTCCCTCTGAAAAATGACCTCAATCAATATATTGTACAGGACAGCGAAAAAGCAGAAAAACTAAATTCCTATTATGCCACTGTTTTTGAGATGAGGACAATAATACCTAATTTAGCTTCTATGGAAAACACGGGTCAGTTTTCTATCAAGTCTAAGGACATAAGAAGAAGGATCTCTAAATTGAAAACTCATAAAACAGTAGGACCTGATGGTATCGCTGGAGACATGTTAAAATTGGGAGGGGAAGTCATGATTTTCTATCTAGTGCGTATATTAGAAATATCAATACTACTGCGTATATTAGAAATACCAATAAATAATGGTATTGTCCCATGAGATTGGAAAGATGCAATAATGGTACCAATTTATAAATCACGGTCTCGCTCAGAGACAAAAAAAATTACAGACCAATCAGCCTCACCTCTGTGGTTTGAAAACAGATAGAACACTTGATTTCAGCATATGTAAGGCAGCACTGGAATGATTCAAACTGGTTACATAATTAACAGCATGGGTTTCGGGAGGACTACTCATGTGAGAGTCAATTTATTAGTAACTGTATGTCAGGATTTAGCAGACGGAATTGATTCAAATTGCCAAGTAGATGCAGTGATTACTGACCTTTCACGCGCATTCCATGAAGTTCCACACAACTACAATCAACTGGGGTTGACTTCAGATCACTCGTGAATCAAGGAATTTTTAACTTGTCGTAATCAGAGAGTACTGATGGGGGAGGAATTATCGAGCCCAACAGAAATTACTTCCGGAGTCTCACAGGAGATTGTCATGGGGCCCCATCTATTCTTGGCTTTTATAAAAGATCTGCAAGTTAGCATCTTGTCCAGGGTTCGCTTATTCGCGGATGATTGTATCGTAACAGGAAAATAAAAAGTCATGAAGATATTGCTCTTCTTCAGAATGACGATTGGACAATGGCCGATAAAATGAAAATAAATTCTCTAAAGGGCAAAGCCGTCAGTTTTACAACAAAAAGAAATAAAATAATCGCATCGTATATGTTAGAGGGTGAAAACATTCCGGAAGTTAACAAATAACTTTTAGCAGCGTTCTCGACTGGGGGGGAACATGTTACCGACACAGTGGGAAAAGCATGGAGAGAGTTACACTTTGTGATGAGAGTACTAAAAAAAAGGCTCTGATAAATCCAAAGAGATTGCTTATGTCACTAGTTCGTCCAATATTGGAATATGATGCTGCATGTTGGGATCCTTACAGATTAGAAGATATTAAGACATTGGAAAAGACTAAAAAAACGGGCTGTCAAGCGTTGTCGTAATAACTCAACATTAAAACTGGACACACTCACAGACAGGAGAACGCGAATTCGATTATGCGCAATGTTCAAAACATACAGACGCGAGCCTGCCTGGAGAGAAATAAAAAATAGGTTGAACCGCCAAATTACTCTTCAAGGAACGACCATTCACATAAATTGAGGGAAAGAAGACAGGACGGACAAAGGAAAGTTTTCTTTTCTCAATAGTACTATCAGGGACTGGAATGCTCTACCTGCAGACTTACTAAAGATTTTACCAATAACCAAAAATGTATTTAAAAATAGGCGTAAGGACTTTACTAATAGATGGTAGTATATTATGCACACTATTTTCTTACTTTACAAGTATAGTAAGGAACATAGTGAATCTTCAGTGATTTATATTGGTGTGCAGTGTGTTGTAGTGAAAGTACAGTGAGCTTCAAAGCAAATTTCGAGAGTTATAGTGGCAGAGAAATGAGATTGATTTACAGTGGAAGGATGTGAGTTATAGTGAACGTGCTAAAATAGCTTGTAATAGGGTTTAGACTAGCGATTTTGAGGTTAATATAGTAAGTACGATTCTACGCAATAATAAGGGTGTAACTGATGTTTTGTTATATGAAGTGAAGAAGTGTGTTGTGTCAGTGAAGTTTTATAGTTTATAGTGGTAGTGCAAAGTATTTGAACAGTGAAATGTTTTTGAAGTGTTAGTGAAATCAGGATAGTGTCAGTGAAATGTGTCGTAGTTCCAGTACAGTGAGTTGAGAGCGAAATGAGTGTAGTGCTGAAAGGTACTTCTGCATGTATGAACATATCTTATATACCTCGTGGGTGTAAGTTCGAACTTAGGGTTAAGATACAAATTGGACTGACTTTAAATATTATTTTAAGTGATCGTACTTCATTTAATTTTGGATGCTCATTATTATTATTATTATTATACTATTATTTTATTATTATTAATTGTGATTATTATTAATTGTCATTGAGTGTAATTAGTTACAATGCCACCGGGTATTTACCCATTTGCAGTGTGAATAAATACATACAGTACATATACATGTTATGAAAGTAGTAACTCGTAAATTTCATCAGATCATCTCAAGATCCTTTTGAATACAACAGATGCTGAACATGGTGATGTAATTCTTCATGCAGAAGTAAGAGGAACACACTGGGACGATTCTGCAGTCTTCCAAGTGAAATCAGGGAATTTCTTACAACTTCTTCCAGACAATTATTACAACTTGATGACATATCCTGCCATAAGATCTAGTTATCTTGACAGATATCACTTCCAAATTAAACGAGTTACAGATTTCGTATTACATCTCCGCCAATGTGCAACGTCACAGTTCACAGCGAGGGGGAAGAGAGAGATACCAAATGTACTAATCTGAGAAAAAGTGTGTCTATACTCTCACCTTACTTACAGGCAAGTAGTGACCAGAGCATTGGAATGAAAGCAACCAGATATATATTGCGAGTTGCTTTTTAGTACTCTGACGCCCATGACCAAGATAAGTCACTTGAAATTCAACCGTCAGTTACTGGCAGAGATTTAATAAAACATCTGTACTGTAGACCTCGAACTGCAAGGGAACATCTCAGGTACTGTATAAGTGTAGTGAATTTGCACATTTAAACAAGATTTTCTTCCTAACTTTGATTTTTTCTCTAATGAACGACATGTGGAGTGAAGGAAAAAAATCGCATGCAAGTGGAAACATTGAGTGGAGTTCTGATATAAACAAATACTATAAACTTCGAAGGATCGTGTTTTGGAATATATGACAAATTAAGCAGAACAAAAATGTGTTTCGAAAAATTAATTCATCCCAAAAGCACAGTATTCAAATCAAACACAGAACCAAATCGACAATCCCTGGCAGTAATATCCAATGGTTCTGGTACTGTGTAGAAGATATGAGCAGGGCCCTATTTTTTATAACAGCAATACGCGTAAAATTTTCTACACTAATTACTTTCTTTGTTACAGTTACCCTTTTAAAAGGTGAAGGTATAGTCAACCCTATGACAGGCCAAATAGGCCCAGAGGGTAGAGAGGTTAAGGCTCCCACCTTTACAATCGGCATTTAATGGTAGTAGGGATGTCAGTCTTACGCGCTCGCCGCTTTTAGCCCCAAGGAAATGCTCCTGGTATTCCTTTTGCTAGAGTCTTGAGTAGATCCCAGGGCCATAGTGCGGCCGAAAGGATTAAGTCAATGGAAAAATCCATGACCCCATCGGGAATTGAACTCGCGGCATTCCGGTTTGCAGCATTACACCTTAACCGTGACGCTACCGCGCGCCCTCATTTACTCTTCTAGATGTCTAAAATAACATGTTTAGGCAAAATAAACACGCGAAATTTGGATCACTGTGCGAAATATGTCTAACCACAAAATGTTCTCCTTACATATGAGGCGTTCAGAGCTAAAGTTGATCAACTCACAAATTTTCATAAATTGAATTTAACTCATTTTCTGATTATCTGAAGTTGGATCTTTTCCGAGCAGTAATATATCAAGTCTTAATTCTAAGCATTCGCCGGTAGGTGACACCAGTCACTTTCGGCTCAGATTATTCACGATGTTCTGAGTCATAGTGGATCAAGTCACCAAAGCGTTGCATCAATTAACATCACAATTGTTTATGTTATAAATCTAGAATTTGAGAATGGAGCAATAAAATTACTGTATAGTCAAATTAGATAATCCACTAGAGCAAGTTAACTTTAAGTCCTATTATCTCAAAACTACGTCTCATGGGCTTGATTCACTTTAGCTTTGAACGCCTCATATATCGCAAAAATTACGAAAGATGCACAAAAAAAATTATTCAATAATGTTCAAAAACATGTTTGTGATTTTTGTTTCAGTGAATTTGCTAATCGCTTGGTGGTCAGCATTACCGTAGTTTCTCAATGGATATTGTATACACTCACTTTTACTATTACCATGAATATCGAAAAAAGATAAGATTTCTACAGTATGTTACGCAACGGAGGCCATATTTTGATGTTAAGAGATTTTGGGGAGTCAAGTAGAGGACCACAGAGCATTTTTTGGTGTGAATTATTTTCAGGCAGAGTGGTTGGTAGTGAGAGGGGCTTTTCTGCGTACATGAAAATACGCACTGATTGTCGCACAAATCTTCGTGCGGACAACGTAGAAACTAGCGTCATGCATTACAGGTGCTATGTTCGGTTCAAGTTTGTCGACTATGGCGAAGTTCGATATTCGCCTATGTTCGCTCTGCAAAAGGTGGCCTGATATCTATTTCATGATTTGTATTTCAGAATGATGCATGGTACAATAATTATAGCAGTTTTAGACAGACAGTACCCAAACACATACTAAAATTCAATTACTGTCAAGCAATCTAAATTAGAATACGTTATTTAGTACGTATTGAAAACATAAATTGAACACAAGCTTTTCAAGATATAAGAAATATAGCGGTAACTGCAGCACTTTATTATTACACCTACTATTTTTCTTATAATTTGTCATATTTGAAGCATAAAACCAAACAGTTTACAAGTGTTTAACATTAAAGAGTATTCCCCTGTTTTCACAAGATATTGAGACAATCACAAATTCAAGGAAGTAATTGTGTTACGGAAAATGAAATAAATTTGTTCCTAAGAAAAAAAACACACACACATACAGAGGGAACCCCCCCCCCCCGCGCTAATATGGCGAGAGGCAAATAAGCATAGATTTGGAAATTCTGAGCTAGGCAGCATTGCAAACAGTTCTATTGCATAAATTCAAGGAAAAATTGTTCCGATGCGGGTATCGATCCCGGGACCCTTCGCTTAGACTACGAATGCTCTCCCGACTGAGCTACCCCAGGAACTATACACGACATGACACCGTCATAATTTTTCCTTCATATCCACACAACTTACATGGGCTGACAAGACGCCAGAATCCAACTTCGAGTGCACACAAATTCTGTGTGACTTAAATTGTGGCTTCCTGTTAACGTACCTCCAGTAACGAATATACAGTATTATGCAAATCTGGCTTTCAGGTAGTAGCTCCCTGTAAAGCAGGTTTGAATAATTTCAAAGAAAAATTGTTCCGGGCCCGGGTATCGGGACCCTTCGCTTAGCGCACGAATGCTCTCCCAACTGAGCTACCCCAGGAACTATACACGACACCACAATTTAAGTCACACAGAATTTATGTGCACCCCGGAACAATTTTTTCTTCAAATTATTCAAACCTGCTTTGCAGGGAGCTACTTCCTGAAAGCCAGATTTGCATAATATATTCATTACTAGAGGTACGATAACAGGAAGCCACATTTAAGTCACACAGAATTTGTATGCACTCAAAGTTGGGTTCTGGCGTCTTGTCAGCTCATTTGAGTTGTGTGGATATAAAAGAAAAATTGTGACGGTGTCGTGCATAGTTCCTGAGGTAGTTCAGTCGGGAGAGCATTCGTGCGCTAAGCGAAGGGTCCCGGGATCGATACCCGGCCCCGGGACAATTTTTCCTTGAAATTATTCAAACCTGCTTTGCAGGGAGCGACTACCTGAAAGCCAGATTTGCATAATATATTCGTTACTGGAGGTACGATAACAGGAAGCCACATTTAAGTCACACAGAATTTGTGTGCACTCAAAGTTGGGTTCTGGCATCTTGTCAGCACATTTGAGTTGTGTGGATATAAAAGAAAAATTGTGACGGTGTCGTGTATAGTTCCAGGGGTAGCTCAGTCGGGAGAGCATTCGTGCGCTAAGCGAAGGGTCCCGGGATCGATACCCGGCCCCGGAACAATTTTTCCTTGAAATTATTCAAACCTGTTTTACAGGGAGCTACTACCTGAAAGCCAGATTTCCAAAACAGTTCTATTCCTGATTTTGCCATAACTCCTGCAAATTTCAAAGCTTCTATCGGCTGAACGCCAAAAGAATTGCAGAAAAATCTCGATTCCTTTTTCATTGTCATTTCTCCAAATCTACCAGTGAATTCTGTAGCATGGTCTTATGGAAAAGTTTTATATTTGGTAAGCAGATTTTCTTTACCACTCTTCAAGACAACTGTAGTCAGGAAAAGTGAAAGTGTCCCTAAAATACGTTGGGGCGAAAAACTGTCCTGGTATTTTGCTATATTATTAACAGTAAAATTTGTATAGTTACATGCACTGCTAGTATAATAATTTGTTTCATGCTTGTGTCAGTTGAGCTGCGAATGCAGTCAAATTGCATTATCGTTGTTAATGTGGTAAACTGTGTTTAATTTCAATTGATTGTGAAGAATTATAATGTCTCTTTAATAAGGAAAAAAAAAACGTGGGAAACGTAAATGTTCTTTTAAAGAAAATGAAGTTATAATGAATAGTTCAATGTATAGTTTGTTGTTGCTTTCTGAGTATAGCGCATGGTGGTCATGTAGATATAAAAGATCACATCAATTCTAAAAAGCATCTTTCTAAATTTAAAATATCAGCTCTCAGTTCTAGTAAAAGCTAGATTAATTTCTCATAAAACAGAGTACTTACGAAGAAGTTCATGTTTTTGCAGCAGAATTAACTCAGACCTATCACATGGTCAAGTATCACCATGCATTTCGTCCGGCAGATTATACCAATGCTCACAGGTATGTTACAAAGAGTGTCCCAAAATGATCTTTACAACTTTGATGGCTAATAACTTGGAAACAGAAAGAGATAGAAAGGTACGGTTTTTTGCACTATGTTCAGACACACCAAGTTTTGGTGGCCACTTAACATGTATGTATTTTTATGGAGACTAGTATGTGAATATAATGACGACTCCGCAGCAGATGGCGCAAAGCGTAGAATGGTTTTAAATGTGTCTAAAAATAGTGCAAAAAGCCGCATCTTTCTATCTCTTTCCGTTTCAATTATTAGCCATCAAAGTTGTAAAGACCATTTTGAGACACCCTGTATTTTCAGACGGTAGCAGCTAAATACACATATGCTTGAACCAAAGTTAGCGCTTTACTTACTGCTATGATAGCACTGTTGCAGTGTAAAAGAAACTGTTAGCGAAGTAGAAGAGTTCCATGTAGTTGCCACAGACGCAAGTAATCAGAACACAATGCAGTTTTGAGAAATAATGGCTTTTCAGAATAGAAGAAAACACACACACACATTAAATAAACAATATCACATGAAGGCCACGACCTGCAGGATTGCTGGCATATGAGGCGTTCAGAGCTAAAGTGGATCAAGTCACAAATTTTCATAAATTTAGTTTAATTCATTTTCTGATTATCTGAAGTTTGATCTTTTCCGAGTAATTATGGATCAAGTCTTAATTCCAAGCATTCGCTGGTAAGTGACACCAGTCACTTTTGGCTCAGATTATTTGTTCACGATGTTCTAAGCCATAGTGGATATAGTCACCAAAGCGTTGTATCAATTAACATAATTGTTTATATTTTATATCACTGCTAGTGAAATTAGATAATCCACTAGAACAAGTTAAGTTAAGTCCTATTGTCTCAAAACTACGTTTCATAGATTTGATCCATTTAACTCTGAACGCCTCATATTTAGAGCTCAGACTCTGACAACATAATGCCAATATGTCGATCTTCATTTGTGTAATTTTTTCTTCTATATTGGTTATTAAAATCTTCAAGACTCACAAAAAAAATTTACAGGTCTGATTTGTATTTTCTGAGTATAGATGTATATTGGATATTAAAAACTACAAAAGTTAAGAATGTTTGATGACATTATTACCATTAAAAATGAAATATTATAGTTAATGCCATAATGTATTTATCACTAATTATACACATTAATGCTATATTGATGATATGAAAGTGAAACCTTCTGAGATTATGTAAGTGCCCAAGGTAGACGTAGAGAATATCTTAAATTAGATCTTCATTTCTATAATTTACTGAGTAACGGCTAAATACTACTATATATGTTACTGAAAACCACAAAACTTACGAAAGGTAATAGTTATTAAAAATGAAATATTTATATAGTTATTAATCAAGTGGTGTGGGTCTTTTTCATATATTTAATGGCAGTGTGGTGTAGATATTTATATGTTTGATTCACTATTATTCCTAGGTTGTAGTGCAATACTATGGTAATTGAGTTATGTTTCCTATTGCGTCTTTAAATTACGTCAATATCTTCTTCTTGTAGAGAGAATAGCAGGTCATTTCACTTTTCGCTGGAGTGATGAGTTAGTTTATTTCCTGCAACCAACAACGAATGAAACACTGAAACTAATGATTTACGATGAACAATTTTATTTAGGGCGCATATAAGATTCTACAACTCTGATACAGCATTTGCCTCATTTTCCGCACCTCAGCATTAGATTCCTCACAACAGCCTATACTATATATGGGATAATACGTCTCTGATTTCCCACCATTAACAATTCATTATGAGCTTGTGGCCAATTGTACGTCATTGATTCAACATTATGCTAACATACATTCATTAGTCACACAAGGTAATCCAGCAATATTTGGTAGACCAATATTGTTTGGAGGAAGCGCAAAAATGACAATTCCTAAGGAAGACCAAAAGGTATTACTTACTGATAAAATAAGAAGCCTACAAGATTTTGTTGTAGTCTTCCAATCACCTCAGCAAGATCTCTTAGCAGGAAAAAGTGATTCTGTCCTCTATATTTCAAGGAAGTTCACGAAACATGCACCAGCTATACCAAGTGCTATATCTATTGTTGGAAAGCATGGCAAACCTGATATTTTCTTAACTCTCACCTAAATTCGCAATGACCAGAAATAGCTACTGCTTTACTCTCACATGAAAAAACACACTGATCGTCCTGACATTGTTACTTGCGTTTTCGCATTGAAACTCAAGAACTTAAGATGGATAGGTTCAAGAAAAAGTATTTGGTATAAAAAACACCATTCAGAGGGAGTATGTTTCATTACTATGGAAACAAATAACTTTCAAAATGTCTGGTATTCTTCATTGAAAATAAATTTGAAAAATTTTTATTTGAACTTCTAATGAACTTAGTTCGCAGCATTTGCTGCCACTAGTGTACATATAATGACAATGACTTTTACAATTTCTTAAACTATGAAGTGTGTCCGAAGATTCATAGATTTACAGCGAATATTAGCCTATTAAGATTTTCAGCAGCACATGTACCGGTACGTTTTTACGAACCTAATAAAGCCAGGATTAAGTTGTAAGCTATTCATCATGATAAACGTCCTATGCTTAGATTTGCTTTTTTAAATAACGTTTTACGATACGTACTAAAACTGGTGTGAGGCAGAAATCGAAGAAGAGATTTTGGCGAAATTTTATCTCAAATCGTTTATTTTCGCAAACAGTATAGCTATTATAATGAAAATGATGCAATACTTCAGCATTTTCGAAAGTTGTATACGTAGACGCAGTTATTTTTAACTTATTCGATCGGTACTGTAATGTACAAGTAACTTTTTATTAATTATTCAAAATCGTACATATATAACATCTTCTGTTGTGAAATAATTTTTTCTACGATAGTGCGTGAAGTGCAATTTCACGCACTGTTAGCAGTGTGTGAAGTGAGCCTTTTCAATACCAGTCCGTGAAGTAATAATTTGAGGTTATCGACGAAAAAACATTGTATGGTACACATTCGTGAAGTTGTATTTTGACAATCGTGTATTTGAGAAACTCGGCAAACCTCGTTTCTCAAACCTACACTCCTGTCAAAATACTACCCACTTCACGAACTTGTATCATAATTTACTATTTTTGTACATCAGCATTATAATAGTATATTATGAAAGTTTCATGGCACATGTTATGCTGTCATAATAGAAGTCATGACGTTTTAGTTGGCATAGTAATATTTTGTGGCTTTGGTACAATAATGTGGCATATTATGCACGATTATCACTAACGATAAAGACTGTTTATAATGCTGGAATACAAAATGCAGTCTTTATCGTTAGTCAAAATCATGCATAATATGTCACATTATTGAACTAGTGTCATAAAAATATTATCATGCCAACTAAAATGTCAAAGTTAACATTATGAAACGATCTGGCATGCTATAATATATCATTGTTGTCATAGCAACCTCTTTCTTCATAGACCATGATATCTAACTACCTATCATTACAAAAGAATTGATGTTATTTCTTTTAATTGTTTTATAATGCTCTCATACAAAAAAAATGTATGAAACACGTTTATAATGTTACATAGTTATTGCATTCACTTCGCTCGTTCCCTAAAAATTGACTCATGCCATTATTGCATTTATTAAAAATGTGTAAACAAACGTGTAAAGAGTTATCGCTAGTGCACCTGAATTTATAATGTTAATTTTGTTCATCCTTGTATTTTGTCGCTGCTATCTGTAAAACAATATATTACTGCAGCTAGGTACCACGCGAAGGAATCGAAACTGTGTGAAGAGTGTTTAAAAATGTCCTCGAACCTTAAAAAAAAAAAAAAAAAAAAAAAAAAAAAAAAAAAAAAAAAAAAATGGAGTAGGCCTACCTATTCATATCAGCAGGGTTGAAAGATTATAGCTACGTAAAATAATTAATTTCTACACGACGTGTAAAATGCGTAATCTGTCATAAATGTTAAATAATGTAGTAAATTAAAAACCTACTGTAATACATTAAACTAAGTGTTAAATTATGCAAATCTAGCTTTCAGGTAGAAGCTCCCTGTGAACCAGGCTTGAATAATTTCAAGGAAATAATTGTTCCGGGGCCGATTATCGATCCCGGGACCCTTCGCTTAGCGCACGCATGCTCTCCCGACTGAGCTACCCCAGGAACTATACACGACACCGTTACAATTCTTCCCTTTATATCCACAAAACTCAAATGGGCTGACAAGACGTAAGAAACCAAACTTTGAGTGCACACAATTCTGTGTAACTTAAATTGTGGCTTTCTGTTAACGTACCTACAGTAACGAATATATTATGCAAATCTGGCTTTCAGGTAGAAGCTCCCTGTAAAGCAGGCTTGAATAATTTCAAGGGAAAAATTGTTCCGGGGCCGGGTATCGATACCGGGACCCTTCGCTTAACGCACGAATGCTCTACCGACTAAGCTACCCCAGGAACTATATACGACACCGTCACAAGTCATACAGAATTGTGTGCACTCAAAGTTGGGTTTCTGACGTCTTGTCAGCCTATTTAAGTTGTGTGGATATAAATGGAAGAATTGTGACGGTGTCGTGCACAGTTCCTGGGATAGCTCAGTCGGTAGAGCATTCTGGCGCTAAGCGAAGGGTCCCGGGATCGATACCCAGCCCCGTAAGAATTTTTCCCTTGAAATAATTAAAGTGTTAAATTGTTAATTCGAGTTCCCAGATTACCAGCGTGCGTTACTTGAGATAGATCATTCGAGCTCTTCATATCGTCTTGTAAGCCTATCGAGCTTTTCATATAAAGTCTTGTAAGCCTATCTTCTATAACTTTTGAAACGACACACCAACACCACACAGTGTTCCCACATTTGTTGCTTACTCTCCGCGCCAATACAGATCCCAGAGTTTACAAGTTGTCAAATCTCCTGGCGATTTTCATCACGCGCATTTTGTCAGTGTGTTTCCCACGGGTATATTTTATTTTTATATTTGTTGCCGGCCTTCTTACACCCTTGTGGTAATGGATAGTGTCTTTGTGCGTATTGCCGACTTCGTTATTTTCCTTTATCCTCTGACCGAATTAGTCCTGTTCACATAAGCCAATATTAAAAGAGAGAACACAAAATCTGTTGTCCTTTGAGAACTCTCAGTGGAGTCACTCCCGAGGCGTGTTCATATTATGATCATAGTCCAATCTTATAATATTCATATTACATATAGGATTCTAAGAAAAAAGGGGTATATTTTGAGAGAAGGTAGTATTCATACAAACAAGAAAATGTCTCGTGAACAGGATTCCTAACTTTAATATCTTCGAAAAAAAAACAAGGACTGTGAAATTGGTATTTTAACAACAGCATAATACGTTTTAATGTGAGCTCTTTGTTTCTATTCGGGTATGTCATATCTTCCTGCTTACTCTTTTGTTTACTGTAAGTTACTCGAATAAGAAACGAGCAGATCTCACATTAGATGACGCTACGTCAGAAGGCAAAAGGAAGTGAGCGCCAAAAAACAGACTTTCAGGTTACGATTGATTCGTACATATATTATAGTATTTTAAGCTTGTTTTGATGTTGGTACTCCCGGGTCTGCAGGGATGGATAGTTGCCTGTATATTTCGATTTTCAATGGAGGTCATGAAATTGTATCCAATGGGGAACATTTATCTCACCAAAATCTCCTCTCAATATATCACACCCTTTTATCTTTAAAGAAACAAAGACTGTGAAATTGGTATTGTAAAAACAGCACATCTTTTAATGTGAGTTCTTTGTTCGTTTCTTTTTGGGTGTCACATCTACCTGTTCACTCGTTTGTTTACTGCATTACAATAAGAAGCAATAAAAAAAATTCGCATTAGAAGATATGCTGCTGTTACAATATCTATTTCACAGTCCTTGTTTCTTCAAATGTAATAATTTTAGGACCCAAGTATACATGACTGTTTTTCTTTTTATGAATATTACTATGTTTCAAAATAATACTTTTTTCTTAACACCTTGTATGTACAGTTTCCCAATAAAAGAATGCTCGATGGAATTTTCGTCTCAGATGTACGATACTGCGCATGATCGGAGACCAGAGCACTGATACACACGATAACGAATATTAGAGTTACTTAAATTCAGGCTATTTGGTTTTCTGCTAGCATCGTTCCGATATGCACTTCAAAAACTGCAAGAAATATGGTAATATGACGTAAATAATAGATAGATACACACATAAATCATGTAGTTAAATCGAAATTTGAATCTTCATGACTAGATTGACACTCCGCGCAGAAATGAAAACTTCCGTGTCGTCTAAATAGCTCAGATGCTAAGTTTTCTGCATATTGTGCAAAAGGGAGAGAGTTCGATTTTTAGTCTATACCAAGAATTTTTTTTGTCGAATAACCTTAAAATAGAGTTTTACAGAGTCTCGAGATTGTGTTAATGATCACAGACAATACAAAATTACAAATTGTAATATTATAAACGTTACTCTAATGAATAGCCCGTGCCATTTAGAAAGACGTTCCCAGAGGGAAAACATTCGAGTGCTGACTTCCTCTCCATGAGAAGTATTTTTTATTTCATTTCATTTACAGTATTCTACAGATCTCACATTAGTACTGAAGTTTCAAGATGTGGAGTAAGTGACAATTTTGTAAGATTACAGTTGTACAAATTTTTGTACCTTAAAGGCTCAAGATGAGGAGGCGAGATATGGCACATGAGCTGTGTGACAGGGGAAAGAATGAGCTATCAGAAAAGAGTTGTTTCATGATGGTTAATATTATACGAATCTGACATGAAAGTTCATCTATCTCCCCCCTCTATACCCATTGGTGGTATAGTCACAGCACATGATAAGGTCGAAGGACAGGTCTTGCATTCTCTACTATAGTAAAGCTCACCTCAAAATTAGAGTCCCGAAGCTGTTATTTCCGGCGTGACTCCACCTCTTTGCTTAGGTCTTAGAAAGTGAAGGTTCTATAAAGTCTAGGTAGGTAGTATCGTTCGCCATTTTTGTTCTTACGTTGCCGAGCTACCATACGAGGAATCTATTTGCCACACCGTTAAACATCATGTCGTAGCTCCTATGATAATAAATCAAACGCAATGTAATTCAGCAAATAAAGTCTTCGTGTGCTTTCTGCGAACGCCAACGAAAGAGCTAAAATGGCGGGCGATTATATTAAGTGTT
Source organism: Periplaneta americana (assembly GCF_040183065.1). NCBI lineage: Eukaryota > Metazoa > Arthropoda > Insecta > Blattodea > Blattidae > Periplaneta > Periplaneta americana. Next base: position 111,560,478 of record NC_091127.1, on the reverse strand, counting down.
TATCGAGCCTTAAGAAATGGATCAGCGAATCACAAGACGCACACGTTTAAATGTAGCCGACCTGCAACGCGATTGGCTGCCGGAATAGCTCTTATAGTTCTTGTTCTCCTTATAATATTTAGTCCACACCTGTGGAGTAACGGTCAGCGCGTCTGGCCGCGAAACCAGGTGGCCCGGGCTCGAATCCCGGTCGGGGGAAGTTACCTGGTTGAGGTTTTTTCTGAGGTTTTCCCTCAACCCAATACGAGCAAATGCTGGATAAATTTCGGTGCTGGACCCCGGACTCATTTCACCGGCATTATCACCTTCATTTCATTCAGACGCTAAATAACCTAGATGTTGATAAAGCGTCGTAAAATAATAAAATAAAATAAAATCATGATATTTATTGTCTTTGTTATGGTCCTTATCGGGGTCTTGGTCCCTATCGTTAACTTTGTCCTCATTTTGGTCCATTTCGTAATTATCATGGCCCTCGTCTTTGTCCATGTCGCGTTTCTTATATTGGTCCTTGCTTATCTTGTCATGTCCCTTACCGTGTTCTTTGTTGTCTTTATCGTGGTCCTTGTTGGCATTGTAATAGTCTTATCGTCTTCACTGCTGTTTTTGTAATAGTCCTTATTAGATATTTGTCTTTGTCCTTATTGTGGTCTTGGTCCATATCATGGTTTTTGTTGTGATTCTTATCGTGGTTATTCTCGTGGTGGATGTTGGAATCTTTATTGTGATTCCTGTCTTTGTTATTGTCGTGGTTCTATAGTGGTCCTTGTCAATGTCGAAATCCTGTTCCTTGTGATCCTTATCGTGGCCCAATGTCGTGGTCCCTTTCATGATCATTCTCGTGGTGCTCGTTGTGGCCCATGTCATGATCCTCATCGTAGTCTTTGTCTTTGTACTTATCGTTGTCCTTGTGATCCTTATCATTCTCATATTTCTTATCGGAATCGTCCTTGTGCTCTCTATCACAGTCCTCCTTGTGATAACTGTCGTGGTCTTTATAGTGATTCCTATCAAAGTGCTTTTCATTGCCCATATCGCCATCCTTATCGTGGTCCTTGTCTTTGCTTTGTCCTTGTCGTGGTCCTTGTTATCTTTGACCCAGTCCTTATCGCGATCCTTCCGTGAAATTTTTCGTGGTCCTCTTACGGTTCTTTCTTGGTTATCATAGTCCTTTCGGGTCCTTAACGTAATTCTTATCGTGGTACTTATCACTCTTCATGTCGTGGTCCTTACCGTGATCGTTGTCTTTATCGCAGCCGTTAGAGCGGTCCTTGTTTTCTCCATGGCCCTTGTCATAATGCTTGTTGTAATTGTAATGTTATTTATCGTTCCACTTGTTGTCCTTGTCATGGTCATTATAGTGGTACTCCTTGTTTTGTCGTGGTCCTTATCTTGTTAAATTTCGAAGTCCTTATCGTGGTTCTTACCGTGATTCTTGATTTGTTTGTCGCTGTCCATGTCGCGATCCTTATCGTAATTTTGTCGTGGTCCATATCTGTGATCCTTATCGTGGCCCATGTCGGCGTCCTTATCGTGATCCTTGTCATGGTGCTTGTCGCGGTTCACGCCGTGATCCTTCTCCTGGTCCTTGTGATCCTTATCGTCGTCTTTGACGTGATCCTTATCGTGGTCCATATTGAGGTCCTTATTGTGATTCTTATTTTGAAGCTTGTCGTTTTTCATGCCGTGATCTTTACCGTGGTTTCTGTAGTAGTCCTTATCGTGTTTCTTGTCGTGATTCATGTTGTGATCTTTATTGTTTTCTTTACCATGGTTCATGTCGTGATCCTTATTGTGGTCCCTGTGTTCATATTTTTTGTCCTTTTCATGGTCCTTATGAAGGTCGTTGATATCTTTGTAGTGGTCCTTATCGTTGTTCGTGTCTTTCTAATAGTCCTTTTCGTGGTCCTGGTCCTTTTTCGTAACCCTTATCGTGGTCCATTTTGTTGTATTTATCGTAATCCTTGTCGTGGTGATTGTCGTGTTTCTTGTCGTAGTATATTACCGTGGTCCCGATCTTTGTCCTTTTCGTGGTCCTTGTTCTCTTTCTAATAGTCCTTTTCGTGGTTCTGGTCCTTGTAATCCTTATTGTGGTCCATGTCGTGGTATTTATCTTAATCCTTGTCGTTTTTCTTGTAATATGTTATCGTGGTCCTGATCTTTGGCCTTCTCGTGGTCCTTATAATGTTCCTTGCTGTCTTTTTCGTGTCTACATTTGTCATTTCAAAATTAATATTGTTCTCCCTCTTTGGCGAATGACTTTCGTGTTACGATATTTTTCAAACTTTCATAAAAGGTAAATGATCAAGGACGTAAAAAGAGACCTATACCAGAAGTACACAGGCAACTGATAACATTTTGCACAGGTGTGTACTTTGGAGTAGGATGAAACTGATTCTACGCATGCACGACAAGTTGTCTTCCTGGCTACGTCGATATCGCGTGAACCGCGCTGTAGAACTTTAACTTTCGACGACCAAGCGTCATCTCATCCTTTTTTAGGGGAACTGTACATTACATTTCACCACTAAAGTTCTTTTATTTGCTGTGATTATAAATGAAACAATTTAAATTAAATGTTCACTAATTATATTATGATGCTTATGATGTTTTTTTTTATTAATTTACTTCCATGAAAATAATTTATTACGCTACATAAAAAAATCGTGTAAAATTAGTTTTTCTAAACGACTTAAATATATTTAATTTACGTAAAATATGTATCGTTTAATTTGCACGGCCAACTCTACATATGAGTAACATTTAAAGACACTTTGTAACATTTACTGGAAGACACATTCGTCTAATAAAGTCGGTAATCACTGCTTGTACTAAAGGTAGGAGATTAATGTAAAAAGGACACTTAAAACTGAGTCATAAAAGTTATTCAATTTAATAATACTGTCTAAATTGGTAGTTTATTGACGATGATTCGGTTTTTACGAAGTGAACCACTCTTTTTGCTGGTCAGTGTATTTTGAAAAGCATAAGATACGATCATATCCTTATTTTAATCCTATTGAAATGTTGAACTCATTGGTAAACAATTACCTCTCTATGCTTGCACTATTTTACTTGTATATATTAACTAGGCCTATAGCCTATATAATAGTCGGCTCTATACCCATATTTATCATTTAAATGTAGGGCTATATTATTTTTCTATATTTTACGAAAACCAGCATATAAGTCTCATGAATGATAAGACACAGGCAATGCTTTGGTCCAGTCATATAACAAATAGGTTTATGAAAGGTGATCCTAATTCTACTACTACCTAAGATATGATGACGTCTATTCACTAAGGATAATGGCTAACTTGTTTAGTCTTAAGGCCCTTTGAACTTGGAATATTTGCAATGAAAAGTAGAAATACTTTGGCATATAATTATTAATTTTCATATAGGAAATACTGCAGTGCTTACTTCATTTCTTCATGCAAGAAACATTAAAAGATCAAATTGTGTGGATAGATTTCGAGTTTATAATTCTAACAAAGACCTACCAGTATTAATTTTTAATCAAAATGATTTCATGTAGATCATTCCTAGATACCAGTAAGCAGACATGTATGAAGAAAACCCATCGATAGTTTAGGAAAAACTGTTGTACACAGACAGACATACAGCATGGCCAAAACCACTTCATTGGTATGAATGACACTGAAAATACCTAGTGCCAAAAAAATTTCGAAATAGATTGTTTTGCAACATCAAACTAATCTCTTTTCATATTCCGTATAATCAGAAAGAAATAATGGTTCATGTAACACGCTTCACACATGCTGTCATTGTCTATGAGGAAGTGCAGTCATTTTTCAGATGTCAATCAACTACTGGAAATGTAAAAAATATTTTTTTTAAGTGTCTTCCTGAGGTGGCTTTGCCACCTTCTCTTCTTATTACCTCAAAAAAATGGATTGAAGCATGCAAACACCACTTTGAATATTTAAAAATGGCGTAGAGTACAGTCCGGATCAGCTTACTTAATACCGTAAGGGTGAAACCTTACCATTTTTCCCCCATTACTACATATACTAGTGGATTATGGTGATTTTCTAGTTTGAAGGTTGAATTTTCTTTTGCCAATTTCGTTTCAAATTTCGATACTGAGAAATACTACAACTGGTAATGATTTTCTAACTTTCTGTTGGCAGCAGGAACAGCTGTTGTCGGTAGTGAAAATTATGAAAATGCAAATTGTTCTAGATTTCTGAGCCGATTACTGGAAGCTAGTGAAACTCGAACATACTAATAATTAATTAATATCAGAATTATATTAATACATAATAGTTATTTTGTGTGTTGTGGTTACAATATTCAAGATTATAGCCAGATAAGTGTAAATAAATATAACATGTGGTGTGATACATGCACTTAGGTGATCGATAGAAAATGTGCACGGAGACAGCAATTACAACTAGAATAGCAAAATTATTAGGAGTAAGTAAGTATTCTTAAACATACATTTTAAAGTGGCATTCGGTTTTAGAAGTTTGTACTAATAATTCCACGTGATGAAACAAAATACATTTTTAGGTTACGTCTTGTGAATTGTAAACTGTTTAGTCAAAGCAATGAATTTCATGTTGTCAGATAAAATGCATTTTAATATTAGATCATATTAATCTACTAATTTTCAACATAATGTGCGAGAGGTCCAGGTGGAAAATATAAACCTACTCTTTCACAAATCATTGAACCATTTAGAAAACACCTCCCAACATAAAGATGAGATGTGGTAAATAAGTAAATAAGCAAGACATTGTTATTGTTAATAGTTTATTATTATTATTATTATTATTATTATTATTATTATTATTATTATTATTATTATTATTGTACATGACATTGTGATTTACCCTCTTTAGTGATGTGTGGTATTAGTTGGCAAGACTGAATAGACAGCCAAATTAGCCTTTTAGGAACTGCTCTAATTGATCCTCACTGTACTCTCGATTCTTTTGGCGAAAGTGACATTATTCACCGAAGTTGTGCAGATATTATTTTATAAATGTGAAATCTTCGTAAAAACAGCTCACCACCTCACAATATCATATTTTAGACTTAAACAGTACCTTCGGCCATAACTTTAATGGAAAGAGCAGTATTCAAACTGGTTGAACCAACAGCATTGATGAAAGTTGTGGATGATGTGAAGAGTATGCTTTGATAGAACTGTATATCATGTTCAATCTTTAATATACTGAATGAACACTTCACTTACGAAGACTTGGTAAACGATAATGGCATCCCTTGAATCCTTCTCTATGAAAATCCTACACAGAGAATGCTGGAGCCTGATGGCAGAAATTGTCCTTACCCTCTTCTATTATCGATATTGAAGCGCAGAGCTCACTACAGACTCAAAAGAGAAGGCTATCCTCAAAAAAGAGCTGTTAATAAATAAGTTCATAATAAGTAAGTGAGAGAGTTGTTCAGTTGCCATTCTCTGTGTATCACGATCCTGTCATATGACATTTGAGACAAGATCCTGCACTCGACATGCTGTGCCAGCTGAATGAGCAGTAGCTTCTTGACTGAGAGCTACTCAATTTTCCGTTAATACTTTATTTAAAACTTCAATTTCGCTATATTACAAAAGGATAATATTTTTTTGTACTGCTGCTGTGAAAATCTACACAGTTAAGAATGTCATTAAGTGTACCTAGTAGAATGGATGTGGTGTTCATTGGAAGAGTTTTTAGGTCTGGTTTACAAGACTATGAAATCTGAAAATACAGAACTGACAATATTTTGTTAGTAATCTTACCCAACACTCACACGTCAGTTTACTCAATACATTCTCTAATCCAGTGGTTCCCATCCTTTTTTGACTGACGACACACTTTACTGAACGTCCACGATATCGCAACACACTGACTTGTTTTTAATAATAACAATAATAATAATAATAATAATAATAATAATAATAATAATAATAATAATAATAACCAGTGCTTGCTTTTGAGAAAAAGGTGGTGGAACTCTGGTGTAGAATATTTTATAGCGAACGGGGAGATGATTACTGTTTATTGCACGGGAATTTTGTCGTTTTTAACCTCCTTTTCATCCAACTATAACTACTTTCAAGGTCTAAGCCATTTCAGCACACTCCACCCAATATTGTAGATAGGTCGATGTTAACACACAATTTAAAAAGTACACTATCTGTGTATCAAAAATCCCAACCTATCTATACTGGATGTCCGATAAAAGATTTTTATTATCATTTTTGAAAACACGCCTATTTAAATTAATGTGAATTCTGCACTTGGTGAGTTGCACAGTTTCTCTATACGTGATTGACAGGCCAACATATCAATCATCTTTAAGATGAAGCAGTCTGTTCCTCTTTTTTAGATTTCACTATTTTCATGGTAGAAAAATGCTGATTCACAGAAGTATAAATTTGAAAACAGCAGTTCTAAATAAATTTTTAGTTTATTCAGCACCAACGACTGATTTGGCAAAACATTTCCGCATATAAGACACTCGGGATTTTGTTTATTTTCAACTTCACGCCACGTAAAACCATATTACAAGTACCTATTCACTATATTTACGAAATGCAGTACATTTTTGTGAACCCTGAAGGGAATTTTCGCTCACATTTGAATTAGCACTGCTATCATCTAACCCAGAACTTGATTCAGATTGTCTTTTTCGAAAAAAAAAATTTGTCCATGATAAAATCTAATTAAAGCAGTTTTGATAAAATATTAGCACTATCACCTGTTCGAAACTGACGAACATGTTCTGACGATTCTAAATGCTGTTTTTACTAAGTGGGAAGAGTAAACGAATTACAAAGCATTGTTGCAGGTGCTCACTTTCATTCAAATTATCGCCAGTTAGAAAAATTAAGCCGAGCATTGTTGCAGGTGTTCGCGTTTAATTGGTAAAGTCTGTCTCAAAATAAAATGTAACATACCAAAGATTTTGTTGTAAATAAAAAATTCGTTGTAAAGAGACCTTCTGGATGGCATAAAATTTACTTTTCAGTTCCAAAATTCTGCGACACATTCCATGGAGCTGCGCGACACACAGGTTGGGAACCCCTGCTCTAATCTATGTGGTTCAGTTACCTATTGTTAGATTTTGGAGCCTTGTGAACCAGGCCTGAAAACAGTCTCAAAAGACACATATACTCTAATGCACTTGTTGCCATTACTAGCTTTCAATGCATATACAAGGGCTGTTCATAAAGTAATCTCCGTCTGGTTAATTAAGAAAATGCAAAACAAGTAGAGAACATTTTATTATAACAACTTGAAGCTAACAGTCTTACATTACTTTTCGACATAGACACCCTTCAAATTGAGACACTTATCGTATCTTTTAACTGGCTTTGAAATGCTCTCTGCCACCTGGAACATTAACCACCTTTCAACACTACTTTTCAGCTCTTCATCTTCATTAAACTGCTGAGAAGCAAGTCCCTTCTTCATGTGTGTGAAGAGATAGTAATCGCTGGGAGCCAAATCCAGGCTGTACGGAGAATCATCGAACACTTCCCACTTGAACTGATGAAGTTGCTGAATGTGAGCAACAGTATGGAGGGGGGCATTATCATGTAAAAACAATACACCTGAACTCAGCAAATTGCGATGCTTATTCTATATGGTTCTTCTGAACTTTTTTAAAGTTTCACAATAGACTTGCAAATTGATTGCCGTGGCTCTTTCCATGAAGTCCATCAACAGTACCTCTTGAGTCCCAAAAACAGTTGTCATGAGTTTTCTGGTGGAGAAATTCTGCTGGTACTTTCTTGGTGAGTGTGAGTGTGAGTGTGTGTGACCCTATTCCATTGACTGACTTTTTGTTTCAACATTTACAAAGGAAACCCACGTCTCAACACCAGTAACCTTAGCTGCATTGAAAGGATCAATTGCTCTCCTGAAGCATCACCTATATTCGAAATGAAACTAAGTTCATTAGCATTCTTTACTCTTTTGTAACACTTACCTCTCTCTCTAAAACTAGGTATATTTCCACTACTCTAAAAATGTATTTGCAGCTATGTACTTGTAGGAGTTTCATTGTCAAAACAAAATCAATAGTATAATGAACTTGTAAACATTATATGGTTAAGTACTCTTTGTCCCTTGTGGCAGCTCACGAATGGTGAGATGATTTCTAAATTATTAATTATCTTGCTAAGAAGTTCTTCTCCTTTGATGTAGTAACACATACAGGAAGGTTAAAGCAGAACCCATCCGATGTGACTGGTGTTGTTCAGAAAGCAATTTCAGAACCCAATGAGCACAGCATTTCCAGTAATGATTTCATACAGAGAAGTTCGAGAAATTTGAGGAAATTGTTCGAAATGTTCTGATATGATGAATCGATGGTTTTCACGAACTTTCCATTAACTCTCTGAATAAGGCCATCATTGACAACATTTGGCTGGCCACTTCTTTCTTCATCATGAATGTTTGTTCGTCCATTTTTAAACATTTGACAGCACTGTCGCACAACATACTCATTACATTTGTCCATAAACACTACAAAGTTCATGATAAATTTCTGATGACTTTAAGTTTTTCGCTAGGAGTTATGGTATCACTGCTTGCACTTCACACTTGGTGCGAATTTTCTATTGCAGCACTCATTTTGATTGGCATTCAAAAGCACTAACAACAGCACGACTTTCTCCCTCACACTACTCAATGCATACTGATCCTCTGTGTATTGTCACGCAAAATGGCATTGCTTCCCCCACTACTTCTCAAGCTAGATGGAAACAGCGGTTACTTTATGAATAGCCCTCGTAAATATATTTACACGAGTTCATTATACAGGACTGAATCCTGGTCCCCAAAGTATATTAGATTTATGGTATATTTTGAGTGAGGGAAAAGCCTCCATGTAGGCCTATATTACCTGTTGGCTTTTGTATGCTCCTGAGTACTTAATACTATAGACATTGCAGGTTCTAACAATCTTTCTGAAGTCTTCACAATCATAGGATACAATATGCTGTGCTCTAGTTCCTATTTCCCTGACTTGAGCATCAGATATGCCTGCAGTCTCACAGCTCTGCATAGAAATCTGTATGAAGGATGAAAGTCAGGTGCAAAATGGTGATTGTATTTTTTTTTCAGTAGTGACTTCAGTCAGGCACAGGATTCTTTTACATTTTGTAAATCTATGGCCTTCGTATTACTTTCCTTCCAAGGACAGCATGCTAAACATTTTTATCCAATTCAAAATTCATTGTCTTTGGGTGAGCTTGAAGCTGTAAACATTGGATTCAACAGCATGCATCATGATTTCATTACACCACTGAAACAACCAAGGCCAAGGTAAGAAACCATAAACTATTTGAGGAGAAAGTGTACCTTTTGCAAGTTACTATATTCCTCATCTTGGGTAACTCAAAAATCGCTATTTCCACTTAATTTCAATGTTATAATACTCGATGAAGTGAAATTGTGCTGTATAACACACAATTAAGAAAGTTATTACATGGTACAGTAAGTAATGCACCACATTTTTTTTTCTTGGCCAAAGAAGAACAAAATTTTGTATACAGCATCTTGAAACCCTCGATGGATAAAAGCACTGTGAGTCTTTGGGTAAACCGAGTGTCAGTGTCAGAACAAAGTGAAGCGAGACTTTCAGACCTTCCATTTTCGGAACTGCCACACACTGCTGTGACACTGGCAACAACTCAATATCAGGATAAAAGGCGAGTTGCAATGCAACAACTTCCTGCTCAATTTCACATCTCTGTGGGCAGTCCTTTTGTGAACTGTACTTCCACATCCACCCTACAGCCCACATCTCGAACCATCTGACTTCCACCTGTTTGGTCGTCTGAAAGATTTAATCATGGAAAGTGATACAATGATAAGAAGGTTGTAGCCGAAGTAAAGACATGCCTGAGAGGAAGACCGCATAGTGCTATGACAACAGCAGACAGGCTCTACCATCTACGTAACATAATATCATATATTTGAATGCAAACTATGTGTCAAATTACACTAACTTTCCCATTACATGCAAGAGTGCAATTAAAATAACATTTGTGCGAGATCGTGCGTATTTGCTTGTTTTCCGCACAAAACCAATCTGCAGAAAGTCTAAAATTCCACATTCAGTATTCTCAACCTAACACACATAACAATTTCCCTCTTCTTACTGCTTAAGTGACATATTGATTTTACTGCTTTAGGCTTTTAACATATTATTTTTAGAGGCGTTCAACATAGTAAAAATTATAAATTGGAAACTTACCACTGCAATTGCACTGTTAATTATTGTTTTTAAATATTTGCAAAAATTAAGTAAACTCTACAACTCCACTAAAGTTACTGCATTCGTGATGCACGTAACATTAAGGAAGCCGTGAAAAAATCAACAAGATTCCAGACTCATCATAGACTGGGGGGGAAAAAAAGACAGACGTATATCACGGCCTGCTGGAGTATAGTGAACACAGAAAAGATTTTAAAGCAACAATGTTGAAGATAGATATTTCTGTTTTGCAAATTTGCAGTCATTGAACAGAAACAAAGATGGAGATTTCATTGCAACTAATTAGAAATTCCTCTTTCAGGTATGTAATAAACGATCTTCGCACAAAATAATGTACGATACACGAGCGGTATGTTTTCTTTCAATTCTCGGAAATTAAAAAAGCTCAACTACGTTTTGCTTTTTCAAACTTTTCCTCGAACATGAAAACTTCAACATGCCGCTCTTGTAACGCATATTACTATTTAAGTAAAGATTTGTGAAATTATCCATGATCACGTTATTACAGATTTCATCTGTGGAGTCACAAGATTCCAACTACTGGAGTTTTCTAACTCTCCATCTGATTTAACCTCTGCGAGGAGGTTCTGTAACTCACAATAAAAATGAAGACTGACAAGTTTCCTATCACCACATTAAACCTTTAACTGTAAGTTTGCTAAATGAAATAACCAGAACTTAAGCAATCATGTGTCCTATATGGCATGAGGTACTACGAGTATATCAATCTTATTACCCTGAAAAAAACATTTTGTTCCATTTGGTAATAATTCTTATATAATAAAAACCATCAAGAAGAAAATCATCATAGCCAATTCTGGGTGGGGGGGGGGGGGGAACCGTTTTGTGAAATTCTGATATAGGGGTTTGATCTCATAAGCTTATTAGAGTAAAACTGTTCAATACTGTAGTAGCCTAGAATAGCTTGCAGTATCGCCCTAGAGCAGTGTTTCTCAAAGTGTGTTCCCCGGAACCCCAAGGTTCCGTAAGCAACTCTTAGGGGTTCCGCAATTCCTGATGTGAAATTATTTACTTTTTAATATCTAAAATATAGTGTTATAAAAACATGAAAAAGAATAAGAACAGTTATTGTTTATTCGGCCATTCTATTGGCAATTATCAGAACAAAAATGGGTACCGTTTACAACAATCCGATCACTAATGCACATTGTTGAAATAATAATAGGAGTGCTTGAAGTAACTTAAGTGTGTGCAGCTAACACATTTTCCAACAATAATGCACAGGTGTAAATTGTGTATGGAATTAATTGCAAATTCTGTGAAGGATATTTCGCAGAATTGTTTTGACGTTCCTTCAAGAAAGCACAGGAAACTTCTGGAGAGATAAGACCATTATTTTGAAATTCAAGGTGAGTTATGTGTTTAATTTTGTGTCTCAAAGTTTATTTAATAAGAAAAATTGTTCGAGTTTTGTCATCCCTTCTTCAAAATTGTGTAAATAGAGGAAAAGACCGATCATCGCGAACTACGTCATCCTATTTCTAATACAGAGTGATATTGATCCTAACTCTACTTTTTTTTTAATACAGGGTGATACCGAATCATGGATCGGTGGCTTAAAACAGAATCATTAAAACAATCAACATCCAAGTTTGCCACTACAACTTCAAATATCCCTAAACAAGTATGTGGGTCTGATGAAGGCGAAATGGAAACACCAAGTTTACAAAATACCAGCTCATCATCTGAAAATGTGAAGAAGCAAACATTTAAAATACAACATGAACCTGTAATTATAAAACGTAAACATAATGAGAGTTACTTATGGCCGGTTTGTCCAAGTATTGTTAGAACACTTAACGACTGTTAAACCTTCAACAGTTTGTTAAATACAGTTTTTCCATTTGTTCAACACCAGTTTGGCTTAACAGGTTCTTAACCGGTTGTTAACTTTAAATGTAGGATCTCAGGCCGTTAACTCATTTAACAAACATTTAAACATGGCGGATAACACCACAGCTGTTCAGACAAAAGTTGTGAAAATAACATATTATGTTTCTCTTTGAGAAATGTTTAGAGTAAGGGCCGGTTTCACCAAGCTTCAGTAAATCAGTCCAAATGAAACATTAACTAGTACTGAACATTAAAATATTTACACGAATACGTTTATATTATGTGTGCTGTCTCCGTAGACTTCAAGCCCAGCAGCTATATGTGCCTCGTCGCGCTAATTACGTCATGACTCTCCGGTGGAGCAGTCAGTAGCGAGTTGGCTTGCTATCCCAAGGGCCCGTGTTCGATTCTCGGCGGTAACAATTTTTTTTATTAACGTAATTAATTTTTATACATGTTACCTTTCTTCATTTTTTTAATTTTGTGTAGTGGAACGAATTATTTCGCAACTCAGGCTCCACTAGGAGAATTTAAAAAAACTCTTGGGAGATCAATTTTCTTCCTGAAATAAAACTAAGATAAACAAACAAATTAAAGAAAAATAAAAGAAATACGCATGTGGATCTAATACATTGTCCACATACCACCAGCGTCTATCACTGCCTGGCATTTTTGGGGCATTGAGTCCACCAGATCGCGGAAATAGTTCTGGTCCTTAGCGAAATCTTCCCAGGTAGCCAGAACTTGATCCCAGAACTGATCTGGATTTTGAGGTGGGATGTCTCAATATTTGTCAATCCTCCTCTTTTTTCATGCTTTTCCGTGAACCATCTTTGAACGTTTATGGCGGTGTGCGCGGGGTGATTATCCTGCTGGAAAATTAAATTTCCATCAGAAAGAAAACGATTATAAATTCCAAGAATCCAGCTCTTTCGCTTCTGTTTTAAAGCCAGTGCAAACATCTCTTATCGCTAGCTATAATATAATTCTAATAAATGAAAGTTAATATACCAATTAAGTTTTGTTATGTTTCAAATGCACATTATGTATTAATTTACTAATATTTCTTAGGTACTGGTATGTAGTTATAATAATCACTTTCATGTCTTAAAATAAAACTCAGTTGTATGTTACCTAGTTGACTAGTTTCAGCTTTGTCTCAGCCGTTTTTATGATATTCTAACCTATGATCAGTTTCTTCTAAAATTTTGAGTACTGGTACCACGAACTTCGTGACGCGGTATCTTTTGTGAATTTTTGTGTCATTCAAATTATCAAAATGATCGGTTTTTAAATGGTTAACATTATCTCCATTTGACTCTTAATTTTCGAGCAGTTCCAGATATAACAATTCTGCGTCGAAACTTTCCGCCATTTTATATTGCAACTAATGAATAATTAAAAATTTAAAGACGGAAATTTCTATCACTAAATTTAATGATAGTTTTACTGGTTCGTTAGGGTAAAGATGCTTGGTGAGATATAAAAATGATTTAATGAACCAGTAAATACATTAATGAATCATTAAAACCTTAATGAAGCTTTGTGAAACCGGCCATAAGACTGGTAATATATAATTTAAAAGATATTTTGGAATATTAATATAGGGAAGATAATCTTTATAAGTCAACTGATTATCATACTGACGCTTATTTCGGTGCTGAGCTATTACCCATTTAATATTGAGGAAATGTGCGATCTCAACATGGCAAGAAATTGAAGTCAGATTTGAATATCCTACAAACAGAAATGGGCCACTTGTTCCAATTCACCATCTACTATTAACTCTAGATTCTATGTTACTGGCTCTTCAACTATAGCCGATGTCAATAGTGCTTCAAAATACGCAGTGAGTAAATAATAAAATGTTTCAGCAGCAATTGCTTCTTTAGGACGAAATTACATATAATTTATACATGGACCTGAATTAGAGAATTTTATATGATACGGAATTCTCCTCGAGGTTTTGTGTACAGTTGACTACACACACATTCGTGTAATTATTGTCACCTAGTGGTCATAATGCTGAGATTTTTCTAAACAGAAATTCATATTTAGCATTATAAAATATAACCATACTTATAATAATTATTATTATTCAATAGTAGTCAATGCAACTTTCATTTATCAACTCTCTGTACTGTATGAATCATGGCTACTGTAACAGGTTACGATTTTATACATGTTTCATGACTTACTCTACAGTACAGAATTTAAATAATAATATCAGCCAATAAGAAGTTGTCTTACATATGCGAAATCATTACCAACTGCTGTTGAGTAGTTAGAATAGTATTAACGACAGTTAAAGTTAAGTGTTGGTTATTTTAAACAAAATTGTGTTGGAAAATGGAAAACATCTTAACAAAACGTTAAAAATAAACCAGCTGTTAATTTAACATTTGTTAAGCCAAATTAAACATTACTTGGAAAAACTGGCCATTAGTCTTTTATTTCATGGATACTGAAAATTGCCCTCAGTGTGTAATATGTGGCAGAATTTTACCCAATAGTTCGACGGTATCTTCAAAATTACGACTCCATTTTGAAACAAATCATGCTCAGTTTCACGACAAGAATATGGATTTCTTTGATAGAAAACGTCGTGAGTTTCTAAATTCACAAAAGTTCTTAGATCAGACATCTTATAGTACAAATGAAAAAGCAACAGAGGCATCTTTCATTGTAAGATATAGAGTGGTTCAGGCAAGTGAGTCCCACACAGCAGCCGAAAAATTAATACAACCCTGCGCGATTGACATGGTTAAGTGCATGATAAATGAGAAGGAGGCTAAACAATTATCTTCCATGCCGCTTTCAAATGACACAATGGCTGGTCGCATTCAAGACCTGGCAGTTTACGTCAAGGAAGAATTAAACCATCGGCTCAGAATATGTCAATTTGCACTACAGATAGATGAGTCAACTGATGTAGCAGATCTGGCAGTTGTACTAGTGTTTGTCCATTACCATTATGAAGATGCTATTGAAAATTCTGTGAAGGATATTTCGCAGAGTTGTTTTGACGCTATTATGTAAACCGCTATCAGCTAATGCAACAGGATCTGAAATTTTCAGATTTGTTAGTGAGTACTTGAAAAAATCATATACCCTGGGACAATTGTGTTCATATCTGCATGGATGTGCAAAGGCAATGGTTGGGAAAACAACTGGTGCAGTATCGCGCATAAAGTCAGTTGCTAAAAAATTGCAAAAGCAGTCATTTTATTTTGGACTGTCAAGCTTTGGCCACATCAAAAATGCCACTGTCACTCAAAAATGTTCTTAATGAAACAGTAAAAATCGTTAATTTTTTCAAGTCCAGACCACTAAATTCAAGACTCTTCAAAATCATTTGTGAGGATATGGGAAGCCTTCATAAATCTCTGCTTCTCCATACAGAAGTGAGATGGCTTTCTTGCAGAAAATTTTAAGTAGACTCTTCGATCTTAGAACAGAGGTGATGGCTTTCTTCATTGATCACCATTTCGAGTAGGACGACCATTTGAGTGACAAACAATGGCTCTTGAGACTTGCCTATGTATCTGACATTTTTGTCAAAATGAACGAAGTAAATGTGTCATTGCAGGGGGGAAATGCTAATATATTCACTGCAGCAGATAAAATCAGGGGTTTCAAAAGAAAATTGCAGTTCTGAACGAATAGTCTAGCTGGCCGTGAATTTGAGAGCTTCCCTGCTTTGAAAAATTTCCTTGGGGAGAACGAAGAAACTCTCCTAGAACTTGATGAAATCATTTGGAGGATATGTGCCACAATGTAGTGCAGTATTTTCCAGAACAGGAAAGTGAAAACAATTCTCAAAACTTGTGGGTCAAAAATCCATTTGACATCAAAGAAAAACCTCCTTCCCTCACTTCTGAAGAATAACAAAGCATTACTAGAATTGACGTCTGATTCACTCCTGCAATCTCAGTTTAAGAATCTCTCTGTGATGGACTTTTGGCACAGCCTGAGAAGAGAGTACCCAGAGTTATCAAAGAAAGCTATTACAATCACCAACATTATTTATACGAGTAATTTTTAAGTATGTATAATATGTGACATCAATAAAAATGTGTAATGTTAGTGGTAAAAATAGATTTGGAAATTTAATATATATATATATATATATATATATATATATATATATATATATATATATATATATATATATGCCTATACACGCACATACACCACTAATATAGCACTGGGTTCCACAGTGTTATTTTGGGTTTAAAGGGGTTCCGTGGAAAGAAAAGTTTGAGAAACGCTGCCCTAGAGGAAGAAGACCTATTGGATGCTCAGCTAAGAGAGGGCATGAGACGACCATAACAGAACATGTGGTCAACACTTGGATGGAAGATAATGATGATGATGCTTAAATACATGGATGAATAGTTTAAATGACACAGAAACAACATCACTAAAAGCAGCGTGGATTTTCGTCATCACAAAACGGAATTCTTGCAGATAAAGGAATTATCTTAATAAACTGTTAATTAGAAAGTAGTAAAAAATGAGAACACTTACTCGACAACACTGGAAGCACATCTGAGAGCAGGCCTCAATTTCAATAATATCATCTGTTAATCTATCTCCAAACCCTTCATTGGAGTTGGAATCCTCCTCTGCCAGTTCCTAGAAGGAAAATATTTATAGTTAAACCTTGAAGACGAGGAACTAACGCAGTAACACAATCTAAATTGCAATAGCTCACCTTGATTTGTGTTTCTGCACGTTTGGCCGCCTGACGCTGGGGTCTAGAGTGCCTGTACTCCACAACAGGCTCTGTTGGAGCTGTGTATGGGGCTTCTGCTGCCTTCTTCTCTGCATTGCTGCTCTTCCTGGTTGGCTTGGGCTTTTCCACAACTTCAGATACTTTCTCTGGTTTTGATCGACTGTTTTCATAAATATTAGCAGCTTGTCCATCTTTGTCATCTGGTTTATCACCATCTTTCCCTCCCACTCTTAGCACTGTGTCTGGAATAATGCAAAGTTCTTCCTCTTCTTTCTCTTTGGCATCTGTTGATGCACTATCTTTTTCTTCTTCCCTTGCATGAACATCTTCCCCCTCCTTTTCATCAAAAGAAGTTTCCACATGTTGACTTGCATCTGTAACCACACTTCCTTCAACTTCGTCTTCAGTTTTATCTTTTTCAGATGTTGCTTCTTCATCCTTGTTTTCTACAGTTCCCTGGTTATTACTGCTATCAGGATCGTCGTGTTTCTCAGATTCTTTTTCTTCTTCTGTTTCGTTCTCTTTTGCTTTCGTGTTATCATCATCCTTATTTTCTTCGTCTTTCTTACTTCTTTCTTCAGTTACTGGTTCCTCAATATCCTTTGTACTTGCTTCATCATTCTTGGCACTGTCCTCCATCTCTTCCTCGTGTTTCTCACTCTCGTCCATGGATTCGTTTACTTCCATCTGCTCCTCTCCATGCGTTTCTCTAGCAGACTCTGATTCATTCATAAGCCCAATGGGATCTTGATCACTTGGACTGGCGACCTCCATAGACTCTTCCCCACCACCTTGAACATCAACATTAGAAATACTAACATCCATAGTCTCCTGTCCATCTTTATCAGAAGTCTCTACCTGCATATCCTGGTCCATAGATTGGTCTTCTCCCTCCATCAACTGCTCTCCATCCCCAGCTTCCATTGACTCACCCACTTCACTCACATTCATGCTAGTCTCTTCCTCAGCCACAGGATTCGCATTTGATTCACTTGGATTCATAGACACTTCATCGTCCTGACTCAAATTCTCTTCTATATCCTCATCTGCAACTTTGTTTTGCATATTTTCTTTGTCCTTGCCATCTACATTCATATCTTCATCTTTGGAATTCTCTGGTTCAGCAGTGGCTTCCTCAACATCCATATTTGATGCTTCATTCAAACTACCTCTCTCATCCTGTTCTGCCACCATCTCTGTAACAGGTGTTTCCTGTGTTTCATTAAAGTTATCTACATCCTGAGAGTCTTCCATTGTATTTGAAGGCTCATTCTTCTTCTCCTCAACGTGTGTTTCATTCAATTGATTTTCATCATCTTTTGTAATTTCTGAATCTGTATCACCTTTATCATTATCTTGCGAAGATTCATTTGCAGTCAGATTTGCGCTATCTTCCTCTACTGATGCCTTAGTTTCCTCTTCTGCTGCTCCCACAATTTCTTTCTCTTTGTCTTTATCACTATCTGCAGCTGGTGCCCTGTCACCAATTGCATTATCCGTGTTAAACTCACTAGTATCATCAGTTTTTTCTTTTAAATTTTCATCACATGTATTCTGATCGAGAATTTTATTTCGAAAATCATCACCCTGTCCACATTCATTGCTTTTAGAGGAGTTCACATTATTTTCCTCTCGTGTTATGTCTTTAACCCCTGTTAATATGTCCGTGTGTTGAGAATTCTGAGCTTCACACATGTTGTCCATCATTTGTTTTTATATTATATACTGTTCCAACAGGCAGCATCCGCGTTGTATTAGCAAGCTGCAACAAAACACAAAATTTGATCAAGTAATAGCCATTACCTTAACACACTTTCCTAAAACTACCAAATGTTTAGCAGATATATAACTAGTCAAGAAGTGACAGCAGGACGGAGGGTGCACCTATCATTTTATCAATCAATGCGTCATTTTTCTCACCAGCTACTCATCAATTGAAGCTACTCATGTCATGTGAAATTTAATTAGTGAAGAAGGGAGGATGATGAAAATGGGAAGAAATGGTAACATAACTTTCCATCAATCAACCAGTAAAGAGTGACATATTTATTTTCTGCAGCAACAAATATTTTGATATGGTCATTGTGCTCAAGCCCTTTTTTCTAGGAATAATGTCTATTTTGAACCACACTGAGATATACAGGGTGCGGAAAAAAAATTCATACAATGAATTCGAGAGTAGGAAGGGGACATAAAGCTAAGTAATTTAAGAATAGAAACAAGAGGTTTCAGATACTTCAATATGGAGTTGTGTGTATCATTATGTGTCAACATTGAAGCTAAGCTGCAATTATTGTGAAATGTGTTTATAACTTGCCAATGTAAATAAAACTCACTGGCACAGAGTGCACATCAACCTCACCTGAAGTCATCCACAGTCACTCTTGGTACAGGTTTCTGTGGAAGTTAGTTTATTAATAATCACTGTATGTATAGCCAATGAAATGGAGGTAAGATGATGCAAACAGTTCAGCACAGGTCAATTGCTTGGAGGGAATAGAGTACTGGTAGGTAATGTTTACATTTTGTTGTTTACCTGTTCTGATGTGTCACTAGCCACAGCATACTCTATTACAGGCAGGAATACTAGTGGAGGGGAGCATGACGTCAAAGGTCCGTCTGGTCTAGAGCACTGTGTGATGAAGGTGAGTATTACGGTGAACTTTTCATAGTCTGTCCTTCGTTGCAAAAGTAAGTATAGGCCTACATTAAAAGGTGGTGTCAGTTACAGCAGTTAGTTAACATTCATTAACACAAATGCTTCGCCATATGTAGATAGACTTTTACAGAACACACAAATATGATAAATCTGAAAGAAGCCTTAGTAAATGTTAATAATGATAGATTGGCTGAAGAAGTGAATTTTTTTTTCTTGGAACAGTTAAGAACTAATAATAAAATTTTGTATTTGCCTCATCCTGAATATTTGCAGCACCTTATAGCTTCATTAGGCATTCCTCCAAACTGGAAATGTGAGAACAATAATTTTCCAAAAGCTGTTGGCAATAAGTTTTCAGTTCTGGAAATGCGGGTTATTTTACAACTCCAAATATATATCTTGATTACACAACTTTTAACACTGTATCACTTCGGAATATGTATGGTAAGACTTTCCTGTGTTAAATTTCAACGTACCTCGTTTACATGTTTCGACCTATTTATGGGTCATCTTCAGAACTGGTCGTTGTTGGTCTTGGCGCCACTTGTTCTGTTTCCTGTGAGGTTGTGTTCCTGTGGTATAGTGTAGAGTCAAAGAGTGTGTGTGTTTTTGTGTGTCTGTATATTTCATATTGTTCTAGTGTGTTTAGTTTCTGGCTTTTTGGTTGGATGTGTAGTATTTCCATGTCTGTGTTGATGTTTCTGTGGGTGTGGTTAGCATTTGTGATGTGTTCTGCATATGTGGAGGTGTTTTGTAATTTTGTTATGGCTGTGATGTGTTCTTTGTAACGTGTCTGAAACGATCTGCCTGTCTGTCCTATGTAGAAGTTGTTGCATGTGTTACATTTGAGTTTGTATATGCCTCTGTGGTTGTATTTGTTTGTGTGTTGAGATGTTTTTGTAGAGTGTTATTTGTTCTGTAATTTAATTTCTTGAATGAGGGTGCAATTTTGTGTGTGTTTTTGTTTTCGTATGTTAATGTGATGTATTTTTTGTGTTCTTGTGTCTGTGTTGTATTCTTATGTTTTTTGTGATTATGTTTTGTCTTACATATTATGTTGTCTATTATGTTAGGGTTGTATCTGTTTTCTTGTGCTATGTATTTGATTGTGTTTAGCTCTTCGTTGTAATCCTGTTGGTTCATTGGTATGTTGAGTACCGGTAGTCTGTGTACCATTGTTCGGAATGCAGCTTGTTTGTGTTGTGTGGGGTGGTTGGATGTGTTGTGTATGTGTGTTGTTGTGGGTTTTCTGTATACTTTGAATGTGTGTTTGTTGTCTACTTTTGTTATTGTGATGTCTAGAAAATTTATGGATTTGTTGTTTTCAATTTCTAATGTGTAATGTAGCTTTGGGTGTATTTTGTTTATGTGTTGATGTAGGTTTTGGATCTGTCTTTTGTTTCCTTTGTATAGTATTAGTATGTCATCTACGTATCTGTGCCAATATATGATGTTGTCTGCGTGTTTGTTGTTGTCTTTGTTTAGTATGTATGTCTGTTCTATGTGGTGTAAGAATATTTCTGCTAGTATGCTGGAAATGGGTGATCCCATGGGTAGGCCTTCGGTTTGTGTGTAATATTTGTTATTGTATGTGAAGTAGTTTTGTTTTGTGATGATGTCTGTGGTGTGGATGATTTCTTTGATTTGTTCTTGTGGTGTGTTGTTGTTTTTGAGCATTTGTTCTAGTATCTGTAGTGTCTCTTTTACAGGTTATGTCGAAAGTTGCTAATGTTGTATTGTGTGGGATATGTTTGTCTTTTATTTTATTCACTATGTCTATGTTGTTCTTTATTATTGTTTGTTTTTCGAATTTTATGTTGTTCCTTATGGTTTTGTCCATGTATGTGGCTAGTTTGTGTGTTGGTGCATATACAGACACACAAAAACACACCCCAACGAAATTCTCAACACACAACTCTACTTCAAAACACACACACTCTTTGACTCTACACTATACCACAGGAACACACCCTCACAGGAAACAGAACAAGTGGCGCCAAGACCAACAACGACCAGTTCTGAAGATGACCCATAAATAGGTCGAAACATGTAAACGAGGTACGTTGAAATTTAATACAGGAAAGTCTTACCATACATATTCCAAATATATGTTCATGAATGAACAGATTACAGCTATGGAAAAATCTTTGGTTTCGTGGAAAATCGTGATCATCTCATTGAGACTAAAACAGTTGTCACATACTTAGGCCATGTCGTCTCAAAGCTCAAGTCCATACTACACACTAGTGACTAGCAACTACGGAGCTTTTAACATGTATGCTTGAAACACAGCCTTCTTCATAGAATATGTTTGTAAAAACCATGACATCATGGTGCAGATTTGAATTAAGAAGCCAGTGTCCTAATCTAGTTTCATTACGAGTTATGTGGAAAATATAAGGGTCTAATATATTACAATAATGTTTAAAACATTGTAAAGAAGGTACTATAGTCGCGACGCTGTTATTCCCGGCATGACTCCTCCTCTTTGCTTACGTCTTAGGAAGTCAAGGCTCTATAAAGTCTAGGTAGGTAGTATCGTTCGCCATTTTTGTTCTTTCGTTGCTGAGATACCAGACGAGGGATCTATTTGCCACACTGTTAAACATTATCATGTCGTAGCTTCCATGATAATAAATCAAATGCACTGTAATTGAGCAAATAATTGAGCAGTAAATAACGTCCTCGTGTGCTATCTGCGAATGCCAACAAAAGAGCCAAAATGGTGGGCGATTGTATTAAGTACTTATCCAGCCTTAGGAAATGCATAACGTCTTCATCAGCGAATCACAAGATGCACATGTTTAAATGTAGCCGACCTGCAATGTGATTGGCTGCCGGAAATTAGAGCGACGGGACTATAACAATGTCAAATATTCATTTGAGCATTTAAAACTATGATATTGCACCTATACACGGTGAACAGATTATGAAACTGAAAAACCAGGACACATATTTAGTGTCATTTTCATCAGCACATTTTTCCACCCCCTCCCCCACCAGCCACCAGAAAATAAATTTCAAATTATTACACTCACATAACATCAGTATTACCCTCAAGTGTTCAGAACCCTGGATTTATTTCAGGAGATTCTGATTTTTCATGAGATAGTCGTAAATTTTGAACATGCATTACTGAAGTGTGTTTTAACAGCTAGTACAGCCTTTAGGGTTTCTATATATATGACTTTTTTCCTCAGACCTGTACATATTCATAAGACTGAAGATGCGCTCAACACATGCAGTGGTCCCAGGAACACTCGATACAAACTCTACCATTTTGGAAAAATTGTCAACATTGATGTGAGATTCTTTACATTGTTGGAATATTGCTATCCAGCACTGAGACACTAAGTTTTCTTGTAGTCCAGTCCTGAATGTTCTGGTGGATGATGTTTCGTACATGGAAAAATTCATCAAACAACACATTCTCATTTAAACAAATCACAGATTCATAGTTAGAAAAGAGAGCAATTGAACCCTCAACATCACTCCATTCAAAAACTTTTCTTAAATAGATTCAAAACTTGATTATGTAAGTATGGTGACACCAATTTCTTATGTATTCAACACAATTGTCGAAGAATGATACAGTAGCAGCAAAGAAGTTTTGCTTGGAGATGGTCCTTCTTCTTCTACTCCTTGGAGAATGTTTCTGACACTTGAGGTGACAAATCTATTTGCCTTCCTGCTGATAAGAGTTTCACAAAGGTTTTCAATTGAACCAGAAACTTCAACCAAAGAAAGCTCGTCTGACTGCATTTGTCTTACAGTCCTATCATACACATCTAGTTTGTCAGCCATAATAAAGAAGTTCTATCCAAAAGAAATCTTTGAGAATGTGTGGGCACTTCTCAATTGACATAAAGTATAATTTCAAATCATCAAACATAGTAATAACTCTCTAAAGTGCAGAAAATAAAGACATCCATCTAATTCTGGTGTGCCTCAATAAAGATCTGTACTCAACCTCTGCAAATTCACAGAATTCCTTCAGAGACTCAGTTCTGTGTAGATATCGAAGTACTTGTAGATATTGTAGAGGATAACTTCTACATCTATTGGAAGACAATCTGCAGTTGTCTGGATGCTATTATGTAGCATATGTGCATCACATCCAGCTCCCAATACATTTTTGCAAGTTTTTTGCAGCCTTACAAAGACATTATTTTTTTTTCATTTTCGGTCTATGCCACCAAAATTAGTGTTTGTGTTGTCTGCTATGAAAGCAATTACTTTCTCTAATAGATTGTACTCAGTCAATATTTTCTCTATGTAGGCCTACTCAACTTGGGTTTCTGAACATTCATTTGGAAGATTTGTTAGTCTGATTAATTTAGTAATGATACCTTCTTTAGAAAAGAAAACTTTCTCCATTCTTCTGTAACTTCATCCCTTCTAGTCCCAAATATTTTCCTAAGCACCTTATTCTCAAACACCCTTAACCTCTGTTCCTCTCTCAAAGTGAGTGTCCAAGTTTCACAACCATCCAAAACAACCGGTAATATAATTGTTTTATAAATTGTAACTTTCAGAATTTTTGGGAAAAGACTGGAAGATAAAAGCTTCTCAACCGAATAGTAACATACATTTCCCATATTTATTCTGTATTTAATTTCCTCCCAATTATCATTTATATTTGTTACTGTTGCTCCAAGATAGTTGAATTTTTTCACCTCTTCAAAGGATAAACTTTCAATTTTTATATTTTCATTTTGTACAATTTTCTGGTCACGAGACATATGGTAATCATATACTTTGTCTTTTTGGGATTTACTTCCAAATCTATCTGTTTACTTGCTTTAAGTAAAATTCCTATGTTTTCCCTAATAGTTTGTGGATTTTCTTCTAACATAGTCACGTCATCTGCAGAAACAAGAAGATGATGTAACCCGTTCAATTCTAAACCCTCTCTGTTTTCCTGGACTTTCCTAATGGCATATTCTAGAGCGAAGTTAAAAAGTAAAGTAAAAGTTTGCTTTAGCTCACAGTGAATTGGAAAAGCATCCGACAGAAACTGGCATATACGAACTCTGCTGTACGTTTCACTGAGACACATTTTAATTAATCAAACTAATTTCTTGGGAATACCAAATTCAGTAAGAGTATTATATAAAACTCCTCTCTTCACCGAGTCACATGCCTTTTTGAAATCTATGAATAATTGATATACTGTACCCTTATACTCCCATGTTTTCTCCAATATCTGTTGAATACAAAAAAAATCTGATCAATAGTCGATCTATTATGCCTAAAACCACAATGATGATCCCCAATAATTTCATCTACATATGGAGTTAATCTTCTCAAAAGAATATTTGACAAAATTTTGTACGACATTATCAAAAGTGATATTCCACGAAAGTTAATAATAATAATAATAATGATGATGATGATGATAATAATAATAATAATAATAATAATAATAATAATAATAATAATAATACTTATTTCGGAGCAGCTACTTTTAAACTGTTTGGCAGTGCACTTGTTTAGAAATGGAATTTTTGGTGCATCAAAATGCATCCTGTGTAACCTAAGAGACTCTTTGATGAATCAAGAACATTTACGAAAATGTCCAGCTTTGGCATCAAATCTTTTGGATTCAGACTCTAAATTATCCTGGGAAGCTAGAAGGCGAATCGAGAACTTCCAAGTGCCTGGCAATAGATGATGATGATGATACTACTACTACTATTACTACTACTACTTCTTTTTGTATACAGTGAACATGCTGTTTCCAATAATTCTGTAATTTTGAATTTTTCTAAGTGGGCTGACAGCCGTCAAGCAACCAACATTGAGTGCACACTAACTCTGTGTGACTTAAATTGTGGTTTTCTATTAACGAACAGTGACATATATTATGCAAATCAAGCTGTCAGGTATAACTCCCTGTAAAGTTGATTGGTACGTTTAACCAAAGGTCCCGGGTTCAATGCCCAGCCCCGGAACAATTTTTCCCTCGAACAAGTGTCTTGCCCAAAAGTGGGTCGCATCTTGAAAACGTTTGGGAACCACTGATCTAAAGTGATCTGAATATACATATTTTATAATTTTTGTACAGATACTATGTCCCTTTCATTTTAGATTTTTTGTCTAGGACTCTCTCATCTATTTCTATCTTTTATAACTCTGAGGAAAGATATAGTATCTTGTGCCAATCGCAGTTTTCACAGAAGAACACAAAACAAATAATTTCACATTTCCCTGACATTGTATGCAATAACAATGAGAATAATCCTTACAATTTACACAACGTAATTGTTGAAGAACAAAACTCATGTCACAGTGTTAACTGCACAATGCACTAGATAGCATTGGTGAGTCATTCGCCACTTCTATTGTGAACTTTTCAGCATTATTATTATTATTATTATAGAGTATTTGGTTATACTCAAATCTTTAAGTGTGATTATTTCGGTAGCATTTTTGTAATGATTATTTGAAATTATTGAATCTAATACTGAGAAATGCAAGAAAAACTCAAATACTTGGGTAAAATCTATACCACACTGGCCTTGTCCATCACATATTTCAAAGCACCTGCTGGTGGTAAAACAATAATCCCTTCATTAAGCAGCAGTCTGCTGTCAGATCGAGCAACGTTAGGCTTTATCCCTCTATTTAGAAAAGGTATACATTGGAATTTTTCCATTTCTATTAACAATGAATATGGGTGAGTTCAGTAGATTTACCTGCCTGTAACAACCCCAAAGAGGACACTCTTCATACTCCATTTTTCACCTGAAGACGAAGGAAGAACCAATTTTCGAAAGGCTGAGAGTTACTTATTCATTACGATAAGGTTACCAGATTTTTTCACTATTTCCAAGGACAGATATCGACATACAAAAAAAGTGCTTTTAACATTTACGTTAGATTGTCGTTCGCTTACATAGTTTTTACATGATCTAAGAATTAAAATACTGGTACTTATCCTATTTACAGACTAAACTACTATTTTTTTTACACAAATGATTTTCTTTAAGTAGGTCTTCCCTAGATCCCAATTTTTCAGCAAATTCCTGACAGCCATGTTGAAGTTGATTAAGATAGCAAGCATAGAATGACAGTTTCTAAACTCATTCTGGATTTTTGGAATGTACACATCATGTTCATTAAAGAAACTCTCTCCCCTGAAGCATTACTTCCAGGAAGACTCAGAGATACTGCAATCAACTTCTGAAATTGTGCACAGGGAACCATTTTCTCAGAAAAATAATTAAAATAGCCTATTCCACTCATTTTGAGCAAAGAGTTGCATTTTCTTCATTCCACTTTGCCATTTTCTCTGAAGTACATATTCTTCAAGGAAGAAATTTTATAAAATAAATCATCTTCATACAGGTCAAGTCCATCTACAAAATGGATTGTTTCTTCAAATTTTCCTCATTCTAGAGAGGCCTCAGTAACAGAAGTACATTTCATAAATATCTTATCATGTGAATGAATAACCCAGGCACTTGGATTTCAACAGAATTTTCATAAAATTCATGTGACACAATTCTGTTGTGAAATAGGTGCCACTTCTTCTAAAGACTTTTTCCTAATTGGTGGTGGAACAAATTTATCGTCATTCCTGGAGAGTTTTTATTAACTTCGATAACAACGAAGACTTGACTGCAGATATGACCTCATTTTCAGTTTTGATTTTGGTAGGCTATCATGGAAAATCGGCAAATTTGCATTAGCAAAATTTATCACAATATTGTGGAAGGATCATTAAATCATATTAATAATGAATAATGAATATCTGCGTATATCTGGGAAAATTATTAAATTTAGGTACGAAATTTTTCCCAGGACAGCAACCAAAATTCGGGGTCTGTCCCCAGAAAAGGGGGATGTCTGGTAACATTACATTAAGAGCAACAGAAAAGTCTACTCAGCTCTTCTAAACATGCAACACTGTTTTCTCCCACACTTTAAATCAATACACCTCACTCTATGCCACTTTCAATGCCTAAAATAATATGCTATGTTATTAACGACTCTAATATTCCAGAAAAATGATATTGTTAATAAAAATTCAATGATGAAATATTGTACAGCAAGAAATAACCCAAGGGTGACATACTAAGATAGAAACAAGGAAATGAGTCAGATTGGTCAGTCAGTACACACAGTTTTATCAAGCCTTTTTCATTAAAAATTAAAAACCACAATATATTTATAAATTCATAATAACTGTTTGGGTATGTTTAGTCTTAAGTATACAAATTAATTACAAGCACTTTAATGTTCTACCCTAACAATGTTAAGTCAAAGATTTCAATTTAATACTTTTTGATTATTTCTACAAATAAACATCCGAATTATTAAATGTATTTAATAACCTACCATCAGTCATGCAATAACAATTTTTAAATTCACAAAACAACGTTATTCAAGAATTCGGATTGTCTTTTGTGTTATAAAATATATCTTCTCATTAAATTTCGATCTCTTATACAAGTTCATATCTGCAATATCTGTACATAAAGAGTACAAAGACAAAACTAATAGACTTAGGTATTTTAAGGCCCTTTCAGTTCGTCCTAATGAACACTAGTTAATCTATAAAATTTCATAACTAGGGACCTGATTTTTATGTAATTACATATTATATTTCTTTCAACCTATCCGTATATAAATAACAAATCTCTGCGAATCTTGTAATTACCATTAATATATTAAAATTTGATACTACATATTTTTACCTATTTACCCCACATTACATATTATGGCTTGATATTACATAAATCTACATATTTAGGGGTTTTTATTAATTTTTACTTCTCTAAAAGGAAAAAAAAAATATTCTGGTGGAGAAGTTTACTATTTGAAATAAACAGATTTAAAACGACCTTTTACCTACCCAAGAAAGGATATATTTCAGGACGAAACCTAATGTCCTTAGTTCCAGGGAGTAATAGAGGCACTCACCCCATATCGCCCACTGTGAGTGAACAAAAGGCAACCTTTCTCATAGATGTTGAAAGATTAAAATAAATAGCTTTTCAGGTTATTGCTTGGCCTCGTTACTTTAAATTTAGTAGCCCTATACGGAAATGGGATTTTCCGAGCAATTAGAAAGTGTGGTTCTTGGCTGGAATAATCCTACCCTTCTGAATGAGACAGGAATGTCACTTTTCAAACAACAGTTTGTAAATGTCTACAGTTTGAGGTTTTAGTAGGTACTTTGTTTCTTACAGGAAGCAGCTAAAATGCATATGTCCCACATCTCCTCTTCATTTTCTCCTAATCCAGTAAAGCTAAACAGTGCTTGCAGTACTGTTGTGTCATTCATTTCACTCAGTTCTCTAGTTTTAGTACTTACAGTATAAAGTGCAAGTGAGTTTATCTACTGCTTTTAACCAACTAAAATGGCCCCTGTAACTTCAGCCCTAACGACAAAAAATAAAATCATGGATTGCGATGGACGAAACTTTCACTACAGATGGAAAAATAGTAATGTGTCAAGTGTGCGGTAAAAAAGTCGGGTGCTCTATGAAATCACAACTGGAGAGTCTTATCTATCCTACTATACCTGTCAGATATCGATATTAAATATTTTCATGATTTTACATATTTGGTACATATTCAGCTCATTTTTCTTACATAAATATGTACATATTTCACACCTTGATATTGCATAAAAATCCGGTCCCTATTCATAACAGTGCTATGGACAGCATGGTTTTCTTTTAACATACCTATGACTAAGGTAACAGTTTCTATGCCATTTTGTTACAAAGAAGATTTTGTAAATATGTTCCATCTAACGTAGGTAATTTTTATGGAATACAAAAATAATCGTGAAAAAGTGATAAGCCTAAATAGCTTGAATGTTTTCCCCCTTGTTAGCTGAGCACTGAATGTCAAACAAGTAGGTTCTTGTTCCATCAAGTCTGGGTTGACCATGAGCAAAGCAAGCATGTCAGGATGTTCAGTAAGAAGTGATGCAAATGTTACAGTACTGTTTACAACTCACCACAATGTAAGAAGAAGCTATTCAAATTGTTCTACAATACTGTGGAATCAACTTGCAAAGTGGCTACATATTCATCTAGCCTTAAGTGAAGGTGCAAAATCTTCAGCATCCACAGGGAGTTCACAAACTTTTCGACACTGAAAAAGAAATAAATTGAGCACCATAAGGTGATTACTGGGTTTTTGGGGAGTCAACTCAAACAAAAAATTCATGAAATATATTTATAGCCTAATACAGTAAACAATTCCGAATATGAGGAAATTAAATGCGTGCCTGGAAAACAGAATAATGGGTTGTAGTAGGAACTACAAGAGCCTACGCACATTACTGAGTTCAAGTAAAGCGAACGTGCGCAAATTTGAAAAGTGAGATTATTCACTGATTGAAAGATAATAACGTATCATTTGATGACAACATGCAGAGAGGAAACACCTGAAAGCTAGCACTGCAGCCTCTAGTGGGATTATTGTGCCTTATCACTCCTACAGTGGGAATAATTTTTGTAGATATTATGATTCAGCTGTGAGATGCCACTGTCAATTCAGCCTGCATGTCTCAAAGTTCTGGTGGAGTCCCAGTAAAGTGACCAGTCACACTGCCAAAAGCATACTACTGCAAGTCTTCTGAGACTGAAAACATCTGTATACCAGTCACAACACTGCATCACATCACAATGTTTTTGGTGAATACTACTGAAATGATAATATTGGTCTCATTTTGAAACTTTTTTTCTGTTGTCTTGCATCTTCTATGCGATTCTTAATGCATTTTTTGTGTCGAATAAAAAAATTCTCCAACGTTTTCCAATATATCAGGTTTTCATACAAATCATAAAAATGTGAATAAATTCTAATAAATTAAACACAACCTAGATATGAAGTTACAGCTTTGTGAAACATCATGAAAATTATTTTCAACAAGCATTTTGTGACAAGAAACTAGGCTACAATTTGTTATTGATCATTAACAATCACATCCATAACCTTATCTTAGTACTGCACTTCAAATTTCCTTCTTTTTGGCCTCCTCGAATGTTGTTCAGAGCAGGCCCTTTTTAACATCCAGCAATAGTCAGCCATCAAGTTAACACTCCAATTCCCTTGATACTTCCATACCTTTTATATCTTGGTGAAATCTTTTGCCCTGTTTCTCATTAAAATCTCCTTAAATTATTGAAATGGGAACGAAGGAAATATTACACGGCACTCACTTATGTTGCAACCAGTCTGTTTGAAACTTAGTAGGCCTAGTAACATCACTTTCATTATGTTAACGTAATTAGGGACTTTTTTATTTATAAGGAAATTAAATAACATTTCTGAATGCATTCGTTAGTCATTGCAACTCTGTTGCTGAGCTTCATTTCCTAGCCAGACAATAGATACGAGTAACTAATTGTTTTCAGACGAAAAAGTTAAACTTCTTCTTCCTTGTTCTAGAACAGGCCCAATTCTTTCAAGAACACAATCTACTTGAGTGGCATAATTCGAAAACATTCACAGAACTGCGACGAACTTAGGTTTTTTGTCACTTGGAATCACTTTAATAGTAAATTTTTCTTTATTATTATATTTCTTCTCTAAATTATTTTGAACCCAAAGCAAAAGCATACTTAATGTAATGAATTTAATATTAATGGCAAAGAGATTCTTTGCAAAAATCCCATTCACTTTTCAGCATATGACTCTGCATTTTTCAAATTATTGTAATGGTGAAACAAAAGTACCGGTAACAATATAGTTGAAAAATGTCTCCTAATTTTCCTTTTCACTTTGCGAGCCAGTCTTGAAAAGTGATACTGGAATTCAAACTGCAATGAGAAGTGCAAATCGCGAAGTGAAAAGCTGAAAGTTTAATGGAGGAATAGGCCCTTGAACTTCAATCAGAATACAAACATTAAGGAGAGTTTTATATAAATTCATAAAGTAAAATAGTCTGAAGTAGAAAACAGTAATATAGTAGTTTCTTGGTGATATGCTTCACAAACCCAGTTCCTTCTCGTCCTCTGTGATGCAATATAGGCCTACTTTCCAATCATGGACATGGTTCCCTGTTTAACGGTGTCTATCACTGACAATTACGTTAAAACTGAAACCATCAGAGTATTAATAATGTATTACTATTGTTATATTATTATTAGGCTATTAGAGGTATCCCATATTTTGCGTAAAAATGACATGGCGAGTCACCTTTTTAATTGCTCCAGACCCAAGCCTAGAACACTGTGAAACTCTTTCTACTAGACATCATCTTGTATCCCATCACAGAGATAATAATTCCGACTTTCGCGTGCTTTCACCTCAGAAATCTAATTCTTCACAGAGACTTGAACGTATTCAGCTGACCACATCTTAAAACACTATAAATAAACCAACATTAAAGCTAAAACAGTGTGAAAATCTAAAATCTCACTAAGAAACTTATGTTTTCATATTCGAGCCACAATTACTTAGTACTGGTAGACAGTTTACATCATTCCTGGCCAGGCTTGTAAAAACAAAACTTAATTAACATGATTGGAATAGTTGCTTTATTTCAAATGTAGCAATTACTTTGGTCTAGTGCGACGATTAGGCATTATTAGCTGTTTCAAGACAATGACTACGCATTTTCTTGGGATACCAAAAAAAAAAAAAAAGCCTAATTTGTTTATTTTAGCGACACGAACTGTAGCCAGATGTGAGTAGAGTCCCTCCATATTAATTGAGACCCTCCATATTAATTGAGTCCCTCCATATTAATTGAGACAATGAGCATACTTCTTCTAACTGGTAGTATACAACCATGACTTGCATTAACATACAATTAATAAATCTAGGTATAGATAATTTTGAAGATACGATAGAAATGTACGATGTCATACAATTCCTCAGCCACATATCACTTAAATAATTTCAACTAACTTACTAACCTTGTCACATACAGACCGATTATTTAATCCTGACAGCTCAGGGACGCGAAACAGGGAAGTAATAGGAGGAGTGGGGAGAGTTCCGGAGTAGAGATAAGGGCGAGCAGTTGGTAAAGGAATGCAGTACAGCTTAATTGTACTGGAATCATACTGCTCTACCATAGGCATGACATCCGATCGCACCAAAGGCAAGCAAGTGAATAGCCCAAACACCCCTTGGTGTAACTAAATGGACTTGCCTGACCCAGGCACACATCTCCGGCAACTGTCCGGACTAAATAATCGTACTGTA
The DNA here is from genome assembly GCF_040183065.1 of Periplaneta americana. Lineage (NCBI taxonomy): Eukaryota > Metazoa > Arthropoda > Insecta > Blattodea > Blattidae > Periplaneta > Periplaneta americana. The sequence continues at coordinate 111,527,786 of NC_091127.1, read as the reverse complement.
CCTTGGTTTAATGTCACTTACCTATAACCTCATTTAACTCATCTAACCCATAAAGAAATTTAAATCATACATTGAACACTCTCTCTTCTATGGCATCATACCTTTCCGGAAATCTATTTTAAAAGTATTCAAATCTCTTATGAAAAGTATTGTACTGTTATTGCAAGTTATCTTGAACCTTACATCCCCTAAGTCTGTCTTTCGAACTGCTCGGTACGGCATGTACTCATCAACGTAACGGCACGGCAAGGATTCCCCTCCCTCGGGTAACGCGACTCTTTTCAGATAACGTTGGTTCTTTGACTTCACGGCTCTCTACTGTAAAAGAACTTGGTTCAATATAGACATCATCATCTCATGACACTCTGGTTTTGAGAGGAGAACATGGTTTCATAGCAGGTTTTAATTAACCTGTAATGAGTAAATATTTAAATATAATCGTTTGTACACTCCTCCTCTCTCATCTGGGCTGGGGAGCGGCAATGGCAGAGTTACTACAGCTATTTTTATATATTATATAAGTCTACATAACTTACACCTACAGCTGATATGTACATATTCTTATAACAATATTTTACAGGCTTATTATTTGAATTTACATTAATTTACAATTATACACAATCCATATCCCTATCATTGCTGCCATCATTGCTTGGTCCAACATTATTATTTCGTCAATGGCATCATCCATTCGGAATTATCTTCTTAACCGTAGGTACTACTTTCTGAACAAGATAGAATTCTTTGATTGTATCCCGAATGACATATTGATCAAGTAGTCCACTTCAACTTTACACAAGTCCTAATTCTGAAATGAAATAATATGTTTTGCAGACTATAACAAAATAATAACTTACAACAGTAATTCATTATGTCACTCACAGTACACGCACTATTGTACGTAACTATTATACGAGGGGGATCCAGGAAATAACGACCGTTCGCGCATACCCGCCGCGCAGCTGACTCCCCTTCCTTGTTTGAAGGTCAACTGGCTTCCTTAACATGTGTTCTCATAATGTTGTGAGTACTGGTTGCAACAAGTCGCCATTGTGCATTTTGTGTTACTTCAAAATGAACGACGTGATTGATAATCCCGCCGACTGTGAGGTGAGGAGTGTGATTCGATTTTTGAATGCCCGACATTTGAAACCTGAAGAAATTTACCGGCAATTGAAAGAAGTGTATGGTGATACTGTAATGAATGAAAGAAATGTGAGAAAATGGTGCGAAATGTTCAACAATGGGCGAACAAATGTCCATGATGAAAGTCGACCCGTACGCCCATCACTCATCACAGAAGACCTGAAGACTAAAGTGAATGACAGAATCTTGCAAGACAGGCGCACATCACTCGACGAATTGCATATTGCCTTTCCTGACATTTCTCGTCCTTTGCTTGGTGAAATTGTGTTGCAACATCTTGGCTACCACAAAATCTGTGCCCGCCCGCACACTGCTGCTTCAACTCGAGAATTGCTGGATCAATTCGGTTGGGAAATCTTTGATATTCTGCCCTATAGTCCAGATCTTGCTCCTAGCGATTTTCACCTTTTCACTAAGCTGAAAGACTTTCTGGGTGGTACGCATTTTGGAAGTGCTGAAGAGTTGAAGAAGACAGTGAACACCTGGCTTAATGAAATGGCGGCAGAGGAGTATAACACGGGAATTCTAAAGCTAGTGAACAGATACGACAAATGTTTAAATGTAGGTGGTGATTATGTAGAGAAGTAAAGGAAGCTTCAGTTATGTAACAGACTTTGTTTTTTCAAATAAATATATTTTTTTTAATTATTACAACAAAACGGTCGTTATTTCCTGGATCCTCCTCGTAGCAATAATTTCTAAACATTACATACCTATTCTTTCCCGGAGTAGTGTGAGGTTCATTCGGTTGTAATTCAGTATTATTCTTAATTATCTTCACGGAACTAATACGTTTACCAGAGTATTTCGCTGCTCTCTCATATTCCTTATCAAAAGGTTCCAGCAAACATTTATTTTGTTTAATATTTCCTCCTCGCAACATTTAATTATATTTGCGATAATTTCTCTGTGGATAACAGCGTTACTTTTTCTCCGCAGTGCACAGTGGGCCAGAATCGACTCAAAATGGGACAAAATTATTTTATGTCTCTATTGTTTTCTTGGATGCATAAAATCAATACTTATTCAATAGTTTTCACTTCTTCTTTAAGTTAAAAGCACTTTCAAAACATAATAGTTTTTTTATTGAATATCTGATTCCTCATCATTACATTTTCCTTACTGACATTTTCTTCATGAATGACACTTTCTTCTTCTTCTTCCTCACTAGAGTCTTTCAATAGCTGTAATCCTTCCTTCCACAAGGGAGTTTTGTGTTTTTATGTGACTTTCTGATATTTGAAATGAGAGGATCGGAAGATATGAGAAGGCTGTTGACTAAATCTGTCATTGTGTTTTACGAGAACTTTTCCTTGTGTGGGGCTCTCGATATATTATTTTAATATCTTTATTATGAGCCTCCTCAGATAACTGTGCAATTGGAAGCAGAGCTGAGTTAATAATCTGAGACCCATGGATGAGAATTTTGTGTATGCTAGCTGGGAGGTTGAACCAGGGATACTTCTGAATGAACAATTTTGCATGGAATAATTTTTTGTTCATGATTACTATTAATTATTACTGTTTTGGCAGATAAGTGCAATGGATTTAGAATCTTTGAATATAGATTTATTCTATAAATAGTATTAATGTTTAGGGAAATTTTTGGTTTATTTATTATTTTATTGATTGAAAGAATCAATTTTAATGTCTCTTCCACTAGAAATTACTCGAAGAACAACTGCAAAACGTATAATTAAGTCTTTATCTATCCCGATTATGGATATGTTAATTCGAGATTCGGAATTTGAGGAGAATCTTCTAGGAGCATTCCCATTGTTTGAGGTTCCAATCTCTCCTGGTTTAGGTTTGTCCATAAGAAGTCCCATCTCATTTGGAAACTGACTCTGAATTTCTTCTTTCTCCTTTTCATAAATTCGTCTGGCTGTATGATCTAACAGACTCTGTAACTTCACTTCTGCATTTATTTCTGTCAGAGTAATATCACATGGATAGCAATGCAGCTTTGCTTCTCGAACTTCATTGTATGTTGGATATAAATCTACATTTCTACATTTTGCTTGTAGTCTCAATAAAGTGTATTGGTACTTAGATAATTTCGTATCCATTATCAGGGCTAAAACGTCATCACCACTATATTTTGCAACATTTTTGCAGGAACTACTATGCTCGTTATATGCAGTTGGAACTTTTGCCGCATAGGTTGGTGTACTTTCAACATTTTCCATTAGTTTAGCTGGTTCTTTTTACCAGAAGCCTTCAGACTTATCTGAGTAACAAGAACAAACGCAGCAGGATCAGCAGCTTCTCTGAGATGTCCAGTTTTCCTCCTCTTGGTCTTCTGAGATGATTCAGAGAACAATTTTCTTGGATGACCAGAATGACTATACAACTATTAACATCCATCCACATGTTCAACATGAAATTTATTACATGGGAGCAGCTTAAATTCTTGATCCAATGAACTGCCATATTTTTTTCCTATTTATTTTTCATTCTGTAGCAATTCTGCTATCTTTTATTGAAATTACTACAGAATGAACTTTTTTTTCTTTAGTTCTGAAGAAAAATCTTGTCGACAATTTTCACGTAATCCTAATTATGAAATAACAAACTCATGAACAGCTGTCTTATCGTTATTATTTTGTAGCAAGGCTTCCATGATTTCACGATGCAAAAAACAGCGGTCATCTGGAATAGTAATGAATAATACTGTACGTAGGTATCTGAATTTTCGCATATTAAACAGAAACGTGCAAGTAGCTGCAGCTGAATATGATTTTCTGCAATCTATAGGGTCTGTTTAAACCATCGACACAAAAGTTTTCGTAACATCGAGTGACACGCACTTTATAACCCTCCTTAAATATTGAAAACTGAAATATATTAGCTTAAATTGCATTCCTCTGAGTTATCACAAATATTTACACTCTATATAAACCAATTCAAAATTACATGTATTCCTAAGAAAACCTACCCTTTGTTCTACCATTCTCAGCCATTGTTATTTCTTTATTCACGAATATGACCACGTAACACACACCACTGTCTCAAGCGCACGGCCTAGGACTGACTGGTGAGCTATCGCCTGGTTATAATAGCTCTCTTTCAAGGCTGTAGCCACAGCTGTTAAAACATGTTATCGATGATGCATCATGAGTTTAGTGCTCACCAACATCCCCCCTATGAGTATACACTGTCAAAAATATTGTAAAAAAAAAAGTTCATTTTTTCAATTTTGTCCCATTTTTTACTCAGTCTGGCCCACTGTGCAGTGGTGTGATTTCATCATAATTACTACCCTGTGGTTGCTGCTCCATGTTAAAACTACTGGTACGCAGTGAAGGAAATAGCTCTATGTTTTTTGACAAGAGATTATGATGCGGAGCATGCGCAAACAACTCTGTTGGCTCCACTCACGTTACGTGCTTCCTTCCCTCTGCCCTTCTGTCCCCGCTCAGAAAGTTCAAGATAACTTGCAATAACAGTAATACAGATATTAAACAAGTCTCTGATACATAATTTTATAATATAATTTATTATATTACGTACAGCCAGTTTCTATCTGATGCTTTTCCAATTCACTGCGGGCTAAAGCAGGGAGATGCACTATCACCTTTACCTTTTAACTTCGCTCTAGAATATGCCATTAGGATAGTTCAGGATAATAGACAGGGTTTGGAGTTGAATGGGTTACATCAGCTTCTTGTCTATGCGGATGACGTGAATATGCTAGGGGAAAATCCATAAACGATTAGGGAAAACGCGGAAATTATAGTTGAAGCAAGTAAAGCGATAGGGTTGGAAGTAAATCCCGAAAAGACTAAGTAGGCTATATGATTATGTCTCGTGACCAGAATATTGTACGAAATGGAACTATAAAAATTGGAGATTTATCTTTTGAAGAGGTGGAAAAATTCAAATATCTTGGAGCAACAGTAACAAATATAAATGACACTCAGGAGGAAATTAAACGCAGAATAAATATGGGAAATGCGTGTTATTATTCGGTTGAGAAGCTTTTGTCATCTAGTCTTCTGTCAAAAAATCTGAAAGTTAGAATTTATAAAACAGTTATATTACCGGTTGTTCTGTATGGTTGTGAAACTTGGACTCTCACTTTGAGAGAGGAACAGAGCTTAAGGTTGTTTGAGAATAAGGTTCTTAGGAAAATATTTGGGGCTAAGAGGGATGAAGTTACAGGAGAATGGAGAAAGTTACACAACCCAGAGCTGCACACATTGTATTCTTCACCTGACATAATTAGGAATATAAAATCCAGATGCTTGAAATGGGCAGGACATGTAGCACGTATGGGCGAATCCAGAAATGCATTAGAGTGTTAGTTGGGAGGCCGGAGGGAAAAAGACCTTTAGGGAGGCCGAGACGTAGGTGGGAAGATAATATTAAAATGGATTTGAGAGAGGTAGGATATGATGGTAGAGACTGGATTAATCTTGCTCAGGATAGGGACCAATGGCAGGCTTATGTGAGGGCGGCAATGAACCTCCGGGTTCCTTAAAAGCCAGTAAGTAAGTAAGTATATTACGTACAGTAGTGGCAAAAAAAACCGGACCGACCCTTGTAGCTGATTTCAGAGCCTTGTTCCTCCAGAGCACGATAGACTGGTAACTAAGACTTTCGTGGTTCGAATCCTACACGGAAAGAAAACTTTTTTTTGTTCCTTATTCAAATTTATTTCCAATACTTTTCGATTGCAGGTAAAATTCATGTTCTGGGAATAATAAGTTAATTAAGTAGTAAAATACCGCTGCAATCGAAAAGTATTGGGAATAAATTTGAATACGGAACAAAAAAAAGTTTCCTTTCCAGGCAGGATTCGAACCACAAAAGTCTTAGTTACCAGTCTATCGTGCTCTGAAGTGAACAAGGCTCTGAAATCAGCTACAAGGGTCGGTCCGGTTTTTTTTGCCACTACTGTACATAATACATAAAAATTACAGCTAGTTTATCACTGAGAAGGAAAACCTGACATATTTACTAGAAGCAAAGCCGTTGTAAGTTCTTACTGGATTATGAAATAAGGTAGGTGATCCTGTGTCTCGACTCTTATATTCAATTATTATCGTGGAACTCTATGTGGGGAGACAACAGCAACATCTGTGACTAACCCTTTCAGTCTTCTATTTCCCGTTACTTAATTATCCCCTCATCTAACCCAAACTAACTCTGTTATATTCCTTGGTCTCATATATCTTACGCATCACCTCATGTAATCCACTCTAACCTTGTCACATTCTCGGCATCATGCCACTTAGCTATCTCCTTATCTAACTTAACAGAATCCTTAACTCGCAATATTTACACGCCAACAGAGAGAGGCTACTATTAGTACCAGTAGTATAAATCCACAGCGCCGTTAAAGTAAATGACTATGCTAGTTTATATTAAAAGGGGGGGCCAATCTTCGTTATCACCTCACCCCACACACGGGATTAACGTGTGTTTCGTTATGGGTTAGATGACGGAATAACTAACTGACAAGAGGCCGAGGTATGTCACAAGATTAGTGAAATAGTTGACATGAGAACGAGGAATATGAAAAGGTTTCAATGATTTAAGTAGCCAATGTTTTCTTTCCCAAGTGCAGTGTGGAGAGATATAAAAGTTTCACCAAAAAGAGTAGGCCTACTTTTCCTGTAAAACTTACAGTAATCGTGTATCCAAAGGATTAGATTTTCACTTAGGAATATAATTAGTATGTGGTGATTACTATGATTACTTCAATAGAATAGGGTAGACCTACATAAAAGTAAAGAGTTAGGCAGTGTCTAAAAGCTACATTTTCAGCTGGATTGTTGACTAAATAGCCGAATGTGGCGTCAGAAGTTATGATCCAAAGTTACATAGTGCACAGCAATTCAAGTCCGTAGTAGCTAGAAAACGGAAATGCTTCCTTGATTGCTGACTTGTTGACTAAACAAACATGGATACCTCATCAGCAATTGGGGTTATGAAATCTGAAAATGCTTTGGAAGTGAAATAATATAAATAGGTCTATAATGTAGAATAACACGTTAACTTTGAATACTGGCATTGTTAGTACCTCCTGTATAATGTTTTAAACATTATTATAATATATTATGCCTCTATCTTTTCCACATAACTCGTAATGAAACTGCATTAGGACAATGCCTTCTTAATTCAGTGCTGCACCGTGGTGTCATGGCTTTTAGAAAAATAGTCTATAAAGAAGGTCATGTTTCAAGCATAGATTTCCGAAGCTCCCTAGTGTGTAGTTTACAAGTCACCTAGTTGCTAGTCACTAGTGTGTAGTATGGACTTGAGCTTTGAGACACGGCTTTAGTCTCTAGATCCTATACACGACAGGGATACAAATTCGGATTAAAAGAGGGCTGAACAGTAGATGAGATTTAGTTTTGCTAGCTTGAGTTATGGGTACCGGTACAGTTTATTTAACAAAATAACTTCACAATACTTCTCTCATAATATTGGGAGATTGTTAAGGTTGTTCAACAGTAAAAGTTTTCATTTATTTTTTTAAATGTTGTTGGTCCTGTTTAATATGTACGCCTACTAAGAGATAATAGGATTCTTTACAGTTACATTCTACAGTATTAATTAAATAGATAATAAGGTCTATAATGATGCACTTTGTTCATTTCCTTCCATTACCACAGTTATAAAAGGCTATCAACAGTAGGCGTAATAATAGAAACTTACATAAGCATTTTTTCTCATAGAATATCGATAGAGAACTCTCATTCTGTAACTATTATCGCTGCATAAAGCATTTCATTTAATTCTAGCACTAAATCACCAGTCAATCTTAAGCGTCAATCTTAAGCACAACTGTTAATCTATGTATAAAAACTAATAAATTTTTCCAACTATATGAATAAATGCTGTTTTCATTGTGCCTGCATGCCTCAGTCACTACCAAAACATCTTTAAATGATATTTTCATTGTGCCTGAATGCCTCAGTCACTACCAAAATATATTTAAAACACGCCAGAAGCATTATATTTAAATGGTCCTCAACAACTCCCGCGCTTATGGCCAGTTTGCATTGAGTAGACAGTACACCCTGTCTCTAAATTGCGGGCATTTATAATATTGGCGATAATAACACAATTCGATCACTTTTGAAGCAGATATGCATCTCAAACTGCATCTTAATACTCTTTCAAAGCACGAGACAACATTATAACAGCATCTTTCACTCGTTTATCCAATCAGAAGAACGCCAGACATAAACCTCAGCCCGCTAAGATATATATACAGTGTCCCTTGCTATTGGTGCCCATCTTGAACGTGTAGGCCACTGCACAAAAGAAACTGCTACCCATTTTACAGCCTAGACACAGATATAATAGTAGTTACAATTTGAATAATACTTACATATACAAATATTAGAATTTCTATATGTAGTTAAAGGTTAAAAGTACCGATACCAATCCAAATATAACAAAAACCGCATCTTTTTATCCAAGAGATGGCGGTATCTTGACAAAGATCCATACCAACTGTATACACAAATAAAGCACGAACATAACACAACAGTTTCCAAAATATTGAAATTCTTTTTGAAAGATAACAAGTGGAAAAGCACAAGGTAGCATTTTCTAGCATTCTATTATAAAAGTAACCCTCTCTTTGTACATAAAGTGATTTCTCATTTACACATCATTGATTTTCTTAGGTCTTACATTTTTGTAAATTTGGCTACCATGGATAGCCCGCGATATCACATGGAGAAGGAAAATTTGGAAAGGATATATCTAAACAACCTTAACAACCAACATATACCTTACTTCACTGTTTAATAATGGACTGGTCCACTACGAGTTTTTTCATATCAAATGCACACCAAAGTGCACACGATTCAATCTAATTGACCTTCGAAAATTCATCATGAGATAAACAAAACCTTGAAACTATATAATATTTTATAACGTGATATCTTCAATAAACGATTCAAAAGCCATATATTTTGAAAGAAACTAACTTGGGACAATATCAATTTTTGTTTCAACACTGTTGAGGCAGAACAAGTTTATGATAGGTACTGATTGTCAATTTCTAGTTTTATTTACTATACTTATTTCATGGAATCAGGAATACAATTTTAAAAGTTACATCATTTCAATTATATGATTTTTAAATCAACAATGTCAAATGAAATACAATATTCCCATCTCTAAGGTTTTTAAATTAAAAGTTTGAAGTCAATGGAAAAATTCTGACTGCCTTTAACCGATGTAATACAAAAGTAGGATAAAGCACTTCCAACTCCGTTCTCCATTGCTGACTACACAAATTTGTTATACCTTCATATCTCATTTAAAGAACTATAAATGTGACAAATTGACCATAGTAAAATGGCTTCTGATTTCACAAAGTCTTTTATCTCTATGGCCAATAAGACAATTTGTGTGACATCTAGCGGTGAAATTCATAAATGTCTTCTCAAAAAACAACTTCGATCGGCGCAGTAGTAACGTAATAGCTGACGCTAGAGTCGCTTATGTAGCTGTCAGGTCAGCTGGTTAGTGGACTGTGAGTATGTGCGGTTCGTACGCATAAATGCAGTGTCAGTGAGTATTATTTGACTTTATTGTGATTGTGTATTTGACTGAATCTTTCAAAATGTTTTCTGGACTTACAAACCAAGTGAGTTCCTGGATGGGTGGTACTGGTAAAAAAGAAGGAGATCCGTCTAAATCAGAGGACGAAAAACTGTCCTCTCCCATAACAGAAATTGATACGGGTAACAACACAGAAGGCGAAAAGAAAGATGCGAGGTAAGGACTGTTCTGTTTAATTTATGAAATGTGTTTCCTAATTAGAACTCTCGTTGATGTTACTCTTTATGTGTGCCTTAAACATTAACTATCCTCAATTCCAACTACCGTATGCTAGGTTAAGGACTACATAATAACGATGTTTTGTGACTGAATAGGATAAAAGTAATTAAACACTATGCAGAACATATAATACCGATATGTACAGTAGAAGAGGCCACAGAAAATTATATTATGCAACCTAACGGGTGCATTGTATTCTTCACCTGACATAATTAGGAACATTAAATCCAGACGTTTGAAATGGGCAGAGTATGTAGCATGTATGGGCGAATCCAGAAATTCATGTAGAGTGTTAGTTGGAAGGCCGAGACGTAAATGAGAGGATAATATTAAAATGGATTTGAGGGAGGTGGGATATGATGATAGAGATTGAATTAATCTTGCACAAGATAGGGACCGATGGCGGACTTACGTGAGGGCGGCAATGAACCTGCGGGTTCCTTAAAAACCGTAAGTAACCTAACAGGTTCCAATATATACATGACAGATTTCTTACTCAGCAAGGATCACTAAAATTGATGCATATCTACACTATTTTTGAGTTACGGTAACATTTATATTTCAATTTTAAGTGTAAACTCTCTTAGAAATTCTTGAGTCTCTATAATGAAAAACTAAACATTCTTGTGTCATCTGTGTTTTTGTGGATATGTTACTTGAGTATTAGAATATTATGTACTGCAATATTTGACCAAGTTCTTGTAAGTGGGTTCTATGAAAGCCTTTGGATGATTTTCCCTAGCCTTGTTCTAGTCATTGGGCTTATTCTTTGTAACTTGTAATGATAAGATTCGAATATTTTATCAGCACACTAATAATTCTGTTACTTAGTTTTTACGAACTTTTCGTTTTTAATGGAATATGTTTAATGTCCTTAGGAATTGACTGTGTATTTCTCTGCTCATTTTACAGTGATTAAATTTAACATACCCAGTTGTAGTAGTAGGGTTTAAGAAGAGCGCGTCAGATACTGTGGCTATTTGAGCCCTTATCTAAAATTCTTAATAAAACAAAGACATAAATAATATAATAATCAGGGTGCTAAAAGAACTAAAAAGCGTTGTCAAGTAAAACGAGGTATAACATACCCATGAAAAGTTTTGTGGTTAGAGAGTTATTTATAAAATAAGTTTTAAATCCTTAGTTTAGCAAGTAAACGCTCAAAGGTTCTCTTATTCTCAACATTTCAGGCACAGTAGTATACCTTATGCCCATATTTATACATGAAACTTAGGCTAAATAAAACAAAATGGAAAATAACCTCAAATCTAGATACAGGGTTCCAAAAACTGCACGTCTCCCTAACATTGATAGGCTTGCCCGAAATATTTGTGAGCTCTTGAGCAAAGTGAGTTCATGAATTAGGTATTGGTTCAAACAATTTGACTACATTTCTTGACTTTTAACCAGAATGATTGTGCAACTGAGGTAAGCCTGTGTGTGTGTGTGTGCGTGCGTGTGCGCAAGCGCGCAAGTATGTAATTTTTACATATATCACAAAATTGGCCTACTTTTAATTCTTGAGCTCAAGAGTAAATTACTGTTTGTGTGAGTTACTACCAGTTGACTGGATTCCTAGGATTACATACTGTAAGCCTACCTAATAGTTTAAGTGAATTGCAAGATGTTTTAGTTTTCTTCGTGCAATTATATTCGTAACTATTGAATTTTAGGTGGAAGTGCGTACAGTATTGTCGATGTTGGCTAAGCCGAAGAACACGCCCACCAGTTTCATTCCTAAATTCTCGTATTAAACGCGAAATACTCTCTACTGGTATAGTCTGAAATGTTGTTGTATTAAAATAATAATTGAATTAATGCACATAAATCATTGTCAGTATTAATATTGGTAATATTTGATGATTAATTTTTACTTAAATGTAATTAATTTGTCTGTTAAAAGTAGATGGTGAATAAAAAGTTAATCAGTATGAAGTATGGACAACATGAAATCGTGAATTGATCAGAATTGAACATGGCGAAGTTAATCTGCTATTTGACTTTATCATAATCTGAATTTTAGACATGAGTAGGCTACTGTGACACTGAAAGAATGCAATTTAGATATTTTTAGCTTTGTTAGAACCGAAAAAGGCTTTAGCACGTCAATTTTCTACGCGTTTATGTTTAGTCTTTTATCATTGTATCTGCAGATGAAATTTTAGAATTTGGAAGAGAAGATCCATACGAATCCATAATGTATACTACAAAATGGCGATGTGATGGATCCTTATTTCTTTCCGAATGAAAAATTCCTCAAATAGAGAATTTATTTTTAAAAGTTCATGACGATCATTGTCTCCGAAGGTGGTTGTGGTGGTAATGGTGATGGTGATATGGCATTTATGTGATGCAGCCACTTTACCATAATAATAATAATAATAATAATAATAATAATAATAATAATAATAATTTATTTATTTATTTACTATTATTTATTGTGCTGTACAATAGCCAGAGGCCAATAACAGTTCAGCACAAAGCATAATTAATCACAATAAAAGTGCATAAAATAATTCTTACACATAAAAACAATAATTAATTAACGACAATAATGACATTGAATAGACAGAATAAAATGGATGATTAAAATACATAAAATAATGGCAATTAAAAGTAATTGTAATTGAAAATGAAAGGATGGAATCATATAAATGAATAAACTACAAAATGATATAAAAGATAACGAGAATAATATTGTAATACATATTTAAACAAAAGACATAAATTAAACTGATATAAAACTCCAATGTGTACATACTACACATTAAATGGATCCAAGTTAGATCCATGCAGATTAGCGTATTTTATACATCTGCAGACCGGAGAGAGAGATTTAGAATTTCTATTGTAAAACATTTTATGAAATCTTAAACCCTTAGCAGGAATACGAAGACTGATATTGCTTAGGAAAGATTCACAATCAATATCACCCTTAAGGACTTTACAAAAAAATAAATAATCAAGATCTTGATGTCTGGCAAATAAACTATAGCAATTAAAATATTTGTAGTTAACCTCATATATATAATCATCAGAATTACGTAAAAATCTATAAGAACACAAATAAATAAATTTTCTTTGAATATTCTCCAGCTTAGTCGAGTCGGTGGAAGTAATGGAGTTCCATACAACAGATGCATATTCAAGCTTGGATCTGACCAATGTATAGTATAAAATTAATAAACACATAGGGGTAGAAAAAGAATAAGTTATAGATCTAATTGAATCAGTGAGTAGAAAAAGGGAATAACTACTTTGAACCCAACTTTTCAGGAAACAAAAAAAAAAACTTTCTACAGCTTTTCTGTTAAGTTTGATTTAAATGTTGTCAACAGTAAAAATGTTCACTATTGTTTGTAGTATATATATTATTATCAAATTTTGCTCTATACCTTGTTAATATTTGTATACAAGTTTTTTAAATTTTAAAACTTATTTCCTTTTTCCACTCAATAATCATACACTTACTTTATTAGCTTCCTAACCTCTCCTCCATTTTTTTTTCTTCTTTAAAAATGTATATAAATGATTAAATAGGTTAATAACGACTTCCACATTACAATTTTATGGAAAAAAATATACAGGGTGAATCAAAAGTCTAGAACCATATAAATATCTTCTATATGCTTGATTTTCGATTGCTATATGTGTTATCAGTATTTGTAACACCAAATGCTCTACCAGTGACACATTCGATTCTAGCTCTCAGCTATTTTAAAAGCCGCCATTTTGAATGCAACTTCGAAATTTTAAATGGAAAGGGGGTCATGTAGATACTCAAAATCATGTGAAATTTTCTGAGAAAAACAATGGTGCAATCCGTTTTGAGATATCTCTAATCGTTTTCAAGTTATTTAAAGAAAACTGTAATAATGACACAAACATTAGTTACTGCATCTACAGATATTTTGTAACATGGTACGGTACTAAGGAGGCTTTGGAAAAGGTGCTTTTATGCAATTCTGGTAATTAACTTTTCCTGCTTTACTGTTCGGTTAATCTGTGATAGTCTCAGTGCATTGTTGTGATTATTTGAAGCTTTCCTGTAAGAAATTTCTTGATGGCATTATCGAAAGAGGAAAGAATTGATATCATTCTTCGTTCTGGTAGGTTAAGCCACAGAAATGTTGCAGCAGACTGAACGAACAGTTCCCTAGACATTAAATTGGTCGACGTGGACCAGTAGAATGGCCGACCATGTCTCCAGATTTAACACCTCTTGATTTTTTCTTTTGGGATTACATAAAGAGCTTGGTAGGATGAAGAGAAAATTGAGAATGTGAAACATTTAATGAAATGTATCGTTGAAGCCTGTGCTAAAATCACCCCGGGAATGCTACAAAATGTTCTATCCATATTCTCAATTTTCTCTTCGTATATCAAGCTCTTTATGTAACCCCAAAAGAAAAAATCAAGAGGTGTTAAATCTGGAGACCTGGTCGACCATTCTACTGGTCCACGCCAACCGATCCAATGTCCAGAGAACTGTTCGTTCAGTCTGCTGCAACATTTCTGTGGCTTAACCTACCAGAATGAAGAATGATATCAATATTCTTTCCACTTTCGATAATGCCATCACGAAAATCAAGAAATTTGTTACAGGAAAGCTTCAAATAATTACAACAATGCATTGAAACTGTCACAGGTTAACCAAACAGTAAAGCAGGAAAAGTTAATTACGAGAATTGCATAAAAATACCTTTTCCAAAGCCACCTTAGTACTGTATCATGTTACAAAATATCTGTAGATGCAGTAACTAATGTTTGTGTCATAACTTGAAAACTATTAGATATATCTCAAAACGGATTGCACCATTGTTTTTCTCAGAAAATTTCACATGATTTTGAATACCTACATGACTCCTTTTCCCTCATGGTATGTGTAGAAAACAGACGTGTTGTTAGAAAGATTATGAATACAGAATATGTACATTCAAAGCTTGCGAAGATAAAACATCATTCTCCTGTACAGGAATAAAGGGAAGTGACAAGTTCTGCATGTAGTCCCTTTGTTTACGTGTATCTGTTACTTCATGTAGCTTATTATTAGTTTATTATAAAACGTTTTTCAATATTAGCTGTAATAGAACAGCTGAGTCAGCCCTGGCACAATCTTGAGTGGAAAAAGGGAACTACTACAGAAGTTATTTCCTTCTTTCACTCAACACAGAACAGACTTGAGATTTTACTCGGATAAGAATGCTAGTAATATTCCCTTTTTCAGTTCATCCAATGGGTCTATCATTGAGGAACAAAATGGCTATCTCAGTTCAATTTAGCAAAAAAATGTAGTTATTCCCTTTTTCCACTCACCGGTTCAATTAGACCAAACATTCTTAATGAATGGGTATAAATATATTGCACATGATCATGGGAATATATCAAGTAAGACACCAAGATCTGTAATACTATCTTTCCTAGTAATTATGACATTATTAAGAGAATAATTAAATTTTTGGGATGTAGTTTTACGTGAGAAGGAAATAGCAAAAGTTTTGGATTGGTAAATTTTCATTCCATAGTGCAATTGAATTAATATGAGTTTGAAGAATTTGACAATCAGCCAAACTACTAATTTTAATAATAATAATAATAATAATAATAATAATAGACGAGAATTTCATGCACTATAAAATCCCAAAATATGCATGCATTCATGCACTATCAAACTATAAAACATGCACAAACAAGCGGAAAATACATTAAAATATGCACTTTCATTTTTGTTTCAAATTTCTTATGTAACTTCACTTTTCTTTGCACAGTTAACAACTAACATCATTTCTAAATTGGCTTCTATGAGGTTTCTGCGCTTGTCAATCAATATATTTTTGTATGCAGAAAATGACCTCTCCACATCGCCAGAAGTTATGAGTGCAAACTTGAATAAACCTTTTTCTATTTAGTTCTTTCTTTCTTCACTCATGATTTCTGAAGCTAAAATAAGAGACATAAAAATCGAGAAACTGAGGTCTCCACTCAAAATCATTAAAACATGCATTTAAACGGAATATGATGTATATTATATGCATGATTAAGCTAAAAATGGTTTAAATATGCATTCTGCATGTTTTTATCCCCAAAAAGGCCAAAACATGCACGAAAAAAGTACACATATTTGGAACCGGAAAGTAATGAATAAGTACTAATTTTGAGCAATGTTCTATAAAAACATGCATTTGCCTGGAATTATCGTCTCTAATAATAATAATAATAATAATAATAATAATAGTAATAATAATAATAATAATAATAATAATAATAATAATAATAATAATAGACGAGAATTTCATGCACTATAAAATCCCAAAATATGCATGCATTCATGCACTATCAAACTATAAAACATGCACAAACAAGCGGAAAATACATTAAAATATGCACTTTCATTTTTGTTTCAAATTTCTTATGTAACTTCACTTTTCTTTGCACAGTTAACAACTAACATCATTTCTAAATTGGCTTCTATGAGGTTTCTGCGCTTGTCAATCAATATATTTTTGTAGGCAGAAAATGACCTCTCCACATCGCCAGAAGTTATGAGTGCAAACTTGAATAAACCTTTTTCTATTTAGTTCTTTCTTTCTTCACTCATGATTTCTGAAGCTAAAATAAGAGACATAAAAATCGAGAAACTGAGGTCTCCACTCAAAATCATTAAAACATGTATTTAAACGGAATATGATGTATATTATATGCATGATTAAGCTAAAAATGGTTTAAATATGCATTCTGCATGTTTTTATCCCCAAAAAGGCCAAAACATGCACGAAAAAAGTACACATATTTGGAACCGGAAAGTAATGAATAAGTACTAATTTTGAGCAATGTTCTATAAAAACATGCATTTGCCTGGAATTATCGTCTCTAATAATAATAATAATAATAATAATAATAATAATAATAATAATAGTAATAATAATAATAATAATAATAATAATAATAGACGAGAATTTCATGCACTATAAAATCCCAAAATATGCATGCATTCATGCACTATCAAACTATAAAACATGCACAAACAAGCGGAAAATACATTAAAATATGCACTTTCATTTTTGTTTCAAATTTCTTATGTAACTTCACTTTTCTTTGCACAGTTAACAACTAACATCATTTCTAAATTGGCTTCTATGAGGTTTCTGCGCTTGTCAATCAATATATTTTTGTAGGCAGAAAATGACCTCTCCACATCGCCAGAAGTTATGAGTGCAAACTTGAATAAACCTTTTTCTATTTAGTTCTTTCTTTCTTCACTCATGATTTCTGAAGCTAAAATAAGAGACATAAAAATCGAGAAACTGAGGTCTCCACTCAAAATCATTAAAACATGTATTTAAACGGAATATGATGTATATTATATGCATGATTAAGCTAAAAATGGTTTAAATATGCATTCTGCATGTTTTTATCCCCAAAAAGGCCAAAACATGCACGAAAAAAGTACACATATTTGGAACCGGAAAGTAATGAATAAGTACTAATTTTGAGCAATGTTCTATAAAAACATGCATTTGCCTGGAATTATCGTCTCTAATAATAATAATAATAATAATAATAATAATAATAATAATAATAGGCCTTCAAAATGTATCTGGCACATCCTAATGTAACATTAAGTAGGTAATTACTTCAAGAGAGAGAGAGACTGTTAACGATAAAAGTAGAGTAGGCCTGTGCCCTTTTGGCGTCATAGATTTCGATGATTTTGTTACGGATGGTAGGGAAATCAAGTAGGCTAAAGCAACTCCAAATTGTACAGCTCTTAAAGATGACCGATCTATTGGCAACGAAAGTTGCAGTCTGCCTCATTTTCGCTCAGTTTATTCACTTTCCTCCGATTTCCATGAAGTAACTTAACCGTGGTGTTTTACATGAGGTATCCACAGTACAATTTACTTGTCAGTGCGTAGACGTGCGACTGGTAGACTAATGGGGAGATCCCGAGCTTAAGAACCCTTTACTTTATCCTTTTTTCATTCTGTTTTATCATCATATTAATCTACGTATAGAATAAATTATCCTATTTTATGTACTTGATTTTTGTGTGCTGCAAATTATACAGAAAGATAGTTATACATGTCCTTAATGCATTGCTATACCGGTACTGTGAACAATACGAGCATTTCAACAATACTCGCCTGTCAGAAGTCACCGAACTTTCACTGACTTTTGACAAGTACAAAGTATCATTATAGCGCGTGATGATAGGTCTAGTGACACATTAATTTTAGTATTTATGATAAAACCGATTCGAAAGTGGTCACTCGATCATAGGTTTCAATGTCATGTTTAGGGCCAGGATTTATACGCACAAAGTTTGACATATGCCTAATAAACAAAAGGGAATATGCAAAATCCAATTTTTGTAGGGTTTACTGTATTCCTAAAAAACGGAATATTGATGATATGTCAGGTTGACAGGCCTATGTAAGTTATGCTTTTTTACATTAAAGTTCGGTACTTAATTTTGTTTACCTTTTTTCTGGTTGTAAAACACAGCTAACAACGTTTCAGGGTTTTCTGTTATACTTTCAGGGGCTTACGAAAGGGAGGAGTTACCGGATTTGAAATCTGCCCCCGCTTTGAACTAAAAAAAAATGACATACAGTATTTAGATCTGAGTATTTTTAAATCCATAATAGAGTAACAAAATCTACATAGACATACGGCATAGTCCTCCTACCCCTCCTTCAGTATATTCATATTGCTAGTTTCATTCCTCATCCTTGGTGAGTTTCATGTTCCATTATTGTGTTTAAGAATTAAATTTGTTTCAATATATTTTATTGTTTCCATGGATTTTTCTTTTATGTAAAGTGTCTTACTCAGTGGCAGAATTTTGTCAAGGGAGGATCATTATTAAAATTGTTTACAATTTATATTATCGGTAGTTTAAATTTGGTAGAATCCAAGGAAGAGTCCCTGTTTTCCCGATGGAAAAAGAGGAAGTTGGATGACGTAATAGGCCTATATGACGTGTGCGTGGGAAGTGTATTCTTTTAGGGATTCTATCACTTTGAATAATTTTGCAAGAGTCGTTACAAACGAACGCACTAACACAAACCGCACACAAAATAAAATAAAATAAAATCACGCACTTGACACTCGGACTGCTGATGCGCCAACTGAGAATAAGTGAAACAGAGAAAATGGTGCGGGTGATAAGAATCGGGTATGTAGGAATATTTGGGAATGCCTGTTGTTTTGATTTTTTCACTGCTGCCCTTATATACAAGGAATTTCCAGCCATCGAGTAGTCAACAAAAAAAAATACTGTGTGCTGACAGCCAAACGATCCAGATTATTATTATTATTATTATTATTATTATTATTATTATTATTATTATTATTATTATTATTATTTTACAGAATGTGTAAATTCGGAGATTTACGCAACAAAATGCTAGAAATCTGAGCTCTTTGTAAAGTAGGCACAATAATACGGTATGCGGTAAAATAAAAAACACTGAAATGATTTATTCATCTGCTGTCCACGTTTCCCTAGCAACGAAGTATTTATTTATTGTAGGCCTATATAATAGTTTGACATAATTATTGTGAATTAGGTGTTGTCTTGATTTCTGCAATTACGGTTCTCACAGCAGAGGAGAAGGTGTTTATTGTCGAGCATTATTCCCGGTCATACCTACGGAGTGGGGCGTCAGAATGGGCCGAGCTTGCGCCACGTTTAAAAGCAGTACCAGGAGCG
Source organism: Periplaneta americana (assembly GCF_040183065.1). Classification (NCBI taxonomy): domain Eukaryota; kingdom Metazoa; phylum Arthropoda; class Insecta; order Blattodea; family Blattidae; genus Periplaneta; species Periplaneta americana. The sequence goes on along the minus strand of NC_091127.1, from coordinate 111,508,114 downwards.
TGGCACCAAATAACACAACAATGTTAGCTGACGTCGAGAAGTTCCGTCGTACGGGATCACTTATGTCGCCTTGCATGATATTAATAAATTATCTTGATGTTCAAATTATGTTCGTAATTTCAGACCGGAAATAATGCTCGGCAATAAACACCTTCTCCTATGTTGTGAGAGCCATAATTGCAGAAATCAACACAACACTGAATTCACAATATGTCAAACTATTATATGCAATAAATATTTCGTTGCTGGGGCAACGTGGACAGCAGATGAACGATAATTTCAGTATTGTTTTGCCGCTTTCTGTATATTATATTCAGGAACGTCTGAAATATGCAAAAATATGCACGATTATCATTGCATATTCGCAGTTACCTGTCGAAAATATGAGGAAGATAAATTTAATGCATGAACTAGAAAGAAGGTAGTTTGAAACTTTGTGCCAATAATTCGGAAGATCGGATATGAGTGTTGTATAATACTGTATGCCTTTGCTATACAGTACTTCTTTTTACAGCATTCGTTTCTATCCAAAACAAAATCATAAAACTCAGTTATCTGGAAGAAGTGACCTGCCCCCTACCCGAGTGGTAAGAGTCACTAAAGCTACATCCATACTGTTAATTTTTTCATGCGCCTACGCTTGCAATCTGGGAAGAATATTGAAAGAATTGAGTTTAAAACTCACTTTCAATTAAAATGCATGAAGATTTTGTGTCTGCATGGTGTACCGTTTTGAACGTCGTCTTCACTACGTAAATATATTAATTAAACATCAATCTTATATTCATTGCTTGAGAGGTGAGAGGCCCGTCTCGCACAAATCCGGACTACACGAGAGATAGTGAGTGGTTTCTATAACTGCGAGATGCGAGGTCTGCGCATCACACAATTATAGAAACCACTCACTGCCTCTCGTGTAATCCGGATTTGTGCGAGGTCCACCTCGCACGTCGCATGCGTCGGTTCAGAAAAGCCAAGGCTTTAGGGTACGTTGTGACGAGTCGCGGCTCGTAGTTGGCTCTGAGACGAACCCGCCCCCCCTAGAAACATTTAAATTTAAAAGTAAATTTTTAATAATTCAATTTAGAATTCAAGTAAATGGAAAACGTTTCGCAGTACTACTTTGTCCATTCGGTAATGACAGTCAACATAGCTAGTTGGAAATGTTTATAATGGTAGATGTTTTTCAGATATGTAGTAGATCGCAGGATCTAACTAAAGACTTGGTTTTTCTGAACCGACGCATGCGAGATGCGAGGTGCCCGCCTCGCACAAACCCGGACAACAAGATAGATAGTGAGTGGTTTCTATAACTGTAAGATGCGAGGTCTGCGCACATCGCAGCTATAGAAACCACTCACTATCTCTCCTGTAATCCGGATTTGTGAGAGGCGGGTGTCGCATTTCCCATCGCGAATGCGTCGGTTCAGAAAAACCAAGGCTTTAAATCTCCAATTTTCTCATTGTAACAGAACTTGGAGTATTTTGCTTCTCAATTCAATAAAGGATCAGATTTTTATGCCTAAGCATATCTCGCCAACCCCTACAGAATTTCACATATAGTAGCTTACAGTAGATTTTATTATTATTATTATTATTATTATTATTATTATTATTATTATTATTATTATTATTAAACGTTCAAAGTAAAAGCAAAAGTCCACACCTGTGGAGTAACGGTCAGAGCGTCTGGCCGCGAAACCAGGTGGCCCGGGTTCGAATCCCGGTCGGGGCAAGTTACCTGGTTGAGGTTTTTTCCGGGGTTTTCCCTCAACCCGATACGAGCAAATGCTGGGTAACTTTCGGTGCTGGACCCCGGACTCATTTCACCGGCATTATCACCTTCATATCATTCAGACGCTAAATAACCTAGATGTTGATACAGCGTCGTAAAATAACCCAATAAAATAAAAAAAAAATAAAAAAAAAGTAAAAGCAAAGAGTGGATGAACCCCTAGTCTCGAAGCTGTCTCACTGTACGATGGATCATTAATATTGACTTTTAGCAAAAACACTGTGACAAGATTAAAGAATGTTCATTTGTTAACAGAAAATATGATAGACCTATGGCTTAAAAGTAGTGTGGTGAGATTTAATCGATTAATCTAGTCGATTGATGGATCAATTTCTATTGTAAGATTAATCGATCAAAAATATTTAATCGAATAACAGTCGATTAAAATTAATCGGTTGAAGTTTATTTAATTATTATTTTGTTAATACAAACTCATACTAAAAATTCCGACAGTAGTCCTCTCTCGGAAATTGCTTACTTAAAAGCACAATGGTACTGTTATTTTCTAACTGCAAAACAGGTAGCGTAGGGAAAATCTTTGCACATACACTTCAGAAAGAGTTGGAGATATGAGGACAGTGACCTAGTCTACCTCTAATGAAAGTTGAAACACAATGCGAAACCCTTATTAAGTTTTATGGTTTTCCAAGGAAACTTCCACTTTGTTGTCAGCTCATCTTCCTAGTATAAGAAATACATACTTTTCTGGGATTCGTCCCCTTCGGCCCTTATAAAATAGCCATGTCTATAGGCTACTGTGTGCAAGCGAGAGCATAACTATCTTCTTTTCTTTATAAAATCCGGTAATTCGATTACAATAGGGGCCAGTCTTCTGTTTTGATCGCTGTATTTTTGCAGTTGCAGTTTCTGTACTGAGTTTGTATATGAAGGTTGTGTGTTTAGTTTGATAAAGAAAAAAAAATATGTGAAAAGCGTAAACTCCATTATGTCATATGAGAATTTGAGAGGTAAATTCGGTGAAACGTTTGGATTTAAATTGAACGATCGTGGAGAAGTGTTTGACAGAAAAAAAGGTTTTTCGTGTTTAGTGCTGCAGGAAACATTGTTACTAAACGTAGAGCGGCACTTAATTCGGAGCATGTGAATGCGCTCACATGTTTAAAATCATGGGTGAAGCAGTATTAACTAATTGAGTCTTCATACTTTCGCTATTTATGTTTGTCTCAAAAATTTCCGGAGAAATTGACACAATAAATTATAAGCCTCATAATAAATATGTTGGTAAATAATTAAAATAGTTGTTTTGTAATATAACGATACAATATATACAGATATACAACATTTAATACTTATACCTATCACCGAACAAGTTAAATTCAACAATAATTGTGTATTACAGTATATTAAAACATTTTTTCAAAACGATCAAAACTGGAGTAATCTATCGATTAATCGATTAAATTCAAATAGTTGATCGATTAAATATTTTGATCGATCAACAGCACTACTTAAAAGGCAAATTTATGAACATGATCGTCAGGGCACCAGGCTACAGTACGATACTGTAAGACAGAGGCGGGCAAAATGTTAGGAGCAAATTGATGCAGTCTACATGACAACAAAATGACAAGGTGGGGAGAAAAAGAAATACAGCACTGATATCTACGGTTGTTTTTGTTTTTCGCTTGGTGGGTAGCTTGATTTTTAGGCATAATAGATCGACTATTGATCAGTTTTGTTTGAATTCGATAGATATTGGAGAAAAAATGGGAGTATAAGGGTACAGTACATCAGTTATTCATAGATTTCAAAAAGGCGTATGACTCGGTTAAGAGAGAAGTATTATGTAATATTCTTGGTATTCCCAAGAAACTAGTTCGATTAATTAAAATGTGTCTTAGTGAAACTTACAGCAGAGTCCGTACAGGCTAATTTCTATCTGATGTTTTTCCAATTCACTGCGGTCTAAAGCAGGGAGATGCACTATCACCTTTACTTTTTAACTTCGCTGTGGAATATGCCATTAGGAAAGTTCAGGATAACACAGAGGGTTTGGAATTGAACGGATTATATCAGCTTCTTGTCTATGCGGATGACGTGAATATGCTATGGGAAAATCCACAAACGATTAGGGAAAACGCGGAAATTCTAATTGAAGCAAGTAAAGCGATATGGTTGGAAGTAAATCCCGAAAAGATTAAGTATATGATTATGTCTCGTAACCAGAATATTGTACGAAATGGAACCATAAAAATTGGAGATTTATCCTTCGAAGAGGTGGAAAAATTCAAATATCTTGGAGCAACAGTAACAAATATAAATGACACTTGGGAGGAAATTAAACGCAGAATAAATATGGGAAATGCCTGTTATTATTCGGTTGAGAAGTTTTTGTTTTCTAGTCTTCTGTCAAAAAATCTGAAAGTAAGAATTTATAAAACAGTTATATTACCGGTTGTTCTGTATGGTTGTGAAACTTGGACCCTCACTTTGAGAGAGGAACAGAGATTAAGGGAGTTTGAATATAAGGTTCTTAGGAAAATATCTGGAGCTAAGAGGGAGAATGGAGAAAGTTACACAACGCAGAACTGCACGCATTGTATACTTCACCTGACATAATTAGGAACATAAAATCCAGACGTTTGAGATGGGCAGGACATGTAGCACGTATGGGCGAATACAGAAATGCATATAGAGTGTTAGTTGGGAGGCCGGAGGGAAAAAGATCTTTGGGGAGGCCGAGTCGTAGATGGGAAGATAATATTAAAATGGATTTGAGGGAGGTGAGATATGATGGTAGAGACTGGATTAATCTTACTCAGGATAGGGACCAATGGCGGGCTTATGTGAGGGCGACAGTGAACCTCCGGGTTCCTCAAAAGCCAGTAAGTAAATAAGGGTAGCTTGATTCCAAGTATTGTGGGTCCCTATCACCACGGCATGGCGCGTCCTCAGGTTGCGGTTCGAGGAGACTGCCTCCAGATATGGAGGGTAGCTGTGAGTATATTGAATAAGCAGCCGTGGACAGCCGATGAGGGGTGGTCCTCCAGCTTGGGGGTTGGACGAAGGACTAACAAGCCATCACCGTAAAAAATAGCTTGTTACGAAACCTTCAAATAAGTCTCGGAATGGGACTGATTCTCTGGCACTACCACAGCAAAGGAATAAGGTTTTGAGATTTGGTACTTGGATTGTTACAAGTCTATATAGAACAGGAGAGGTAACATTAGTAGCAAAGAAATAGCTAGATATAGAATAGACATTGTGGGAGTACAGGAGGTTAGGTTAGATGGGAACGGCATAACACAAATACATTACTTGTTATATTATGGGGAAGGAAACGATAATCACCAATTAGGAACAGGATTCTTTATTCATAAAAGAATAAAATCAGCAGTAAAAAAGGTCGAATTTATAGTGATAGGTTATCGTATTTAGTACTTAAGGGTTGATGGTGCGATATCGTAGTTATAAATGCTCACGCCCCTACAGAAGAGAAAGACGACCATACAAAGGATAGCTTCTATGAGGAATATGAACAGACTTTTGATCAGTTACCTAGATATCACATGAACGTTTTATTGGAAGATTTCAATGCTATAAAGTAGGACGGAGGATATTTTTAAACAGATTATTGCAAAAGAGAGTCTACACGTAACTAGTAATGATAATGGAGTTAGGTTACGGTAGTCAACTTTGCCACATCAAACAATTTAATTGTCAAAAGTACAACATTCCCCCATAAGGATATACATAAATATACTTGGACTTCTCCAGATGGATTGACACATAACCAGATAGATCACATCTTGATAGATAAAAGAAGACATACTAGTATAGTAGACATTCGAACCTTCAGGGGGGGGGGGGCAGACTGTAATTCTGACCAGTCCTCTCACTTTGAGAGAGGAACATAGGTTAAGGGTGTTTGAGAATAAGATGCTTAGGAAAATTTCTGGAGTTACAGGAGATAGGAGAAAGTTACACAACACAGATCTGCACGCATTGTATTCTTCACCTGACATAATTAGGAACATTAAATCCAGACGTTTGAGATGGGCAGGGCATGTAGCACGTATGGGCGAATCTAGAAATGCATATAGAGTGCTAGTTGGGAGGCCGGAGGGAAAAATATCTTTGGGGAGGCCGAGACGTAGATGGGAAGATAATATTAAAATGGATTTGAGGGAGGTGAGATATGATAGAGACTGGATTAATCTTGCTCAGGATAGGGACCAATGGCGGTCTTATGTGAGGGCGGCAATGAACCTCCGGGTTCCTTAAAAGCCAGTAAGTAAAGGTAGATTTAAAATAATGGAGATAATTATTACAGTTGTCTGAACACTATTTATTGATAAGATAATAAAATAAATAAAATTGGTTAGAAACCATACATGTTTCGGGGGCTGTAATCCCCCATCATCAGTGGTTGTACCACGACTACGGTGTAGATGTTCTACCGCGTGTCGTATCTTAAAGAGTCCTTTTTAAGATTCGACACGCGTTAGAACACACATTTTGTCCGCGTGTGCTGTAAGATGTGACTGTTATGCCATCTAGCGATACTTTGGTGCATGATGAACGCGCGCGCGCGTGTGTGTGTGTGGTGCGTGCGCGCGCAAATATTCTCGTCGTATTTTACTTATTTGATGCGTTCAGAGCTAAAGTGGATCAAGTCACAAATTTTCATAAATTGAGTTTAATTCATTTTCTTATCTGAAGTTGGATCTCTTCCGAGGAGTAATGGATCAAGTCTTAATTCAAGCAGCCACTTTTGGCTCATTATTTGTTCACGATGTTCTGACCCATAGTGGATCAAGTCACCAAAGCGTTGCATCAGTTAACATCACATTTGTTCATATGTTATAAATCTAGAATTTGAGAATGGAGCAATAAAATTATTGCTAATTAAATTATGTAATCCACTAGAGCAAGTTAACTTTAAGTCCTATTACCTCAAAACTACGTCTCATGGACTTGATCCACTGAACGCCTAATTTATTTATGCTCGACCATGCCGAAATGTACTAATTATACACCTGGTAGCAGTCCTTTAATGCATGTCATTAAAGTACACCTACTCATTAAAGTACAGGTCTTCAGCCAATTATAACTCAGCTTACATGTGTTCAGCCAATGAAAAGTCAGCTTTGTACCGTTATAAAACCGCAAGTATCAATTATTCTCGGATATGCAATCGAAAGAGAATTAGCGAAAAGTCACGGAGGCTGGAAATCCAATACTGCCTCAGAAGGTTATGTTCTGTTACTATAATAATTAGCGTTAATTGTAAATAATATTCAAATAAATTCAATTTGTCATCTCGTTTTTCAATGTCGAATTCAATAATCAAGGTTATAATATTATAATATTATCAAGTTTAACGGGATTACATCAAGGTCAATGACATTATTGTTCCTCGGAAAAAATCAATACTTTCGCGTCTGCGCACATCTCACAATTCACGGCCTAGAACAAGATCACTTCCGATCTTGTCAGATACAAATAAAATGTATACATCTGAATACCGGTAATTTCAAGTTAGAAATATGGTCGAGCATAAAAAGTCGTATGAAACTCGCCTATAATGGTAATTAAGAAGCTCGTATGAAAATTATGAAACTCGCTTGCGCTCGTTTCATAAACATCCATACTCGCTTCTTAATTACTATCATTATAGGCTCGTTGCATAATGTACTATTATGTACTTATTTTTAATTTCTAGCTATCACGTGCAAATTTAATTTTCCTTATGGAAAGGGCTTGGTGAAGGTTGTACTTGATAATATTAAACTCTTATGTAATATAGTAATTATTCCTATGACCACTGAAGAGGCAGGACGGTAGGCCTACTTCTTTATTCTAAAACGAATGAAAATTTTATTGCTAAATACAATAAAAAGAGACCGACTTGGTGTACTTGCCATGGGTTCCGTTAAAAACGAGCTGTTACAATCACCGGACTTCACTTGTCATGCACTACTTTGCAATGCAGGAGGAGGACTGATAATTTAATGAAGCAATTTTACTGCTCTAACTACCTGTTTACAAAAATAAATAGACAAATAAACGAATAGATAAGTAGGGCCCACACACGTTGCGAGGCTCCCGATCTATATACAAATTTGTACAGGTGTATTATGCCGTCATTTACAGTCTTCCTCAGTTTTAAAACCACCAGCCGCTAGTTGATTATACATTGTACCCTGCAGTCTACTTGAAGAGGAACTATTAAGCACAACACTTTATTTTTCTTTTTTAATTGATATTTTCTCCCTTTCAAGCTCATTTTTCTTAACATAGGTAAAGGTTTTGTGTGATGCACAGTCTTAGAAAAAAGTTTTTCGCACATACTTTATAAGCCCCAGAAAGAAGGCAGTGCGCATGATCAGACATACAACGAAACAAAACTAATTTTATTACTTCAACTAGTCTTCTTGTGAACCAGGTCGCTCGTCCTCTGATCAGGCGCACTGCTTCCTTTCTGGGACTTATGAAATATCTGTGCGACAATACTTTTGGGCAAAGTAGAGTATCCACCGGCCACTGAATGAATATTGCGTACTTTTATCACTGCCAATGTGGTGCTATAAACCAATTTTCAACAATTTTATCACAGCTACAACACATTTCAGCTCTTTATATATATATATATATATATATATATATATATATATATATATATATATATATAGCCTATGTGTGTGTATATATAGCCTACACACACACACACACACACACACACACACACACACATATACATATAGGGTGTTTCCGGGCTGGTGTTACAAACTTTCAGGGATGATGGGGAAGGGCACATGTATCAATTTGAGATAAGGAACCCTGGTCCGGAAATGACTGAGTCGAATATATATGAACATGAGCTAGGGTGAGAAATAAATAAATATATATATATATATATGTGTGTGTGTGTGTGTGTGTGTGTGTGTGTGTAGCTAGGGTGTTCATTTGTTTCAAATAACTTTTCTCTATTGATTGTAGCAAATATTTTCTTTAATTTCGTGTATTTAAAAAAAATAATGTAGGGATTAATGTACTCCCGAAATAAATACAAAGAAAATCAATTAAATCTAACTCCATATGACAAAAGCTACTTTTTCTGTGTATGTGTATATATTTTCAGACGCCTGTAAACTTCCAACCCCTCTTTTACCTCTTAACCCCTCTCTCCTCTTTACGTAGAGTGGCCGAGCGTTCTGGCGATCTATTCCGTTCGCGAGTCGCGAGTCTGCTCAGTGAGTACAAATCGTGTACAGTCCTGCTATATACCTCTTTCTTAGTAACCTGAGCTGCTGACAGGTAGTCAAAAGGAGGATAGCAATGGCAAAGAAAAATGTTAATGGAAAAATGAGTAACTTCTGTAGATCTCTGGAAAAAGAACTAAGGAAGAGACTAGTGAAGTGCTTTGTATGGAGTATGGTATTGTATGGGGCAGAAACATGGAAATTACCACGAGGTGAAGATCAACGACTAGAAGCATTTCAAATATGGCTATGGAGGAGAATGGAGCGTGTGAAATGGACAGTTAGGATAAGAAATAAAGTTATACTATAAACAGTGAGTGAATAAAGAATAATGCTGGAACTGATCAGGAAGAGATAGAAAATAGGCTGGATTACTGACTAAGAAGAAACTGCCTACCGAAGAATGTACCGAAAAGAACGGTGAAGTTCGAGACAGAATATATCAGATGATAGACAACATTAAGATGTAGATCGTATCCGGAGAATAGGAAGAAGGCGGAAAACAGGGAAGATTGGAGAATGCTGAGTTTGCAGTGAAAGACCTGCCCTTGGGCAGAAAACTATCCTTGGATGAGATATCTTTCTTGCATCCCTTCTTACTTTTTTGCCATGACATTATTCGTGTTTCTATTTCTTTTTCCATTTGAATAAGTCTGGCAATCTGTCGTTTTCTGTTCTCTGATCATATGCGTACTTTGCATTGTCCTTCTCTAGACAAAAGTTTGGGGTTTGAAAAGATCTGTGTATGAATTTCTTGTTATTACAAATAGATTAGGCCTAGATGAAAGTGTTTAAGTATCGAAATTGGTAGAAGCAACTAGAAACAGTTTTACTTCCTGTCATCCATTGTCCTTCCTATAAAGCTTTGAACAGTTATTTTAGAGAATGTATTCATTACATTTTAGTTTAATTGATTGCATTTTTAAAAATATAGTGACCTTTACATAGAATTGCCGTTTGTTATCGAGTAATCTGTATGAAATTCGCTATTCTGTAAACTGAAGTATTATATATATATATATATATATATATAACCAGAAGCCTGTCCGTATTTGTAACATTTTTTTGTAAGAATAAAAGCACGGTTCCATCACTTCTTTTATTTGGAAAATTTATAGTGTTCCATACATGTCCATAAAATGGCATTACCTTAGACTGCTATAATTCTTACATAAGATTATGTATATTTTTTTAGTTTAATTGGCACCACTTACTGTTATACTTACATTGTGCTATTCTTGTAGACTTCACTGTTTCTGTTTTAATGTAGAATAACATTTTCTTCTACCTTGAATATGCCTGCTAGTCCATACTCCACTGAATAAACTGATGTAATTAAGACGAAAGACGACTTCCCAGTTTCAGCGAAAATGTCGTTTTCTCTCTTAATCCGTTATTAGCTAAGTTTGCTGGTCATGTGTGTAACCTCTTCCATTTGTCAAAGGGTGTGTGTTAGTGCTCTATATCAAGAGTGGTCAGTTCCCCATGTAGAGGTGCTAGAGGATTACAGACATTCTAAAATACAAATCTTTTGAAAGAAACCTATTAGTACCTTTAAAAAGATGTGGTGAAACGATAACAGACCACTTCACTCAATGTATAGTACGAGATGGTGATAGATTTTGTTTTATTTTCATATTAGATGCCTGTTTGTTTACAACTGGTGAAACACAGTCAGCTGATCATTTGACACTAGAATACCAGCTGGCGCAGATGTATGTTACGTATAGAGTTCTTGTCGATAAAGGGAAGAACCTTGAACGACAGATAGGCCTACGTGAAGCTGACATCACTTTTCCATACATAACGATTTTCTCATTCGTATATTAAAGTTCTGATTCTCTTTGAGAATTATTCTTGACAACAATTTTTACTTTCAGAAGAATCGTATATATAATTGTAGCAATATAATTTCTAGGTGTACAGTTTTTTCTTTATTACAGAGCGATCCATGTAAACATTTATAGTATTAATGACTTATAACTTCTGAACCAATAATAGCAAACGCGTGTAATCTATTCTGAATTACAGAGTAACTGAAGACTGGATTACATTGCCGGGAAACACGAAAAAACATAAAAATTGATTTAATAATTCGTATGTAATTAAAATGGAAATTCTTATAGTTTCACTTCACTTTTAACACCTAACTTGGACAATCTGTCAAAATCGCATTAATTTTGGGATACAATAAAAATAAACATTTTGGTAAAGATGTTTGACGTGTTATGCTGCATTGCCAAAAAAAAAACGCTCAATGTGCTCTGCGCCAGTGTTGCCACGACCTACTCACGAAAATCAGGACAAAATCATAGAAAAAAACAGGAGATTACAGTAGATTAATAAACATGAATTTCGTCTTTGTATTATATTATTTATTACAAAACAGTGTACTATAAGAAAGATGATATGTTGTATTACTATATAGCACATCCCTAACCAATGAATTGGAACAATTTTGCTAAATATATATAACTTAGGCCTAGTTACTGTCATCTCTACTCAGCGTATGCTATTTTGTTTTTACATAGCAATGTCTTATTGACAGTGTTTCGCATTAGAATGTATTAATCAGGAGTTTTTCCGTATATAATCACAAACGATTTGCGATAGAACAAGATTTATTTTAAAGATGATATTAAATACAGTACTGCATTAGCTGCAACTGTAACAGACAAAAAATTATCCCTTTTCTTGCTTTTGCATAACTACCCTTTAAACTGTTCATCATTTTCCCCACTCTGATTTATGATATTCTGGAAGTATTTACTTTTCTTTCTTGATGGGACACTTTCACTCATTTTAAAAGATCACTGTGCAAGATATGTAACACAATTACCTACAATTCACTCTCTCACTGTTTCACGTGCACACAATCAGAAACAAACTTCACTACTGAATAAGTTTCTGTTTTCCTCTGTTCCCCGGGTCCCCAAAACAATAATGAAATAACTTATATCACATGCTTACGTTACATGAAGATTATATACCTGAGTGTGTATGTTTGGAGGAGGGTGTGCATCCTTTCATGGTAAGGTTTCAAACATTCGTTCTCTAATATAATTTTGTAATTATGTTTAGACTATCGAGTGGATTGGAGAGGGACATAACTCTGAGCCAAGTATATAAAACATGGTCTTTATCTGCAGTGTGCTGTGTGGTGATATAATCTGCCGCTTGACTCCAACCGAGAAGCGACACCTTGCTTCTTGTAAGCATCATTGTGGTGATGCTAACGAGTTTGGAGCAGGGAGACAAATGAAAACATTGTTTGACTTGTGTATAAGATGCAAAAATAAGACATGATGACATAATAATTATATGTATACTAAACTAATGAATTGAAAATCCGGGCGTAGAACTAGGTGACTGCAGCTTGCCAAAAAGGCAGGAGAAATTCGGACTTTTGACAAAAAAAAAATCAGTAGAGCAGTAGATTCAATGGAAAAACGGGATATCTTCTGCTAAATCAGTAGGTCTGGCAACACTGCTGCGCGTCACCACACTTAAAATTCACACAGGGTAATATCACCGACATAAAAAGGTATAAAATTACGTATATTTCATATCAGGAAATTCAGACATGATAAATAGGTTCAGTCCACATCTGTGGAGTAACGGTTAGCGCGTCTGGCGACGAAACCAGGTGGCCCGGTTCGATTCCCGGTGCGGCAAGTTATCTGGATGAGATTTTTTTCCGGGATTTTCCCACAACCCAATATGAGCAAATGATGGCTAACTATCGGTGTTGGACCCGGACTTATTTCACCGGCATTATTACCTTCATCTCATTCAGACGCAAAATAACCTAAGATGTTGATAAAGCGTCGTCAAAAAATAAAAAGTAAATAGGTCCTTCTACAGCGGTGATGTACAACTTCATATTAGCTTATCGCATAATTGACGTGTGTCAGTCTTCAGTTACCAAAAGAAACATTTCAGTAGAATTTCTTGAAAACGATAGAAAAATATGTGTAAGTTGCCGTTCACATGTTTTTCTTTCAAAGACTTTTACGACTTCTATTCATGTCAGGGTTGAAATATTCCTTACTTGACTTCCTTCTGCCGCAGTAACTTTCTTCTCCAGTAAAACTGTCGAAATGTGCTGTAATCAAATTCATGTCTTCATCCCTGAACTTTTTTTTTTGAGTATGAGAACGTTCGTAGTGTTGTCTGCGGTCTTTGTAAATTGTCTCACCTTTCTAAGTTTTTCTTGTAGGTCCCTACCTGTCGGGATGAAAACCCAAAATATCTCTAAACGTCTTTCTACAGACTTTAATAACGCCCTCGTAAACCATCAGGTACAATGTAATGAGTGCGGCTTGTCTTCTGCTATCACATCGCTGGTCGTATGTACAGATAATAATAATAATAATAATAATAATAATAATAATAATAATAATAATAATCGTGGTGCTACAGCCCGTGAAGGGCCTAGACCGACCAGCTGGCTGCTGGCCTCACGCCCACATGCCGAAGCAGAGGTGGACAATCATCCAACCAGAATGGAGGTATCGTGTGGTTAGCACGATGATCCTCCCAGCCGTTATAGCTGGCATTCGCAACCGAATTTCGCTACCTATCGTAGCTCCCCAAGTGCATTACGATGCTGGGTGGGCACCTGTCCCATACACTGGCCGACATTTCATGAGAAAATTTCTTCTCCCATGAGGACTCGAACCAGCGCGCATTCCGTAACGCGAGTCCTAGGCAGGATACCTTAGACCACGACTCCACGGCGCGGGACTCGTATGTACAGATACGGAAATAAAATTTGGAGCTCCTTTATTGTAAGAGTTTCACTTGCAATAAATAAGAGCTCCTGTATAAATGCTACTTGTGGACAGTCGTGCGAAATTGTTGCCTACATATAGGTGGACTCCCATCAAGATTCGCTTCAAATTTTAATTTCGTACTTGTACCAGACATCTTGTGGGAACAGGAGTTAGCATCACATTATGTACCATGTTGTTCTTTAGGTAATAATAATAATAATAATAATAATAATAATAATAATAATAATATTAATGTTAGTCAATAAGATATATTACCTTTTTAAAATTTTTAACACTTTTAACGTTTTAATTTAAGAAAGTTATAGTTATATGTATTGTGGGCCCCTATCACCACGGCATGGCACATCCTCAGGTTGCGGATAGAGGAAACTGCCTCCAGCTGCGAATATAATAATAATAATAATAATAATAATAATAATAATGATTTATTTTAGCTGGCAGAGTTAAGGCCGTAAGGCCTTCTCTTCCACTCACCCAGCAAAAAGTGTATATACATATGCATGAACTTACAAAAAATTCAACAATTTGATTAAGTGAGAGTTACATGTATACAAGAGTTATATACGAATTAAACGACAAAATACTATGAACTATTAATTAGACACTGAAATAAACTGTGTAGCAGAATTAAGCTAAAATACATAGAATGTTAATATATTTCAAATAATATTAGATAATAGAAAGAGATTATTATGAGAAAATTTTGAAAATACAGCACTATCAGGATGATGTCTAAAGAATGAAGTAACAATATAGTCAGTGATAGTTTAAATCAGTAAGATTGGAGTGAAATGCTAATAAGGTTATCTTTTAAGCTGTTTTTAAAGGTGTTTATTGTCTTGCAGCCCCTAATACTTTGTGACAAGGAATTCCATTGACGCGAGGTGGATACTGTAAAAGATGATGAATAACAAGATGTTCTATGAAGAGGTATACTTAGCGTGCCACAGATAAGTGATCTGGTATTTACGTCGTGGTTAGAGTATAGATAGGAGAAACGAGACGAAAGGTAATTTGGTGTTGAGGTGTGCAGAATTCGATAGAGTAAAGACAAAGAGTGTAAAGTTCTGCGTTCTTTAAGTCGGAGCCACGAAAGACTTGCGAAGGACGGTGATATGTGATCATATCGTCGGATGCTGTACACGTATCTGATGCACATATTCTGAGCTCGCTGTAACTTGACTGACAATTCAGAACTTAGGTCACTTAACAAAACGTCACAGTAATCGAAGTGCGGCATTACTAAGGTTTGTACTAGGGTAAGTTTTAGTTGCTGGGGCAAGAGGTTTCTCAAGCGACTCAAACAGTGAATGGAGGAACAGATTTTTTTTATCGTTTCTTTACTTGAAAATTCCAACTTAGATTATTATCAAAAAAGAAGCCAAGAATTTTTACGACAGATGAATAAGGGGTTAGCGTGTTGTTAAGGGTAACAACTGAAAGATTACTGTTATTAAGGGAGTTAACTAAACGCTTATGTCCAATAATTATAGCTTGAGTCTTACTTGGGTTAAGTGCGAGTCCGAAATTGGCCGCCCAAGTAGAGGCAGTGGCTAGGTCACAATTTAACTTGTCAATCGATTCATTGATCGTATTGGGTCTGGAATGTATGTAAAGTTGTAGATCGTCGGCATAGAGGTGATATCGGCAATACTGTAAGTTCTTTGATACGTCATTAATGTAGATAGAGAAGAGTAATGGTCCTAATACGGAGCCCTGCGGCACTCCCGCCTTTGTGCATCGCCATTGGGAGAATTGATTATCAAGTGAAACACACTGTTGGCGGTCCCGTAGGTAGGAGTCCATCCAGCTCAAGGTATTGTCTGACAGGTGCAGTCTTCATCTTTGCAAGAAGCAAGTCGATATCAACAGAAATAAAGGCATTGCTGAAATCGAGAAGAGTTAGTGCCGTTACTTCACCCCTATCCATAGCTTCACAGATGTCCTCAGTCACTTTAAGTAGGGCTGTAGTAGTGCTGTGTCCATGCCTAAAACCCGATTGATAGTCATCAAGGAGTTTGTGTTCGTCGAGATAGTTCGTAAGTTGTCCGTGTACAATATGTTCTAATGCTTTTGAAAGAGTGAGAAGAATTGATATCGGTCTGTATTGGTTTACTGTAGAAGGTGTGTTAGATTTAAGCAGTCGTGGACAGCCGATAAGGGGTGGTTCCTCCAGCTTGGGGGTTGGGCGAAGGACTAACAACCCATCACCGTAAAAAAACAGCTTGTTACGAATCCCTACAATAAGCCTCGAAATAGACTGGGAGGATAATATTAAAATGGATTTGAGGGAGGTGGGGGATATGATGATAGAGACTGGATTAATCTTGCACAGGATAGGGACCGATGCGGGCTTATGTGAGGGCGGCAATTAACCTTTGGTTTCCATAAAAGCCATTTGTAAGTAAGTGTAGTTTTAATAATAATAATAATAATAATAATAATAATAATATACTAATGAAAACATCATTTCATAATATAATAATTATCATAATATTGTATTTTATTTCGTTATACACCGCTGTAGAGTGCAATACCAATGATTCCAACTTTGTCAGTGGTTGCTTCTGAGCTATACTTGTTCCTTTAAATGTTGAATGTAGCTTTCCTTGAATTATCTCGGAGTTTATGAGCTACAAATCCTACCTTTTCTCACCATAGTAATGCACTAAACACTGAAGAAATACGTGGAAAACAACACAAGTGTAGCCTACTTATGCACTAGTATTATGTGAGCACAAGCGGGAAACAGATTACAACATTCTCTTCAACACTGCTAGGCACGCTTGACACATTCAGCGTTCTGTTGCTATATCTAGCAGATGCCTGTTGAACTACAAGGACAACTTTCTGGTACTTCTAACGTTTCCCAAGTTATTCACCTTGGCACATTCATTGGTTTCCATGGAAAATCTGAAATTAATTAATTATGGCACTCCCAAAGTTTCCCACTTCCAGCCTTCAACTGTGGGAGATTCCTCAGAGTAAATGTTGAAAATATCTTCCACCTGCTTTTCACTAAACGTCCTCGACCATCATCAACACAATCTTGACTCATTGCAGGTCTGTGTTTTCCATTCTTGCTGAAGAGCGAGTCAGTTTTATCCAGCTTTCTTGTCATCATTAAAATTATTGTTGGCCTCGTTGGAACATTGCACACACCAGGTTCTCTTTGAAATTCCCGTTGTGTTTGAATCAAGGAATTTGTCTTCCATTACGTTTTCACAATGAACACACGCTGCCGAATTGAGAACTGCATGTTCGTGTTATGACTGCACAAACTAGAGACTGGGAACTAATTGAAGAGCTTTTTCCCCCAAACGAGTAAGTCCATTTTCAGTCATTTGACAGGAAGAACAAAAAAACTGTGGATGTTGTTTCGATTTATGATGGATGTTTCATGATGGTTTCTCAGTGTTGTACACTATGTATTTTCAGCATAGGTAAAATAATAAATCCTCAGTTTCAATCTAGAATCATTTCCAATGAAATAAATTAATATAAATTCTGTGTGATGCTTGTTATTGACCAAAATCTCAGGAACTGTATAAAACATGTTTGTGTTTAAATTTGTACCTTACATTTATACAAAATTCTCATCATACACCTCGATATGCATACAACAAGATGATACCTACTGTCAACAGTTAACAATTGACAATAACACGGAAAACTTCTAGCAGTACACGGAACCATGTAAATATGATACTTTGATTCACCACGTACTCGTTTGCTGTTTCCTGCATATCTTTTGGCCAATATGATTCGTTAGTGTCTATTTCACTTATAACTAGGGCTCAGGAGTTGATGAAAATACTGTAATGTCATCTTTTTTCTGAGACATCAGACAATGGCAGGATGCAATACAAAGTCGTTTCACTTCAATACGAACTAATATAGCCTACTTTTATTTTGAATTTTTCGGTATTTTATTGTCTACTGGTCATATTTTAGGGAATGTTCCACTTTTTGTTGCATTTTTGGTCATTTCTGCTTATGAACGGGCTTTTTTCACGGTATATTTATTACTCTTAGTCTATATTTCAGAACCTAGTGCAGATTGGTTACGCAGTTGGTCTTACAAGAATTCGATGATATTTGGGTAAAGGGAGATAAGTCATACACGAGTTTCGACCCTTATTATAACTAGTTTTATACACAAATAAAACACATCAATTATTTTGTGCTTTTGCACACCGAATTGTAGAATTTAACTTGTGTATTTCCCTGGGAAACAAAATTCCATTTGCACAAAAAATGACTTAACCTCCTTCACCCGAATACCATCGAATTTTCCTTTGCATCTGCCTTGACTTCTGACCACTTGTGTTACATTCTTCCCTCCATTCAACGCAACAGAAAAAATACTGCAGCCGCAGTGCCCGCAGACAGCATATTTTGTCACACAAGTGAAGACGTAAAAATATCGAAAGTAAAACAAAACCGACTAGTTTTTTTTTGCGACAGTGACTGAGTTTGGTGAGAATGTATTTTCCACAGATGGAATTATACTGTCATTTTGTTTGTATTATGGACTTACACTATTATTTTGTTTGTATTTTACTATCAAAATCATGATCATTTTTTAAATTTTAATATCATATTTTCAGATATTTAAGGTCATTTTATGGGTCATTTTTCTTTAATTTTTAGGTCATCAACTTCCGAGCCTCCGATTTGTCACATACAAAATGCTACTAAGCTGTCGTTGCGAAAAGTGGGTTGTTACCACTTGTCAAGCGACTCTACCACGAAAACAATTTTTTAGACACTCCAGCAAAGTCATTTTGTATTTATATGCGAGAACAGTATCCCACAATCGTAAATTCTTCTGCCGTTTTCAATGTCATACTTATGCGAATCAGCATTTTCTGTAATTAAAATCTATACTAATAATAAATCTGTAGCCGAAATTTTTCTGGCAGTTTTCGATTTTCCAAAAATAATTGGTCCTAACATATATAATTAACAACCCTGAAACCGAAAATCGCTTTTTTGAAATTTTTGTTTGTATGTCTGTCTGTCTCTGTCTGTCTGAATGTTTGTTACCTTTTCACACAATAATGGCTGAACGGATTTTGATGAAAATTGGAACATAAATTAAGTTCGTTGTAACTTAGATTTTAGGCTATATGGCATTCAAAATACTTTAATTAAAAGGGGGGTTATAAGGGGGCCTGAATTAAATAAACCGAAATATCTCGCTTATTATTGATTTTTGTGAAAAATGTTACATAACAAAAGTTTCTTTAAAAATGATTTCCGATAAGTTTTATTCCAGGCAAAATTTTGATAGGACTGATATTTAAGGATATACAAGAGTTTTAAAATAACAATACAATACATTTCCACCGCCGCCTCAGATTATAGTGTCGTTGTTCCGTAACTTCTATGTGCAAAATATTAAATTTTTAGTAGGAAGAAAAACAAATTTATTCATTCTATGGCAGTAGTGCATAGGAGATCGTGAATTCTTACATTTTCGAAAGAAAGAAATATAATTAAGTTATATATAGTAGATTGTATTATTTGCTGCATCACTATTTAAGTTATTTAATAGAGCAAAAATCTGAAAATCGATATGACACAGGAGTTATTGCAGGAACGATGACGATGGCTACAATGAAATCAAAACAAATGACTCCGTCTATTTAAGGCGGCCTTGACGTTTATCAATATCAATATACAGAGAATATTTTGTGTGTTTGTATAAAGTAATCTCAGAAGCTAATTAACCTTCACTATTTGAAATTTGTAGTTTCTCTAGATGGATGTAATGCTACAAATGAGGACCGAGGTAAGATGAAAAGAAATCTGTACGCACAGAAAACTTGATATTCCGCGAAATATTGTATAACTTGATTATTGCAACTTTATTTGGTCCACATAAAATACTCTAATTTTATGCACTCATTTTACCATAGAGATCACTGGAGCTGAGGTATTTTAAAAGGTGTCATGAAATGGCGTTCCTGCGCTCATAATTTACCCATATTCGTTTCCTGTGTTTCTTAAAATATTATTTATGTAAGGTACCTCATTTTTTTGCATAAACAATGATATACAACCGAGCGAATTGGCTCAGGCGGTAGCATTTGAAACACGCATTCAGGGGTCCCTGGTTCAAACCCCGTGGCCGCCCAATTGACAGGTTTTTCATGATTTCCCTTAGTCATAAAGGCAAATGCCGACTTGGAAAGATACATGCCATTATTCATCACCAGGGAAAGGATTTATATGTAAATACATATTTACTTATAAAGCTAATATAATTTATATTTTGCATTATCTTTATGTTTCACAATGTGTAGGGTTGAAAAATCCTACTTTTATTTTCCATATTTTTCCATATTTTAGAGTTTAGTACATATTTTCGTTAATTTCCATATATTTTCCATATTTCATATAAAACAGTCCATATTATATTAGGTTTAACAATAAACTTACTTACTTACTTACTTACAAATGGCTTTTAAGGAACCCGAAGGTTCATTGCCGCCCTCACATAAGCCCGCCATCGGTCCCTATCCTGTGCAAGATTAAGCCAGTCTCTATCATCATACCCCACCTCCCTCAAATCCATTTTAATATTATCCTCCCATCTACGTCTCGGCCTCCCTAAAGGTCTTTTTCCCTCCGGTCTCCCAACTAACACTCTATATGCATTTCTGGATTCGCCCATACGTGCTACATGCCCTGCCCATCTCAAACGTCTCGATTTCAAGTTCCTAATTATGTCAGGTGAAGAATACAATGCGTGCAGTTCTGTGTTGTGTAACTTTCTCCATTCTCCTGTAACTTCATCCCGCTTAGCCCCAAATATTTTCCTAAGCACCTTATTCTCAAAAACCCTTAACCTATGTTCCTCTCTCAGAGTGAGAGTCCAAGTTTCACAGCCATATAGAAGAACCGGTAATATAACTGTTTTATAAATTCTAACTTTCAGATTTTTGGACAGCAGACTGGATGATAAGAGCTTCTCAGCCGAATAATAACACGCATTTCCCATATTTATTCTGCGTTTAATTTCCTCCCGAGTGTCATTTATATTTGTTACGTTGCTCCAAGATATTTGAATTTTTCCACCTCTTCGAAGGATAAATCTCCAATATTTATATTTCCATTTCGTACAATATTCCCGTCACGAGACATAATCATATACTTTGTCTTTTCGGGATTTACTTCCAAACCGATCGCTTTACTTGCTTCAAGTAAAATTTCCGTGTTTTCCCTAACCGTTTGTGTATTTTCTCCTAACATATTCACGTCATCTGCATAGACAAGAAGCTGATGTAGCCCGTTCAATTCCAAACCCTGCCTGTTATCCTGAACTTTCCTAATGGCATATTCTAAAGCGAAGTTAAAAAGTAAAGGTGATAGTGCATCTCCCTGCTTTAGCCCGCAGTGAATTGGAAAAGCATCAGATAGAAACTGACCTATACGGACTCTGCTGTATGTTTCACTGAGACACATTTTAATTAATCGAACTAGTTTCTTGGGAATACCAAATTCAATAAGAATATCATATAATACTTCCCTCTTAACCGAGTCATATGCCTTTTTGAAATCTATGAATAACTGATGTACTGTACCCTTATACTCCCATTTTTTCTCAATTATCTGCCGAATACAAAAAATCTGATCAATAGTCGATCTATTACGCCGAAAACCGCACTGATGATCCCCAATAATTTCATCTACGTACGGAGTTAATCTCCTCAAAAGAATATTGGACAAAATTTTGTACGACGTCAACAAAAGTGATATTCCTCGAAAGTTACCACAGTTGGTTTTGTCCCCCTTTTTAAAAATAGGTACAATTATGGACTCCTTCCATTGTTCTGGTACAATTTCCTTTT
This sequence comes from Periplaneta americana, assembly GCF_040183065.1. Taxonomy (NCBI): domain Eukaryota; kingdom Metazoa; phylum Arthropoda; class Insecta; order Blattodea; family Blattidae; genus Periplaneta; species Periplaneta americana. Next base: position 111,486,438 of record NC_091127.1, on the reverse strand, counting down.
CCCAAATAGCAAGTACAAGTTTATAAATTTCGCTATATAATGCACTTCCACCCTCTTGTATTAATTCTGCTGGAATTTGATCGATACCTGGAGACTTGTACTTTTTCAGATTTTCTATCGCAATTTCGACTTCTGAAAGCGTGGGTTCGGGTATAAATGGCTCAGCAGTTTGTATTTCAATTTCGTCCCGATCATTTCTATTTGGCCTATGTACATTTAGTAGTTGCGCAAAATAGTTTTTCCATCTGTTTAGGATTGATGGAGAGTCTGCAAGCAAGTCACCATTCTCATCCTTGATCACGTTTACCCTTGGCTGATATCCGTTCTTAAATTCCTTTATACCCTTATATAAATCTCGAATGTTTTTATTCTTACTATTTGTTTCTACCTCATTCAGTTTTTCCTTCAAGTAACCTCTCTTTTTATTCCTAAGTGTACGACATTTCAACAATAGAGATTTAAACACATGTTCAGTAATCCCTTTAACATCAGAGTTATTTGAAAATTAGCAGTCCTATCAACAATGGGAAAGTAAGTTACAAAACTGTATTAATTTAATTTAAAATTTTTAACAGACTTCAGTTGTGCAGCTCAACAGTTAAATGCCAGTCAGAGTACACATAGGTTCAGTTTTGTAAATCATACTATAAAGACGGTAAATATGCCAAAAGTACGTCATTCAGTCAATTTAAAATCAAAACTAACAAGTTACATTTCAGAATTTAAAGAAGATGGTTTATCAACTGACAATAAAATATTATTTTGTAATTTGTGTCAGTGTGCAGTATCATCTACACAAAAGTTCCTGGTGCAACAACACATTACAACTAGTAAACATCAGGCCAACAAACAACTAAATTCCAAGCAGAGACAATTGTTTTTAACACAACCAACAACATCGAATGTAAGATCTGAGTTTAACATCGACCTGTGCCGTTCTCTCATCTCTGCTGATATTCCTCTCTACAAACTAAAGAATAAGGTCTTCAGGGAATTCCTTGAAAAATATACTCAACATACAATCCCGGATGAGTCAACACTTAGGAAGACGTATGCTCCATCCATCTACGATGAGACAATACAGAAGATAAGAGATGAAATTAAAGATAGTTCAATTTGGGTTTCCATTGATGAGACTCCCGACAAAGAAGGTAGACTTGTTGGTAATGTAGTTATCGGTTTGTTAAGTGAACAATATTCTGAACGAATTCTTTTACATTGTGATGTTCTAGAAAAGTGCAATAACAAAACTATAGTTAAACTGTTCAACGAAGCTATGGGTATCCTGTGGCCAAAGGGTATTATGTACGATAATGTGTTATTCTTTATTAGCGATGCTGCCCCTTATATGGTCAAAGCTGGACAAGCATTATCTGTTGTATATCCTAAATTGACTCATTTTACTTGTGTGGCGCATGCATTTCATCGTGTGGCAGAAGTGGTCAGAGACAATTTCCCTAAAGTAGATTTGTTGATTTCATCAGTGAAAAAAGTATTTCTCAAAGCTCCCAGTAGAGTTAACGTGTTGAAAGAAATGTACCCTGAAATTCCATTGCCACCAAAGCCAATTTTAACTAGATGGGGTACATGGCTAGAAGCAGTTGAATATTATGCCGAACATATAGACTCTATTAACAATGTTCTCCTTGCATTGGACTCTGAAGATGCAGTCTCAATTGATACTGCGAAAACAGTTACCTGTGACATAAGTGTGAAGAATGACTTAGCTCACATTCAGCATACATTTTCATGCATCATAAAAACGCTCAAAAGTCTCCAAAATAGGCACCTTTCACTATCTGAAAGTTTTGAAATTATAAATAGTACTGTGGAACAACTGAATCGTGGTAGAGGTAAAGTTGCAGATGCAGTAAGAGCTAAGGTGGACACTGTACTTTCAAAAAACCCTGGATATGAAGAACTACAAAAGGTTGTTGCTGTGATGAGTGGTGAATCAACAGTGAAGATTAACTTGGACTTATCCCCAGCAGACATTGTGAAATTGAATTATGTACCAGTTACTTCTTGTGACGTCGAACGCTCTTTTAGTCAGTATAAATCTATCCTCAGAGACAATAGAAGAAGATTCACTTTTCAGCACTTGAAAGAAATGTTTGTAACCTATTGTTATGGTAACAGACAATAAAAATTGTGTTTTGTTGAAACTACATTGGAAGATAAGGTACGTCCATTATATTTTTTGTTTAGTTTGATTAAAATGTACCAATATTTAACGTACATAGTCATTTTTTTATAATTTTAAGTCCATATTTAATTCCATATTTTGGTAAAAATCCATATTTAATTCCATATTTTGGTAAAAATAACTACATATATATTTACATATTTCATATATTTTTAGTCCATATAAATCCGTTCCCTGTTCATCACCGTCTCAATTACCAATACCAAAAACATTAATCAAAATGTATAATCAGTTACATGAACACAAGCCATCTACAACACACAATAGAAACAGGAACTCAGCAAGTGTAAACACGGCGTACTGATATACCCACACATTCTAAACACGCAACATGACCGCAGAAGTTAAGACGTGAATAAAATAAACTTAACAAAAAAAAAAATGCACAGTAAGATTAACATAAAAATGATCTTCGTGCACAATCAACTCTCTTAATTTGGAGTGATTTATTAAAGGATGCATTCAAGACTAATTTAGAAAAATGTTAAACGAATTATATTTGCACCAAATGAGTGGTCTCTGGACCAAAATGATAGCATTTTAATTATTTAAATACAAATTAAGTTAAGTAGCATATTAAACGATTTATTCTTCTATAAAACACGAATGTTCCCTGGACTCAATGTTCTATTTTAATTATGTAATTACTTTATATTTATTTCTAATAAGTGCAGCGGAGCGCACGGGTACAGCTAGTAGTGAAATATAAATAGAAAAACAGACTGGGGCATCTTGAAGATAATTGTGTGTCGGGTGTCAAACATAAGGGCACACATCGACAAACGTTGTGGAACACACCAGACTTCACATTAATATGTGAGTTTTAAAAACAATAATAAATACTTTGTATCGATCATTCAGTGTAGATAGGCCTGGATTGCAGGAAGTTTCCAATGTTTTTCCCTGACACCACTTGGCATGTTGCTTGTCTAGCAGAATGCATCCGCCTGCGTGTTACTCGTAACATCGGCCCAGCTACTTTATCTGATACTACATAAACGTTTATTTAATATTTATTTATTACCAATATTAATGTGCTAGTCAACAGCGATTAGCCAATAACAGGGCAACACAATAGATACAACATCGCGAGGTGGGTAGCTACTTTGAGGACCTTTAGAACTGGTATGTGTGCTGTAATGATTCTGGAACAGGAACCCTGTAATATTAGGGCAACGACCATAATACACATGAGGAGCATAATATTGACGTGTTGTTAAATGTCCGTACATTTCGTCCATTCCTTGTCATTTCATCTGTATATTTCACATTTTTCACCTACGCTCGAATTATCACAAAAAATAGTTGCCATGACTTATGCTCCAATCTTGTAATAATAATAATAATAATAATAATAATAATAATAATAATAATAATAATAATGGAGATAATACAAGTTAAATTTTAATAATGGAAAACTAGGTCATTGCATTAAATGGATAAAATTATTATCGAATTAAAGATGATTAGAATAGATACATGACCAGTTAAAATAAAAGAATAATAGATACAATAGGCCTAATATATATGCAAAAATTATTGCACAAAGAATTAATAAAATTGCAGTCATTGTTATCGGAAGAACAAAGTGAATGTATGTAAATATAAAGATTAAAATTAAAATGATCTTTAACAGAACTTCTGAAAAATATAAAGAAATCAATAAAGGAGTTGGTTAGAGGTGCCCATTATTACCAGTTTTATTTAATTTATAATTATGTAGACGATACCACTAGGAAACGACAGATAACTTTAAAAAGAGATTTTATAGTAAACACACTATTATTCGCAGATGATGAAGTAATATTGGCTTGTACAGAATACCTACAGACGGCTATATTTTCAGTAAATAATATTATAATATTAGGGAATCTATTTAATAATAGCTTTTAAAGAAAAAATTCAGTTTCAACAAAAATTATAATTGAAAATGAAATTTTAGGAGAAGTTAATGGTTTTGATTATTTAGACTGTCATATATCTCACATTCCCTTTAGAGATGTTGAAAATAAAATTAGTGAATACCAGAAATTAATTGGTACTGTAAAACGCACATTGTTAAAGAAAGTCAAAGCAGAACAGTTGTAAAATTGGAGCAACAGTAACATATATAAATGACACGCGAAGAAAATTAAACGCATAATAAATGTGGGAAATGCCTGCTATTATTCGGTTGAGAAACTTTTGTCATCTAGTCTGGTTTAAAAAAAAAAAAACTTAGAATTTATAAAACAGTTATATTACCGGTTCAGTATGGTTGTGAAACTTGGACTCTCACTTTGAGAGAGGAACAGAGGTTAAGGGTGTTCAAGACTAAGGTTCTTAGGAAAATATTTGGGGCTAAGAGGGATGAAGTTACGGAGAACGGAGAAAGTTACATAACGCAGAACTGCACGCATTATATTCGTCACCTAACATAATTAGAAATATTAAATCCAGACGTTTGAGATAGGTAGGGGATGTAGCACGTATGGGTGAATCGAGAAATCCATATAGAGTGTTAGTTGGGAGATCTGAGGAAAAATATCTTATGGGAGGCCGAGACGTAGATAGGAGGATATTAAAATGGATTTGAGAGTTGGGATATGATGGTAGGGACTGGATTATTCTTGCTCGAAACAGGGACCGATGGCGGGTTTATGTGAGGGCGGCAATGAACCTCCGGGTTCTCTAAAAGCCCTTTGTAAGTAACTAAGGGCCGGTTTCACTATCCTTCACTAAGGTTTTAATGTTTATTTAATTTATTTACTGGTTCATTAAATCATTTTTATATCCCACCAACCATTTTTAGTCTAATGAACCAGTAAAACTATCATTAAATTTAGTGATAGAAATTTCCGTCTTTAAATTTTTAATGGTTCATTGGTTGCAATATAAAATGGCGGAACGTTTCGACGCAGAATTTTTATATCTAGAACTGCTCGAAAATTAAGAGTCAGATGGAGATAATGTTAACCATGCTTACCACTGCTCGACAACAAACTTCCTGTTTGCTTCAACTTTGTATGTCATCGCTTGCTCTAAATCAGCGGTGACCAAAGCGGGTGTCGTGATTACATCGTGTAATCACAGACATTCAAACGGGTACGAGGAGTTTCCTGTACATTGCTGTGTGTTTCATTCACGTACTGAAGGCAAGTAGTGGCGGTATCACGTCGCTCTATAAACTCCATCTCTGCAAGCAGTAAGAGGTGGTTTCGTAAAGAATGAGAACTTTTTTTGTTGTTCTGTCGGAGAAAATGTAATATGTTTACTTTGCTCAACGGTTCACTTAGGAGTATGTAGGAACATTAATTGCTACTCTGAATAATGTATAATAATAATAATAATAATAATAATAATAATAATAATAATTATTATTATTATTATTATTATTATTATTGTTACTGACCACTAAGTATGTGAATCTATATTCTTCTGTACGTGCTTGAATATTGATATTTTTAGATCTTCTCCCTAGAAGGATAAAATTATCAGGTTTTATCTCAATTTTAATCTTCTTAATCTTTATAAAGGGTAACTATTTATTAGTTATTAATTTAATAATAATATTGTAGAAAAACTGATTAAATATTATGTGCCAGCGAACTGTTAAACGCCACGAATTGGCTTGTGTTAAATCATAGCCAGGAAGAGAAAGATGAGATAAATAAATATAAGGAAGTCAGCTACCTAATGGGGTTTGAAATATCTCGTGTTCTAAAACCTTTTAATAGAATAGAATTTCTCAAAAGCGTAATGATTAAAGTAGCTTAAATAACTTGTCCATGAGAATCTACGTAAAGTTTAATTTTTGGTCTTACAGAATATTAATTGTCCATAAGAAGTTTTAATTTTGAAAAACTACGAAATTCTCGACCAAGTATTGAGAGAAGAATTTAGAAAATTCCTGATTATATTCAAGAGGAAGGTTAAACAATGAAGCAAGAAAAATCGTATATTATTCACTGACTCTTGATGACAGCAGTGACATTACTGATACAGCAAAGCTTGAGATTTTTATCCGCGGGATTGATCAAGATGTTAGTACAGGAACCACCACTGGTTGTAGTTTTCATGCCAACTACCTTTCCTCCGTCTCCTTACTTCATAGGCTGCCTTAAGAGACGACTCGCTTACTCAAGTTTCATCCACGTACCGGTACCGACTTACAGCACTGCACTCTTAGGGCCGTATTCATAGACATTTTTAGCGCGGGTTTTCGGTGGATTATCAACGTTTTTCGCATTCGTAAACCAGTGTTAGCGATAGGATATGATTTGAATTTTGTACTAGTAACCAGTGGATAGCCGGGTTAGCTTAGTAAGCTCGTAGCGCGTGCTGCGAAATGTCTATGAATAGCACCCTTAATGTTTCTGTCGAACTGAACTGTAAGACATACAGCGACGTCCAGAATAGCCTCTTTGTTTAGCAAACTTTCAAAGCAGATCAGAGCACCAGCCCATCGAGATGTAGAAGGACGTTTTAGGATAACGGAAGATTTCTCGTGTTTTTCCTTCTGTTTAGCTTCCAGCAAGGCGTGCGGAACATGACTGAACTTATCTTTAATTAATAAGTTTATTCGATGAGCAGGGCATGTGTTTATACTTATCTTCTACTGTTCTCGAAGTAAGTTTCATGTTTTGCGCGTTATTGGTGATAACAGCCACGAACGTTTGATCACCTATCTTGTCGATTACGCTGATGAGTAGGGCTTGGATTTTAGGTGCTAAAATCGGGAAAATATTTATTGTTTATGTGCTAAAAATCGGGAAAATGTGTGACAAAAAACAAAAAAATATTTAATTATGTTTCAATTATTTTATGTTAATATAAACAATATACAGTACTCACGAGTATAAATTATGCTGTCCCGCCAACTGCTGAAGAATTACAGTACACAGTGAGCTTCATCTTCAAGTTTCCCATCACCAAATGACACGATTATTGCGGAACACTGTCTTGTACATGGAAAAAAGAGCGCCCTGGCCATTGAGAAGCAACATGCACTCCCTAGAGGTATGTTTATGGTTGGAAACGAAAACAGCGGCAGCTGATGTTTATGAAACTATAATTGCTTTCTGAATCAGCGTTATGATAACTTACAAGACACTCCTAAATGACACATAAATGTTTGTGTGTTATAGTACAATTTTTTAGTGGTGACAGCTTTTATCGCTTGTGGTGAGAGAACAGACTGCAGGCTCACAGGTCCACAGATAGGCAAGTCCGAGAAACAGTTGCCAGCTATCACGTCTAAGCAAATGCACTAAACATTCAGGTAATGATTAGTCTGAAATGGAGCTTTTATACAGGGTGTTTAAAAAATACGGGGCATAATTTCAGGTATGTACTTCCCACATGTAGACAATCAAAATAGTTCATTACAACATGTGTCCGGAAATGCTTCATTTCCGACTTATGGCCTTAACAACATTGAAATTCACCGGAACGTTTTTCTTTCCGCAGGTCGTTGTCATTACAGAAGATGTTCAAAATGTCCATCTCCTGCTTGAATACAGACCTCACATCGATGTCTCATTGACCTGCGAACACGATCCCAAACTCCAGGAGTATTGCGTATGTCCTCAGAACATGCCACAATTCGATTCCGAAGGGATTCCAAATCAGGCACCGGAGACGAATAAACCAATGATTTTAAATGGCCCCAACAAGTAGAAATCTAGATGGTTCAGATCAGGTGAGCGTGGAGGCCAAGCAATTGGGCCACCTCTACCTATCCATCGATCAGGAAACCTTCGATCCAAGTACCGGCGAGCCGTACGACTGAATTGTGCAGGAGCGCCATCATGCAAGAAGTGAATGTGTTGACGATTGATCAATGGAGTGTCTTCTAAAACATGAGGTATAGTGTTTTCCAGGAAGTTTGTGTACGCCTGCCCCGTAAGTCTGTTTACAAGTACATGGGGTCCAACTACTCGATCACCAATGATACCGGCCCACATGTTGAGGGAGAACCGCACCTGGTGATGAGATGGAACAGTTGCACGTGGGTTTTCATACGCCCATACATGCTGATTGTGGAAATTTGCTATGCCATCTCGTGTGAACTGTGCTTCATCTGTAAATAATACTAAGGCAGGAAAGTTCGGATTTACACCACACTGCTGCAAGAACCACTGACAGAACCTAACTCGTGCAGGGTAATCTGCTGGTGACAGGGCCTGTACACGTTGAAAATGATAAGGATACAATTGATACGCTTTCAACAGTCTCCAGACAGTCGTATGAGGAACATTGACTTGCAACGCTACCCTTCGTGTGCTGATAGAAGGAGTCATGTTCACAGCCTCCAGAATCTCCTCCTGTACTTCTGGAGTTGTAGATCTTGGTCGTTCCGTTCCCAAACCAGGAGAGTTAAATTTTCCATACTCGCAGAGACGGTAATGGAGACGTACAAATGTCTTCCGATCTGGACATTATCGCTGTGGGTACCTCTCCTGGTACAAACGACGAGCCAGCGCAGCATTGCCGTCCGCCTTACCGTACATGAAGTGTATCTCTGCCAGCTCTTGATTTGAATACATGTCGCACAGTCTAACGCCTACACAACACTGAATGTAACCTTCGCCTCGGAATGAACTGTCAGAGTGCCCACTTAATGTCTCCTTTGACTGCATCGACCTGCGGAAAGAAAAACGTTTCGGTGAATTTCAATGTTACGAAGGCCATAACTCGGAAATAAAGCATTTCCGGACACATGTTGTAATGAACTACTTTGATTGTCTACATGTGGGAAATACATACCTGAAATTATGCCCCGTATTTTTGAAACACCCTGTATAATGAAAACTTAATTTTTATGTGTTCATGTGAATTTTTGAAAATATGTATTTACATAAAAAATCAAAATATATGTTTTTATGTGAAATAAAATTAAAAATGTATGCTCAGGTGACCTTGTCCGAAACTTAAATCACAATTGCGTGATTCTATTACAGTGCAAATAAAATATTTATTTACCTTAGAATTCTAGCCCTACTGATGGTACTTCTAGAGTGAATTCTGCTGTTTCCCTTTGTACACCAGGCCGAATAATCTAAAAAAAAAAAAAAAAAAGTTCGGGAGTAGCGGCAAAGATATTCACAACGTTATGGCCTGATATATCCGTCCATCCATCGGAAATTAAACCTAGGGTATTTGAATTCTCAATATTCTTTGTGACAATGACATGCACTCGTTGGTATTCCACAGTGAACAAAGTTTCACCCAGGAATGATAGTTAGGTGGATCGTAGCCAGGACGAATCAACTGAAAAGCATTCCGCTAATATTTACATTCTAGCATCGACAAAGGAATGTCAAAGCACAAAAAGCTCTTGTAATTACTTCATATACTTCGCCGCCAGCCAGCAACGTATCTACAGGAGAATTTGAATTTGCTAGCAGATTGACATGTCACTCATCAGTAAATCTAGTCGATATAGTAGAAAATGACATTGAAGGACTGTTATGCTCTCGGAAACGAGTAACTAGAGCATTATGATACACGATTCCGCAGCAATTACATTTAGCTTCTGTTTTTCCTTCTATAATGTGTTGTAATACTTCCGTATAAAGCACTATATTCCCAGAGCAGAGCAATCCGCCATATTGATTCCCAAGCGATTGACGTGACGTGACGTGACGTGACGTGACGTGACTGTGTGGGGGAAACAACGATACGGAAAGTACAAGCTCGATTCAACGTTATTGGCCCCTGTCCTTGGTTGTTTGGCTAGTGAGCGAGCTGTGTGTTGTGTCATAAGAAAGAAATTTAATTACAAATGTGCATAGAAGGGGAAGAGGGATGAGAAAGAATGAAAATAATATCAATGCTCGTAGCTGAGGGACACTCATGTCAAGAAAATGTCATCATGACATTGTTTATCTCCAACCAGGAGATTAACCGTAAAAGGAATGTGCGTACTATTGCGTCATCTATTGGAGCGAAGTAGATAGATAATATTACTGTTATAACGCCAGTTTAAAAAACATGCATAGCCTATGTTATTTCCTGTATGGAGGGATTAAAAGACAGGAAATTAACCGTGATCTAATTTTGTAACTAGGGTAGTATAAAATATGTGTATCAGTGTTATCGTTTGTGCTTTGAGAGTTAGCCAGTGGAGATGCTTGTACCCACGTGTGTGACCTTATGACATCTTATGATATCAAAATTCATTCATAGCATTCCTCCGCTGCGTCTTTCCTGGTTGGAGTACAGTAGTTAAAGACGTACTGTTGAAGACTCCAATCTTGGAACTTGCGGGGTGAGGTAGTGCAATGAAGAGGGGAATCAAAAACAACAGATGGACGTACTGAGGCTTGTGTATTATCATTGCACGTGTTCAATATTACAAGACGTTCTGAAAATAATTTCACCCATCGTAGATTGGAGATCGAGGTACAGTATCTGGTGCAAATAAATGAATTCCGGAGCAAGGGACAATCAGTTTTTATATAGATGAGACCTGGGTGAATAGCAATATGATATTTCGAAAATGTTGGCAAAATGAGAGTGTAAGTGTCCACACGAACTGAGAAGAATTCTGTTGACACATTGAAAATGTAGAAAAACAATAGGGTACTGTGAAAAACATGGACTCCAATCATACAGTATATCTATACTAATAATAAATCTGTAGCCGAAATTTTTCTGGTAATTTTCGATTTTCCAAAAATAATTGGTCCTAACATATATAATTAACCACCCTGAAACCGAGAATCGCTTTTTTGAAATTTTTGTTTGTATGTCTGTCTGTATGTTTGTTACCTTTTCACGCGATAATGGCTGAACGAATTTCGATGAAAATTGGAATATAAATTAAGTTCGTTGTAACTTAGATTTTAGGCTAAATGACATTCAAAATACATTATTTAAAAGGAGGGTTATAAGGGGGCCTGAATTAAATAAATCGAAATATCTCGCTTATTATTGGTTTTTGTGAAAAATGTTACATAACAAAAGATTCTTTAAAAATAATTTTCGATAAGTCTTATTCCTTGAAACATTTTAATAGGACTGATATTTAATGAGATAAATTAGTTTTAAAATTAAAAAACTGCCGTCTAAGGCCGTGTAATGAATTAAAAAAACGAATGTCTTCGTCTATAAGGGGCCTTGGACAGCAACAATCGAAAGCTATGAAAGATAGCCTACAGAGAATATTTCTGTGTTTGTATGAAGTAATATCGGAAGCTAAATTAACCGATTTGTATAATTAATTATTATTTCACCATTGGAAAGTGTAGTTTCTTTAGATGGACATAATGCTATAATGTTATTACAGTAACTTCTGATATAATATAATATAATATAATATAATATAATATAATATAATATAATATAATATAATATAATATAATTTAAGTTATTTGAAGGGTTCAGAACCATAGTGGGCCAAGCGCCATTTACTGAATACGTAGAAAACAAGGGTTAAAATTAAGTTATCATAATTCAATGAAAACCTATAACAAGTAAAATAAAATATACATATTAAATCTAAATGATGTCAATCTTCATTAAACTATGGTTGCATGTAATCAAAATTAAGAAACATGTTAAAGGAATTGTCATTGCACCAAATGAGTGTCTCTGGACTAAAATGATCGCATTTTAATTATTTGGATGAAATTTAAATTAAGTAACATATTAAACGATTTATCCTTCTATCAAACACGAATGTTCCCTGGATCAAATGTCCTATTTTAATTATATAATTACTTTATATTTATTTCTAACGGGTGCAGCGGAGCTCACGGGTACGGCTAGTGATTAATAAAATTATTAGGCTTGTAATGTTGGGGACCGATTATAGAAGTTGACTGCAGTATGGTACATAGGCCAGGGATGTTGACTTAGTTCTGCAATCGATTACACGAATAACAAGGTGCACATAAGTCTGGAAAGGTTTAAAAGTAAACATACGCTACATAGATATATTTTTACGTACCTTTCGTTATGTGCAGAAGAATTGCCATAGAATAAAATTATTCGTCGGTTTGAGTTTCCTCCTTTATTTTCTTGTGCTGCAATGTCTCTGTACATAATATCGCTTGTAACCTCGTATATTTGTATTGCATAATTTACATATAATATTCCCGTCATTCACTTCAAAACTCTCACAAAATTCCGCTGCAAAAATATGCGTCTGAGAACTTTCAATCTTCGGCATCATTATTCAGCAGGTACACTGTTTACGCATGCTACGGTAGTGACTCCGAACGGAGTATTCAGCAGGTACACTGTTTATGCGTGCTAGAGTACTGACTGGTGAACGGATAGTCAACTTGAAACCACTGTAACGCACCCTACCGTTCCCTAACGTTACAACCCTAATTATTATAAATTTAAGGGGCTTACGACAGTGGTAGTGATAACATTAGTAATACTGATGACGGTGATGGCAGTAGGGGTAGTGAGAACAGTGACACCGCACCTGAATTTGATGCTGACATGGAACTTGCTCAACAGCTTCCGCTGTGAGGTAGGAAGAAAAGACAATTTTTTAGATATCTGATAGCAGGCTAGCATTACTAATAGGGGTCACTATCGCGAACTGTAGGGTCGCGTCGCATTCCTGTCAGGTTCCAAGATTAGAGTCCTCAACAGTTAGAGGTTATAACAGAAAGTGTGGAAGAATATTGTGTTTTTGATAAGAAGGAAGTGTTAGGTGTTAAGATTGCGCGGTCTGACCTGTGTGACTCAGCTCGCCAGCGTGATGAGGAACTTGCTCTTAGTCTATCTACTTACTTATTGCAGGGGTCAAAATCCCTGAATCAAGCTGTAAAAGATCTGACATGTGGATGCATTTTAGTTTTAAACATTAAACTACATTATTAATTTTACGCAATGGTTGGTTGTGCGGCTTCAAATTGTACAAATAATTGTAGGCATAGAGTCTACATTTGTACCATTTTCCTGCTGACAATGAAAGAAGAGGCCTATAAATTCGAGACGCAAGAATTGGACGCCAACAATAAATAATTATCCGTGTAATATTAGTATGATTCAACATATCTTATGGTGAAATATTCCAAGAAATGAAATGTGATTTCAATATTTGCATTCATTGAAACATCTATTCAGGCTGCACTACTTCATATAGAGAGTTTAATTCATTGTCGTCACTAGGGGTGCTATTCATAGACATTTCGCAGCACGCGCTATGAGGGTACTAAGCTAGTCCCGGCTATCCACTGGTTACTAGTACACAATTCAAATCATATTCTATCGCTAACACTGGTTTATGAATACGAAAAACGCTGATAATTCACCGAAAACCCGCGCTAAAAATGTCTATGAATACGGCTCTAGTAGTCTAGTGGTCAAAATGCTGGTCTTTAATTCGGAATTTCGAGGATTCGAGTCTCCACGTGCAGATCATTTTTTAGTTGTAATTGGTTAAATCAACTGATTAATGTCAATTGAAACAGTGTCATAGTATGCACATAGGATCTACTTTACTTTATATTTTATATTTTTAAATTAATTACTTCATTAATTTTCACTTAAATTATTGCACATAGGATTTACTTTACTTCGTATTTTTAACATTCGTTCAAATTTTAATTCTTTCACATGGATTTATTTTACCATTGTAGTTACTTATTTCACAGACAACTACAGTATAATCAAAGCTCACTGTCTCCCAACCTCAAATATGCATGTATAATCTTGTTCTTGTACACAATCTCATGTTAAAATTATGTCACCTTGACTGTGGATTAAAATGGCAGATTGTTCTGCTTGTATAATAAAGTGCTCTACTTCCATACCTGAGCACGAGGACGCATTTCACTGAGTCTGTTGACAACTAATGATTTTTTTTAAATTGGAGGCATATGAATTAAAGTGGAATTATAATGGCCGCCAGAGTAACTAATGAAATTCCAGTTACGCGTTGTTTATATTATACTTGCTCTGAGGTAGCGTCCAGGAGGTTTGTGAGTTCCAGAATCTCACTCCGCTTTCATTTGTTTTCATTTTACCAATCGATAAAGATAGAAGCATGTCGCCTGAAGTATATGCAAAAAGGAGATGAGTTGTATCGAATTATACCAATGAAAGCATTCTCTATTCTCCATTCACTAAAAAGATTGTATCATTATCCATCTAAATTAAAACAGACGCTGGTACAGACATCCATTCTACCTCACTTCGATTATTTCGACGTTTTGTTCAGTGATCTCAGGATTGATTCCTCACAAACTACAGCGTGTTCATAACGCGTGCGTACGCTTCATTTGTAATGTTCGATACTATGACCATATCTCACTTTCCTTCGAGAAGTTATCATGGCTTAGGTACATGAGAGGAGAAATCTGCACTCGCTTTCTCTTTTATATGGAATTATGCATACTTCATTCCCCTCTTATTTATTCTCCCGTTTTCATACTCTCTCTCGCTATCATAATATTCATACTCGATCACAACGCGATAACACGCTAGAAATTCCACTCCACACATCATCTCTGTATTCCTCATCTTTCACTGTTGCCTCCCGTCACTGGAACTCTCTGCCGCCTGAAGTCAAAAGCTGCCGAACATTGAAATCTTTCAAATCCAAGTTAGAAAATTATCTTATGACGAGTTGCCAAACTAACTTACTATTATGACAAGTGTTGTATTGCATGTTTCCACGTATTCACATTTTTTATATTCTGTTTTATTATTATTATTATTATTATTATTATTATTATTATTATTATTATTATTATTATTATAGGCCTACTTTGTATGTCTCATTTATTTTGACCTACTGTTCAGATTTCATGATATATTTTCCTTTCTTTCTATATGTCATATATTAGGTCTGATTTCTGCTGACTTGTTATGATTATCTTCTTCAGTTTTGTGTGTAAAATTGAAATGTACTTTACTTTGTAAATTTGTAGGGTTTTGTTTTGTATCGCAGTTTTATTCCTGGTTGAGTGTTAGAGAAGGCCGTATGGCCTTAACTCTGCCAGGTTAAATAAACCATTATTATTATTGTTTATTTTTAGACGTATAATAAGAAATGGAGTAATATTGTGGATTAGGATTAATACGGTATTATACACTGCATTTTGGTATTATACCATTTATACGGTATTTTTACAACACATGATTTAGATCAGTGTTTCTCAATATTTTTCATGTTTTCCCCTTTTCCTCATATTACTGTAGTACGACTCAAATGCAACACCTGCAACAACTTCTAAATAGGACAGACAGGCAAACCATTTCAAACATGTTACAAAGAACACATCACAACCATAACAAAATTATAGAACACTTCGACATGCGGAGAACACATCACAAATGCCAACCACACCTACAGCAACATACACACAGACATGGAAATTCTACGTATTCAACCGGAAAACCAGAAACTAAACACACTAGAACAATACGAAATATACACGCACACAGAAACACACCCGCATGAAGTCCTCAACACACAACTCAATTTCAGAACACACATACTTTTTGACTCCACATTACACTACACAAACATACTCTCACAGGAAACGCAAATAGAAGGCGCGAAAACCAGGACTACCCCGTTCTGAAGATAGCCCATAACAGGCTGAAACTAGTCAACAAAGTACTGTACATAATATTTAATACGTGACAGCAATAAACTGTATATTCCGAAGTGATATAGTGTTAAAAAAGTTGTGTAATCAAGATGTACTAATGCTAATTTTCGCCGTAGTTACTTTTCCTGTAATTATTCTTTGTCTATATCTATACTTACATGCAATTATACGGAGTAACCAATCATTGTATGTAAGACCAGCACCTATCTTACTCAACCCCAAAACCCCTTTATTGCGATATTATCATCAATCCGGGCCCGACGGAAAAAAATTAAAGATTCCTGGTGTATAGACTTCTTGTGTGATAGGTTGATGGTCTAGATCAGTGTTTCTCAACGTTTTTCATGATGAGGTTCCCTTTTTCCTCATATTGCTGTAGTGCGGCTACTAGGACTAAAATGCAGAGTAGATTTTTTTTTTCTTTTGCTAATGGCGGATACTTTTCGTCATTCACCCAGATGAAACCAGTTATGTAGATCAATTTACCGACATAGTTATTTCCCAGGGTTCGCCATAGGAGGCTGGTCTGCTACACTCGCGATAACATGAGATGATCATTGATATTTCTTGGGATGCCACAGGGGAACCGGAGCTCCCTGACAAATCTCCTGCGTTATCTGGACCACGAGCTTGTCCAACACAAGTTATAAATTACGGGTACACCGAGAATGAAACCAGAATCCACAAGATTATAATTCCAGTGCTCTAGCCACTAGACCAGCGTGGCGACTAGAGTAGAATTTAGAAAATAGTAATGTGAAACTTGGTACCAATTTTAAATTAGCCTAATTTAATTATGTTTTTATTGAACGCAAAATTGTCGAATGTTTACATTTTTTAGAACAACTTGTAATAATAATAATAATAATAATAATAATAATAATAATAATAATAATAATAATAATATTTTTATTTATGATATTAATGTGCTAGACAACAGCCATTGGCCAATAATAGCTTAGCACAATTGATGCAATAATACAATAATATAAATTTAAATCAATATTTACAATGATAATAACAAATTTAAAATAAGTAAATTAATATTATAATGCTAATCAATGGATACAGATGAAGATGAAACAATCTTAAACGAAGAATTTTTCTCTATTCGGTGATATATTGTAGGACTTACTATAGAATACCAGAAATGTTACAAAGAAAATTAAAGATAATTTTACAAGAATAAGTAAATGATATGTCATTGCCAAGAGCAAACTAAGTCTATACATTAAAACGATCGATGCCATGTATGTTGGCATTTTTAATGCATTCGGAAACTGGTGAAAAAAAAATTGAATTTCTATTGTAGAAACGTTTGCCAGCCCTCATATCTTTCGTCGGAATACGTAAGCTAATATTATATAAGGAGGAGTCAGAAGATATTTCAACTTTGAGGACCTTGCAAAAGAATAGATAATAATTATATAATCGAGCTCATGGCGTCTAGCATATAGGCTTGCACAAATAAAGGATTTGCATTTTGTCTCATAATTATACCCGGAATCAATGGGCAGGAATCTGAATGAACATAAAGATATACATTTTCTTTGTATCGTATATGTTATAATTTAGCCGAATCAGTAGTTGTAATTGAGTTCCAAACTACTATGCATATTCGAGTTTCGATCGTACTAATGCATAGTAGAGCATTAGTGTTAGTGAGCCTTTTCTTGAGGAGGCCGAGACGTAGATAGGAGAATAATATTAAAATGGATTTGAGGGAGGTGGGATATGACAGAGACTGGATTAATCTTGTACAGGATAGGGATCAATGGCGGGCTTATGTGAGGACGACAATGAACCTCCGGGTTCCTTAAAAGCTATAAGTAAGTAAGAAATAAAACTTCGTAGGAAACTCTAAAAACCTCGAAAGGTAGAGTTTCCTTTTCATTTTAACATTTTCTATGAAAATTCGTAGTTTGCGTTTTGAGTGGATTCATAAGAAGAGAACCTGCAGACTATGGAAATTCATACCGATTTAGGAAGGAAAATGTACAGTTTTTTATTGTTAGTGAGCCTTTTCTTGAAGATAAATTTAAAACATATTGTTGTGCTCTCTATACAGAAAAAAATCATTATGTCATACATTGCAAATCTGGATTTAAAAGCAGTGTGGGTGTAGGTATAAGGAGTACTGCAGTTTAGATAGCCCATTTCCCGTGGCTTTAGGTCTACTTTAATTTCTTTTTCATATTAGGTACTTTTTCAACAATTGCTTTTCATCAGCATAAATTTACTTCGTACTTTTTTTTTTTTTGAAGTAACGCTATCGCTTTGCCTACAGCCCTCGTAATAATTTTACGTCATCGCAGTAATTGCTAACCTCAATATAATATTAGTTCCTTTGCACTAATATCACGTATTTTACAAATGTGTTGAACTTCGTTAAGCCGACCCCCAAACTGTAATATTACATGGGAGGTAGGCTAAGTATATTATACATTGTAGAAACAAGTAGTCCTACCTTTAATTGTGGTTAAGTAGAAATACGAGTATATGCTGTAATTTTATGCATCTATTCATTGTGTTGGTACATCTCAGATATCTTCCCACGACTTGAAAACAATCTATTTTAATCCTCCTGGCACACCGTTAACCTGCCAGTTGAAGGTAGGATTTCGTGGAATACATACGTTTTCCCATTTTCTTTTAAACATTACCATTGCCATTCGTAACGCAAATCAGTCACCTATGACACATTCACGATCAACGCCGGCTGAATGATCTGCAAGTTCTGGTGCGTAAATCCAAAGAGGGAAGCCGATGGGAATCAGAGTATTCACGATTGGATAAAAAAGAAATGAACCTTCAGTGCAACTAACTTAACTGCAATATGTATGCTCACATATCGCGGACAGAGCAGCTAAGCGCCTCTTTTCTCTGTTAAGGTTTGATGGTTTTTGATGGAGTAATTCTTTGGTTGCAGCCCCACGAAAGGCAGCAAGCTGGAAATGCTTTCCAGTGTGAAAAGCCAAATGACAGGTTGGCTGAGTGGAGTGCCGGGGTTGCGCAAGGGAGATGACACAACCGCCGAGAATCAGGATATGCCTGCCGCAGGGGAGGGCAAGATCGACGTGGAGTCGCCCGCTTCCGAGAAGTCTGTGAAGGGCTCTCCTGTCGAGCAGCAGAAGGAAGACGATGACTCCAGGTAAGCATCACCTGCCGCGCTCCAGGGTTGCAGAACAGGCGCCTATTCTGCAGCCCCTTTTATCTTTTTGCTTTGGCTGTTTCATGTAGCTTACATTTCCGGGGTTCCGAAGTTTTAGTGTATGTCACTGTAAAGATACACGTAATTACCATTTGTAACCTAAAAGTGCAGATATTTCTTTCAAAGATTAAAATGCAAAGAGTCGAGACACTCGTTGCTTGTAAATAACTTGTGAATGTTGCTGATAGGTGATATATGAAAACGTAATTTGGCAATAGATTGTTTTGATCATCCGTTGTCGTTATGGCCGCCTCTCTTCTCTTCCTCATTCTGCATTGTTTTCTTCAACTCCTTTATTATTGTTTATCATACTCTGCATTATTACTGTTGCTTCTCTTCTTTTTACCTCTATTTCTCTTTTATTATTGTTTCTCGTTGTCGTCTTCTTGTTATTGTTGTATCTCTTTCCTTAGCGTTTGGATACTGTTATTGTTGCTTCTCTGCTCATGTGTCTTCTTCGTCTTCTTTGTTATTGTTTCTATTGGTCAGCTTTGTTAATGGTGTTATTTTTCTAGTTATTGATATTCTTCTCTTACGCTTTTATTTGTTGTAATGTTTCTTCTTCATATAAGTTGCTCTTTATCTTCTGTGTTACTGTTTTCATATCATCCCTCTTTGTATTATTATAGCTGTTCCTCGTCTCTTCATCTGATTTTCATCGTTCTCATCTTTGCTTTCTTAATATTCTTTGTTGTTCTTACTATGCTTTCTCTTTGTTCTTGTTTCTACTTTTAGGGTTTTCTTTTCTTTGTTCTTGTTCCTACTTTTCCTCTTCTCTCTTTGTTCTTGTTCCTACTTTTCGTCTTCTCTCTTTGTTCTTGTTCCTACTTTTCGTCTTCTCTCTTTGTTCTTGTTCCTACTTTTCGCCTTCTCTCTTTGTTCTTGTTTCTGCTTTTAGTGTTTTCTTTTCTTTGTTCTTGTTATTACTTTTCGTCTTCTCTCTTTGTTCTTGTTCCTACTTTTCGTCTTCTCTTTTTGTTCTTGTTCCTACTTTTCGCCTTCTCTATTTGTTCTTGTTTCTGCATTTAGTGTTTTCTTTTCTTTGTTCTTGTTATTACTTTTCGTCTTCTCTCTTTGTTCTTGTTCCTACTTTTCTCCTTCTCTCTTTGTTCTTGTTCCTACTTTTCTCCTTCTCTCTTTGTTCCTGTTTCTACTTTTAGTGTTTTCTTTTCTTTGTTCTTGTTCCTACTTTTCGCCTTCTTTCTTTTGTTATTGTTTCTACTTTTAGTGTTTTCTTTTCATCGTTCTTGTTCCTACTTTTCGTTTTCTCTCTTTGTTCTTGTCCCTACTTTTCGTCTTCTCTCTTTGTTCTTGTTTCTACTTTTCGTCTTCTCTCTTTGTTCTTGTTTCTACTTTTAGTGTTTTCTTTTCTTTGTTCTTGTTCCTACTTTTCTCCTTCTCTCTTTGTTCTTGTTTCTACTTTTAGTGTTTTCTTTTCTTTGTTCTTGTTCCTACTTTTCGTCTTCTCTCTTTGTTCTTGTCCCTACTTTTCGTCTTCTCTCTTTGTTCTTGTCCCTACTTTTCGTCTTCTCTGTTTGTTCTTGTTTCTACTTTTAGTGTTTTCTTTTCTTTGTTCTTGTTCCTACTTTTCGTTTTCTCTCTTTGTTCTTATCCCTACTTTTCGTCTTCTCTCTTTGTTCTTGTCCCTACTTTTCGTCTTTTCTCTTTGTTCTTGTTTCTACTTTTAGTGTTTTCTTTTCTTTGTTCTTGTTCCTACTTTCCGTTTTCTCTCTTTGTTCTTGTCCCTACTTTTCGTCTTTTCTCTTTGTTCTTGTTTCTACTTTTAGTGTTTTCTTTTCTTTGTTCTTGTTCCTACTTTTCTCCTTCTATCTTTGTTCTTGTTCCTACTTTTCTCCTTCTCTCTTTGTTCTTGTTTCTACTTTTAGTGTTTTCTTTTCTTTGTTCTTGTTCCTACTTTTCTCCTTCTCTCTTTGTTCTTGTTCCTACTTTTCTCCTTCTCTCTTTGTTCTTGTTTCTTCTTTTAGTGTTTTCTTTTCTTTGTTCTTATTCCTACTTTTCGTCTTCTCTTTTCCTGCTCCTCATCTTTCTTATCGCTTCTTTTTCGCCTTCTATATAATCGTTGTTACTATCATATTTCTTCTGTGTTGTTGCTATGTTCTTTGTTGTTTCCGTTAATTTTTTTTGTTTTACTGTTGTTCCTTTTCTCTTTCTCTTTTGTTCTTTCCGGTTCCTTTTCGTCTTCTTTATTATTGTTTTCACAATTCTCTTTATTTTTCGTTTTTATTTCTTGTGCTTTCTTCTTTGTTATCGTTCTTCTGTTTATATTTTGTTGTTATTTTCTTCATTGTTTCCGTTCATCTTTTTTATTATCGTTGTTACTATTGTCTTCTCTTCTTTGTTGTTTCCTTCCTTGTTCCTGCTCGTCTTCTTTGTTATTTTTCCTTTGTTATTGTTTGTTTTCGTCTTCTTTGTTACCGTTGTTGCTATTCTCTTTCTCCTTTGTTATTTTTTTCCTTATTTTGTTTCTATCCGTCTTTGTTGTTTTTATCCTTAATTTTTTTATTCACTTTGTAGCTTGTGTTCAAGTATATACCGTTTAAGCATTTTGCTAGGTCTTCTCATATGTCTCTTACTGCCAAACTGAGTGATTTTTATGATTCTTATTGTTTGTGCAGATCCTCATTTCACTTTTATTATGGAATGTAAGATATACTAGGTTGTCAAGGTATAAACTACTAGCCATTATAACAAAGAACTGTAGGAACAACTTAAAAATGTGTGACGGAAATCGTAGTAGGTTACCAATCACATTGCTTTACAGGAAGATAATGATGGAATATGATATTTTTTTGTCTTAGAGTACTTTTCCTTTTTTCAGTGTAGATTTGTGTATGTATGAGTGTGCGCAGTAGGTTATATATAGTAATACGACATTCTGTAACAGATGTGAGGTTTTATGGCGGTTGAGCTACAGGGGAGTACCTCTATATGAAATTATGTCGTGGATGGAATCAAAATTCAAGATTTCATCTTCAGAGAGAGAACAAAATTCTGGTATGTCACTTTTTTATACTCGTGATGTAAAATGTTACGTATTATGACAGTATCACCTTGGCGTGTGACTGACTTAATAATAATAATAATAATAATAATAATAATAATAATAATAATAATAATAATAATAATAATAATAATATTATTATTATTATTATAATGATTTATTTAACCTGGCAGAGTTAAGGCCATACGGCCTTCTCTAACACTAAACCAGGAGTCATAACTATGATAACTTTTCTTAAGAATATAAACTATCGTTGTGAAACGTTAGAGACATTGCTCACTACGATACCCAACCTGTATCACAGAAAATTCATGGACACTGAAGTTAATACAGGGACATCATTTTATTTTTACTTCCATTTTTATTGTACCTGAGTTTTTTAATGTACTTCACTCCCACCCCCTCTAGTAGTAAACTTGCAACCGTCCTCCACACAGAACTAAGGCCGTGTATGCAGTCAAAGTCGCCTTACAGTCATAGTAAACATTACTATGTTGGTGAATATAGTACATTCCAGAAATATATTCGCGTTTTCCAGTGACGAAAGAGCTTTCAATATTGAATCGTATTTTCGCACAGGTACTGTCGTCCGTTTGCCTACGTCGCATCCTGGTTTCCCCCACCCACTTTTGCTCGCCCCTCTGTAAAGGCTAGTGGCTGGGATGTCTTAGCTCTTTTCTGAAAACATATTTCTGATAGGAATTGGACGTCTGCATAATATTATACAACTTTTTAAAATAACTTAAAAGAGCCTCGTTAAGTAATTAACTGTCACGTTATTTTCCCCCTTTCTACGACTCTGCGACAAAACCACTTGGAAGGATAGAAGATAGCATGTCTGAGTAATTTTATCTTTTCGGATCGGGCAGAAGTGAAGATTGAATTTACAGTACGTAAAGTACTCTTTTGTAGAGTAGGTACAGAATTATTTCAATGTGAGTTAGTAGTACGAAGGACGAAACTGGCAATTGGAATTAGGTGCAATAGTCTATAATGCGATAATATGCACAAAAGAACTGAAGCCTGTATCGAAATGAACGGCCACCATTTTAAAAAATGTGTTTAAATATCCATATTGTGATTATTTTTAAATTTAACTTCATTCTCTATGTTGTACGCTAATGTGCTGTAGACAGTATAATATACATTACATAATGAATACGTTCGTGAGTAAAAACACTTATTGTTATAGTTTGATTAAACAAAAGCCTAATGAAAATTATAAAACTCGGAATCGCGATATTTCGTAGTTTATGTAAATGGATGAACTACTTTTCTAACCTCCTGTACCTAATAAAGTGATTTGTTTGTATTTTATGCCAGTATCATCGAACTCCAATCGTGGAAGGGGGTAGCGAACGTTGTTTCCGGTTCTGAACCGTTAATCCAAAGATATAGCCACATTCATATTAAAAATGTTAGTAAAAATAAAATGATGTTCCTGTACAACACGTTGCTTGTCGTGCACAGCGTTTGGTCACTGTTCTATACTTCGTTTCATAATGTCTGACAGAAGAAGTAAACATTGCCGGCAAAGGAAGAGAGAAGTATGATAGCTATTAAAGCAATGGCAGAGGTTCTCATTCCACGCTTGTCTTGAAGTTGGGCGAGGGTAGAATGCTTCAGACCGCCCAACCTCAAGTCAAGCGTGGAATGAGACCTCTGCCATTAGTTGAATAGCAATTGTACTTCTCTCCTCCTCTGTGAGCAATGTTTACATCTCCTGTCAGACATTATGGAACGAAGTATAGCATGCAGATTCTGTAATAATTCTCTGTAGTCCAGCAGTTGCCAGACTTATTCTTATATTTGAAGTTCCGAGATTTAAACCTAGCCGAGGATGTTGACATTTTAGGAACAATAAAAATTCTTAGCATGGCTTATGACACGTAAAAGATCGCTGTAGCTGACCTCCAGGTAAAATCACCGGCCACTTGCTTTTTGTTCCATCAAATTCCCCTCATTTACTGCTTTGCGGAAAGATTTATCATGGGTCAGACACACACGATTAAGATTGTAGATGTATCCGCATATGTAGATCTGTGACAAACTTAGGTAGAAATTTGACGGCTTACACAATAAGTCAAATACTTCACTTCATCCGAGGCTGGAAAATGAACGGACTCTCGAAATAAAAAAAGTGTGCAACACAAATGGTAAGAAACAAAGGTAGAAATTTGAGGATGCACTCAATATGTACTGTATTCGAAGCTAGGGAGCGAACGTGGTCTAGAAAGGAAAAACAATTTTGTGTAACACATAGCAGAAAACGAAACATGAAATTTGATGGTGTGCGCAAGTCAATAGAATTCACTGTAACACAGTATGGAAATCGATCTGTTTCTCGAATAAAAAAGTGTAACAAAGGATATGTTAATGGTTGTTTAATACGAAGAAAGTTAATGGGTTTTATGAATTACAGGACTGTGAACTAAAAGTAGGCCTATGCGATTATTATGGACACTGCATCATATTTCTGTATGCCATTATGTTCACAGTTCGCTTGAAATATGTTTTTGAACATAATTTTATTTATTTAGAAATTTTAATTTAGAGTATTAATTTGTGCTCAAGCAAAAATTTCAAAATTATCTTCTGTTTACCAAAAATTAACAAGTCTGGCCACTATAAAAATTATATTAAACACCAATTTAAAGTAATTGGCCGGAAGCTCAGTTGGTAGAAAAGCTGGCTACGAACTGAAAGGTCCTGGGTTTGATCCCAGATGGTGACGGGATTTTCTTGTTGCTATACTCCTAGAATGGTCCCCTCCTGCCTCCTATCAAATTGAGTACCATGTCTTTCCCGAGGGTAAAAGGCCGTGTGTCGACCACACCACCTCATTCTAGTGCCGAAGTCAAGGAAGCATGAGGCTGTACCTCCATGCCCAACAAGTGTTTTCATGGCATGTAAAGGGGCTATGTTTTTTTTTTTTTTTAAGTAACTTACGTTTGTCTATCATACAAAGAAATATCATTGCGCGAATGGCCGAAACGTATTCAGAAGATTTGAAAACGAGTAGTATTAATGTCTGAAACAATTTTTCTTTTTTTCACGATTATCACTAGTCAACAAATTTTAACTTTGAAAATTGTGCCGAAATGAAACATTGTTACTATCCACATATTTGCCATGCTGAATCCAAAAATGGAACTCATTTTTCAGCAGCACCCTCAGATTTTCAGTTATTACCCTTATTACACTTCTGAAAAGTTCGATACCATCTAAGCAGTTCTACATTTTTAATATCTAATGCAGAATGCATAAACATTGTCTTCCACTATTATAGTGGTGTTAGTACTAAACATAAAGTATCCTTCATGTTATAATGATGTAAACGGCTACTTACATTTATGTAGTGGAAGGAGGCGTCGCTTTAAAACACTTTTTTGTGTATGTTGTAGTATTCTCTCTTTGTATGAACCAGCAGTAATCACTCATCATAGATGGATCCCATCTCCCTTTATAACGCTGTCCCATCTGTAAAATGTCTTGATGAAAGCGTTCCCTTTGTTTGTCACGCACTGCACCCAAGTTTTTAGGGAAAAAAAATCTAAATGAGAATGCAGGAAGTGAATTTGACAGACATCCTGTATCCAAAATTCTTATAATTTTGAAAAAGATTCTGAACTAGTTCGTTATTATTTTCTTCCTTCTTGTTGCCGAGGAACGCATTCACAACACTTTTAAATGACTCCCAAGCTGCACTTTCGTTTGGAGTTAATTTTTTCTAAAAAAAATTGGTCACCCATCACTTTTTTAATCTGAGGTCCAATGAATATTCCTTCTTTTAACTTTGTATCACTCAAACCAGGGAATATCCTTCGTAGATATTTGAAACCTTCGCCTTTGTGTCCATACATTTCATAAAGTTCTTCATGAGCCCTAATTTAATATGTAAAGGTTGAAGATATATTTTTTATGGGTCAACTAAACGTTTAAATTTTACATTATGTTTCCCAGGAGTGAAGTCTTCTCTTCTTGGCCATTCCTTGACTATATAGTGATGTTGAGTATCTCGGCTGTCCCAAAGGCACAGGAAAAAGGATATTTAGTGAATCCACTCTGCATTCCATGTAGAAGACTTTAAGATCCCGCAAATATGCCAACAATGGTTTTCATATTTTAATGGCTTCAAGAATACGACACATGTTTTTGTATGTTTCTTTCATTGCTGCACTGTATGCTACAGATATGGAAGAAAGTTTATTGCCATTATGTAACAAAACGGCTTTCAGACTAATTTTAGAAGCAAGTATAAATAAGCGCCTCTCTTCAGCATTATGTGTAATACCTAGTTTTAATCAGTCCATTTACATCGCTGCATGCACAAACTCCAGAATCTGTGACTATGAAAAATGGTAATAGATCCTTATTTATGTTTCTAAATACTGAAACATTAGCTCTTTATCCAGCACCTTCCATTCCTGAAGACGAGATCCCAGAAGCTCAGTCAGCTGTTTAGTTAAGTACAAATCACGTATACCAATCATCGAATTCCACCTATGTTATTAAATGTGGCTTTTCTTCTCTCTCTTCATCTGGAATGTAGACGTCATCCCTTGATGTAGAGGGCTGCACATCATCAGATGACGTTATGTCAGATTCCGATTCTTCTTGCTATGTAGAAGATGGAATGGGAACAGGTAAATTTTCTCCATGAGGTATTGGTCTTATAGCTGACGGGAGATTAGGAAACTGAATGAGTCTCTTGTTTTTTTAAGAAAATCCAGTAACATTGGTTAAGCAGAAATAAGAGTCATCTTAATGGTTTTTTTGTTCACACCATACAATTGGTTCGGAAAGTTTTTACAACTACGCCTTTGCTTCTTCATTTCAGTTCACACAAACAGCTCACACTACTAACAAAACCTCTACACTCGAACTAAATAAAGTACATACTGTCTCTGTTTTCATTACCAGGTACCCTGTAAGTCTATCTTATTTTTCAAGTATCAACAAACCATGATTCAGATGTGTCAAGTGAAAAGGGACTTGGTATAATGGATAGAAACCAAAGAAGCGCTACATGTATACTAGGTGTATAAATTCTATATTTACAACATTAAATTATTGAAATTTGTTTCATGTGTACCTTGTTAAATGGGAGTACATATGCATACATCAAAATTAAACGTAGGCACCAATTTCCTCAAGCGGCCGGTAATGGAATTCACAGTCTTCTAAGGGAAGTTGCGTGGGGCATTGGTGATAATGCCCCGAATCCATGCTTCCAATTCTTTATAGTCTCTGGACGGATTGTGGGATTCCTTCCTTTCTCCATATGGCACCACCTCGAACGAAAACAACGGAATTCCACACTTCATAGCGAGCAGCAATCTGCGCTCTTTCGCGAACAAATAGGTGATTGACCGTCTTTGCTATTGGTGCGCGAACCCTCCCTCACGGCCATTATCTATACTACGGACGAGCAAAAGTTCAAACTCTATTTAATGATCTATATATACACATAATTTTCATTATGGTTCCATCGATACTAAAAATTCTACAGCCAATTTATAATACCTAGTTATTTGCCGCCGCACTGTATTTATGGCTATTCATAAAATATAACATTGTTGCAGTGCTCAGAAACCTGACGTGATGGAAAAAATCTGATTACATATTCGTAATCAGTGCATCAGACTTGGTAATAATCAGCGTTCTGTTTGTCGGCACAAAAAATGTTGTAGACTAGTGTTATTAAACTTCATCGATATAATTTTCTATATGGGTGAAAATAATACTTTTGTTGGGATATAGAAGAAAAAGAGTGTATTGAAATTTACAAGTGTATGTAAAGGATACAAATCTCTTTGCAACCTTTAATAACAACACTCGTATTTGTTACAAGGGATGTGATATAAAACGTAATAAAGTACTCTTTTCGCAATAAAAAGCATGAACATTGATGCTAAATTTATTTACAAACAATAAATTTGGAAGAGTTTAAACAGTGCTGTGTGTCGTTTTGTTTGAGCATGGAGAATGACATTTCAAACTTTATACACAATTACACAATTTGTTAGTGACGTTTAGACTATACCTACAAAAAAATGCGTTCTTTTCTTTTTATCTGTTGCAGTAACGATCTGTAATAAAACCTGAATAGATGTAATGTAAAGCACTTAAAATCTATCTTCACCATTTCACCAGTGTAAAAAATGGAGAGTAAAATCAATTAAATCAAAAGTCAACATGTTACATTTACAATACGAAGTTCCTGTCCACCAGTACAACTTTACAATCAAATTATATTCGAAACTGAAGATGTGAAATATTTAGGAATGCATCTAAATCGCTGGCAAACTTGGAGGAAACATTATCTGGACCAGTGGTTCCCAAAGTAGGGGTCGCGATCCCTTGGAGGGTCGTGTAAAGATTTGAGAATGTCGCGAGATGATCTACAGCAGCGGTAGCGAAAATGTAATCGTGCGCCGAGCCACTGTGTAACCTGCAACGTGCGTAGCACCTATGGAGGGAGGCGGACACCCGAAGGGGAAGTGAAGCAACTGTCTGACTTATTAACGGATTTTCATTTTCCTTACGTCAGGCACTTAAATATAATTTTATACAGTACAAGGCTACAAACTAATGTTTAGTACGTGTAACGAAGAAAGAAATTAACAATAAATGAACAATATCACAACCTAAAATTGTCTTCAGAATATCTTTGCGACAAAGTTTCAAAATCAGGAATTATGTCACTTACTGCCAGTCGTAGTTGATCACGAAGGTATTTGTCTGTCAGTCGTGATCTAAATTTGGTTTTTACTATTTTAATTGTTGAAAATAATTTTTCACAAACGTAAGTTGTAGCGAACATGGCTTCAAGAGAGCAAGCGAAAGAACGAAGCTTCGGATTTTTATTTTTTGGAAAAGATTTGAAAGTTCAACATTTGTCAAGTCCTTACATCTAGCTTTCATTTGACATCTCATAGTAAATCAGTGAGTTCAAATTGAAGAGCTAATTGCATTATTCGTACATCTGCTGAAAAAAGGTCTACGTACAGAGATGATGATGATAACAATAACCCTTAACCTTTTAATGTTTCATCAGTAACATGTATAATGCCGTTTTGTTATACAACCTTTTTTCTCGTAATACTTGTGAACAAATCATACATTTAATATTCTCATCATATTGACAGCAAAAAAATACGTCCTCCCATCCTACTTGGAACTTTCGTACATGGTTTCGAGAGAGACATATGCCACTCGCAGGTCAGAGACAAATACAAATGGAACGGCGTTTGAGTCCAGTGAGTGAGAGGGTGGCGGTTGGCGGAGGTTAGAAGCAAGCGAAATGCACAGCTCTCACTGCCAGTCACAATGTCTCGCGAGTCACGTTCTCGCCACGGCTAATTTACAGTGTTAAGTATTCGGAAAATATATCAGCAAGCAAGGCCAATCTAAATCAAAGAGAATTGGAAAATAGATTTGCATATTCCGATTTCTCGTCTTGCAGGTACCGGTACATTAGCAGTTGAGTGATATCCATCGATTTTGAGTAACCAAGTGACTAGATTATATTATTCTGAAGTAATTCTTCAGATACATAATGACGAAAATGAAATCATGAATCTTCTGTCTGTCTGTCTGCATATTGTATAGTATTGTCTGTTTATTTATTTATATATTTATTTATTTGTTTTCATTCATTCATTTAATCATTTATTTATTTTCATTAAAGCTTACGTACTTGGAGTTTTGTCTAGGTTTCAGCGTAGTGTTCTGCTCCATCCTTCGTAGCAATTAATTTTTTCTAGACGTTGTTTTGCAGTTGAATTCTTTCTATGAAGTTATTTTTTTAAATTATACCATTCATAAAATCCTCAAGTAGTTTGTTGTGGCACACAGTTCTCCACAAAACAGTTCTCATTAAGAAAACTCGTCTAAACTCGTTGCACTTTATTATTCTATCCCTCTCCAGTAAATAGGATAATATTTAACGAGCATATAAACTGTTTTTACATTTCCTTCTGAAGATAATAGGAATTTATGAGAAAAATGTTTTACAGTTCTTCTTAGTTTTGTTTTGGAAGTGGTATAAAAATACAGACATAGAGAATAACACTTTGCACCTACAGATATTGAGATTATTGAATACTATGTTATTCTTCGTAAATTTGTACGCATTTACATGATAAATGAGATATTAAAGCAGCTAAATTTATCATAATTAGAGCCTGAATATGTTTACAGAAACAAATACAGAAATATGTTTGGAAATATGCATTAAATATCAACCGTAAACAAGGAATTATAATTAATTTAATGTATAGGTATAATCAGAGATTATTGCAATACATATGTAATGAAAACATTTTGAGATATTCCTCAATGAAACTTACATTAGCGTGAATAACAACATTATTAAAATTTTTCTTCGAGTACATAGCACTCTAAAGTAAATGACTACATTTCGTCCAAATTTCTATGACCAACATATTTAGGTTCAGTGGAATAAGTCCATAGCATTTTCTTCCAAAGAGTAAATTTCGTCCAGAAATTTTTTAGTTGACAAAAAATTAGTCCAATATACGTATTGTCCAATCGTGATTGATTTTGGATATTCATATACTAGAAGCACATTTTAAACAGATGACAACAATGTAATAGGCTACCAAATAATGGAGAACTCAAAAATGGACAGATGTTGCTAGGGAACTGCATACATTGGTTTTACTTAAAATTATCAGGTATTGACCTCAAAATAATTACTCAAAAAGGAACAAACCACTGCTCATAAAAGATGGTTACTGTTATCAACATCACTCTTATAATAAGGATCGAAGGCGATATGAGAATCGGTCAATCTGTAATGCAACCTGTAATGAAATTACACAGCAACGCGCAGAACCCCGAAAATGGAAATTAAAGAAGGAAATTACACTTCTAAAAAATAGCAGCAATGAAAGCATGATTTTTGTTCTTTGAAATAACTGAAAATAAACATCATGTTTTATTTCAGTGATTCTTTTTTTGTAATGAACACAACTTCGAAAGTTTCAAGTAAATAAATTTGGATTAAATCAGGTAAGGACAAAATATATATAGGATGAAATTTCACGTAATACTAAAATGGCATGGACGAAAGATTTGTGGACAGAATTTGATGCAGGACAAACATATAACTGGACAAACGTAAAATTAGGACCAAATTACGAATGGACGAAAACGTAATGGACTAACTTTCTGCTAACAGACTACAATATAATCAGGGAAATTACTAGTAAGTTTGCTTTTCTTTGTAGAAGCAATAAAATATGCATGGATAAAACAGCGTCGAGTTTGCAAAACTTCAATTCAGTGAATTTTTCTGATTTTTGTGTGTAAATATTGGATAGATGACTTAGGAACATATGGAACTTAATTATTTTATTTTTTGTTGTATTTACAACCAATATAATAACCTAAGAATTTACAATCTTCTATTCGTTCCACAATATAGATCTGTGTGTTATTAATCTGTGATTTCGTACTAAATCGTTCTAAAAGCTATCTTTTTCAATCGGGTTTGAATCTACAATGTAATGACATTCATGCTAATTACTAGACTGTCAAGAATCTTAAAGTGTAACTAGTATATTTTTGCAATCCATAATTAATCGTTGTCATATTGCATAATTTTTGTTACAAACTGTATTCATTAATTAATGTTAAAGTTTAGGTACAGTTACGGAACTAAAATTTCGTGCTATTCTTGATAATGCTTACAGCGCGAGGTGCACAGTACTGGGTCATTTGCAAAATTTGTATAACAAATGGACGATTGAGAACGTCAAAATTAAAAGTAATATTTAGCGCATATTCTGTATGTATTAATATAGTGCAATGTTTCTGCCATAGTAATCAGTCACTGTACACTCGCCTTGGTTTACAGCATTCTCTACTAGTATTAATGAATCTCTGATGGCACGGCTAAATGTCAGGTGTATGGATCTTTTATAGAAATAGAATTCCTTTATTTTTATATCAGATATTCTTTAAACAGTGTATGGATCTTAGAATAGTAACAGAATTAACTTCAAATAAAAAATGAACAAATATTTTAAATATCTTAATATCACATCTGTTACGTAAGATAATATAAATGTAGTAACTTCTTCGGTAACTAACAGAAAAGCATTCTTTCAGCGACAATTATCTTAGTAGATTGTCCATATTTGAGCCTTAGTTTCTTTAATGATATTTAATTATACCAAAATTAAGGCACTGTTTTGTATAATGTAACAGACATGACATGGAGTAACAGATCTGACAGGTAACAGACATGACAAAGCAAACATAAGCATGTGCTAACCTAATTTTTTTTTGCTTAAAAATCTTCAAAATATCAAGTGAACTATCGCACACGTGTACTATTATGTCCTCTTGATCTTGACCTTATATGTTGTTATTTGTGGAAAACACAACACAACCAGATCTGACAGAGTAAAAATGCACGCTTAGACTAAAACACAAAGCAAGAGCATGACATACAAACTCGCCAAATCAAAATGGGTGAACATAGCAGTACAATCAAGATGACTCTTTGTGCATAATCCTGGCTTGTGCTAACATCTGTGGGATATCTTTTTCAACTGTATATCCATAGGAACAGAATGGTGTAACAAACCTGACTGATTTACTGGACTATACTGGACTTACGCAATCATATTTAAGGAAATATAAAGTCAGACATAAATGAAGTTTTGATAATATCAAATGTTTCTTTAATTTTTTTCTCAATTACATTATTAAACAATCCTTTATCTGGACATAATCATACTACATTTTAAATACCATAGAAGTGGGTGTAAAATCGATCATTTGCGATTTTTATTGAAAATTATATATTTTCTCAGTTACTTGTTAAAATTTTGTTATGCTGACATCATTGCCTTACATTGTAAATGTAAGCGAGAGGGACATCAAAAAGCCTGCGAATGCCAACAATGGGAACACTGTGTAATTACCGTTGAAGTTGAAATTATTTTTTTCAACTTTTTCTCTTAAATGAAAACAAAGTCTTACAAACTCTAAATTATAGTCAGCAGTGAAAGGAGACAGGAAGTATATGTAAGTACTTTTCGTTGAGATTGTATCCTGAAATAATAGTTTTGGAGTTCGTAAATGTTAGTATTGAAACTTATTATTTTAAGAAAACTTGTACCTTTGTAGGGTTAAATCGATCATGCCATCGACCTACTCGAAACAGATAGGACCAGCAGGAAGAATAACTTGTTCACCGAAATACCTCCAACCAATACTTATAAACAGAAAAGTGTCATAGTATAGCTTATATTGATGGGATAGTGGGGAAAGAGGAAGACGAAATTTTGGTGAATTTCTTGCGTAAGAGAAGCAATGCCAAAAGAACATATTTTGTACACCCCTCTGTACCTGACTATGGGAACAACGTAGTTTCTAAAGTGACATGAGGAGGGGAAGATTTCAAATAACATCTGATATAAACCTAAGCAATGTTGAATTGCATTTTAGATTATAATTGAAGGGTGGTATTTCAATGTAAATTTTGAATTCTTAAATCTTTGTTTGTTGGTATGTGAAGTATTGAAATGTGTTTTTATGTTTTATAAGTTGGCAATCATAGTCACAGATTGTACAGTGGAGACCTATAGGCCTAATTGTATCGAATAGTATGATCACAGTAACAAAAGATACACTATATAATGCTATAGGCATATATTGAAGATTATTATTGTTTTTACACCCCTTATAACAAATAAAATATATGCAATACACTTAATTTGTTTTTTAAAAACATAAACAGTGATCGACTTTACTCCGCAATATTTTAAAATCGATCTTAAACTAAAAATACAATGGTGATCGACTTACCCTATTTAAGCAGGTAACTTCGATCACAAGTCAAATAAAAAAAAACAGTTTTTTATAGATTGTAGTTCAATGTTTGTAACATGCCTTCATAAGTGAAGGATATGACGACAAAATGCTATTTTCTGAGGACCTTCGCTCCATTGCATAACCTCAATATCATTAAAAACTTGCAAAATTTTGATCGACTTTACCCTCTTCTACGGTACTTAACTAGTGTAGACACAGCATTTTAACTGTTACTATGATAATTTTATTTTATTCTCGTGAAATATTTCACATGAAGAAAATAATAATTCTTGTGACTTTTACTACATTAGTATTCAAACTACTCACTGTTAGGAATTTATAACTCTATCGTTATAAAAGCAATAATGGGAAAGGTATGAATTGATGGACGTCATGTGTTATACAAATTCTGCAAATGACCCTACAACCTTCTTTGTCCATATAATACTGGAACCGGATCGTCGTCAGGAGATCGACACGCTTAGCACATGTCAGAATTTGTCCCTCATCATAATAGCTCAGTCGTTTGCGTCGTCTGAACGACGTGCAGAAGATCATGAGTTTAGTCCCCGTAGACGGTGAATTGTTTTGTCTTAATATAAAATTGTTTCGGACAACTGCGACGAATGTTTCAGTTAAGTCTTTTTCTTTATGTTGAATAAATTATTTTTCACGTCCCGTGGGATTGTATTTGACTGTTCCCGCAAAAAGAACACTATAAAAATATATATCGGAAGATATATTTTGACTTCCTAATGAAAAAAAAAGTTAATCATAATAAACAAATATAAAATAAAAAAAATACACTGTAGGACTTAATACTTCGTCCACCAGTCATCTGCTTCTGTCATTGCTCTGATCCGGCGAGGGATGGAATCGACGTGACCGAGGGACAAGGGTTCTCGATTTGTGGCGATGTTGTGTCGACTATCGCTTTGGGGAAATGGGCATGCACAATGTGTTGTAAAGCTTTGGTTTTTCTGAACCGACGCATGCGACGTGCGAGGTGCGAGGCCCGCCTCGCATAAATCCGGACTACACGAGAGATAGTGAGTGGTTTCTATAACTGCGAGATGCGCAGACCTCGCATCTCGCAGCCATAGAAACCACTCACTATCTCTCGTATAGTCCGGATTTATTCGATTCGGTCCTCGCACCTCGCACGTCGCATGCGTCGATTCAGAAAAACCAAGGCTTAAGCGAAATATACAATAAGGGAGCTCCAGATTTTATTTCCGTATCTGTACTGTACATTATATACCTAAACTGAAGTTTATTGAAGCGTACTTTTATTGTCACACACACTCGTACATTGATCCTTTCTGAAGTAGGACAAGTGCAAAGTTGTTCCTTAGGTTTAATTGTAAGAGTTGTATTTCCATGAGGTTTGTAAGAGATTTTCATTGTTGAAATGGCTTTTAGGCTTGCTGTATAGAGAGTCCAGTGGATTAGTACTAATCTTGTGCAAAGTGGATGTTATACTTGTCATCAAACTGCTCTCCATATATTGTATCAGTTGTTCTGACGCTCATTGCTTGCTGACAGGTATTTCATTACTGTTTGTATCTAATATGTAGTAAATATGGTTAAGTATGTTTTTATTTGAAGTTGAAAGGTGTGGAGATGCAGGAAAAATATGGTATCAGTGTTACGTTCTGTGAAGATCAGTAACGTTGTGCGTTTGTGATGGATAAGCTTTCGTTTTCAGCCACAGAGAGTTTGACAAAGAACGCAAGGAAGGAAGAACAGAGAAGTGAACAAAGAAATAGTAAGTTAAAAAAATAGTGATCAAGGAAAAGAAAAGTAAAATCGAAATATGATAAGATAGGTATAAGATGCCAAAGATTTTTGAAAATAAATCATGACGGTGAATCACCCTTCGATTTTCCATCCGAACATAAATCCTAATGACATCATACGATATTTTTTATTGGTAAAGAGATACGTATAAAGTTTTCTTTGTGTGTTACAGTTTATCCCACTATCATTTTCCTCTGCAATTTCTCCATTTTTCTACAGAGAGAAACAGCAAACTAGTGCAGCATACCTGGGATACGAGTGTGCAGCATTGCGTTCCTTTTTAATATAAACCTTACGGAAGATAAAAGAACGAAAGGAAGGAGGAGGGAGAGAAGAAACGGATGAGAATAATAAGAAACTTGAAGTATATATGCTATATAACTCATTTTTTAATTAATCGACGAATAAGTTGTGTTCGTTGTAGAAGACTGTAATTATCATGCCGTTTATGCTAATTTGTGGTTGTATATAATTTTAACCAAGATTTTTAATTTTTACTATTTTATAAAAATTTCAGTTGCTCGTAGTTGGTCTATAAACGGGTCTGTAATATGTTCATATTATACTTCGTAATTTATATGTGAAAGAATAATTAAGTATGGAAAGAACAAATGGAGAAAAGGAAAGAAAAGAAAAGAAAAGAGAGTTCATGAGAGAAAGGTCAACATTTACAACACTGAGAATAAGATGGAGATAAAAGCAAACAAAATGAAAAAAGAAGAAATGGGAGAAAAGAAGGGAAGAAAATGTGAAGGAAAGAATATACGAAAGAATTGATTAAAGAAGAAAAAAAGTAGACCTAAGGCGAAATAAAAGATTAAAATTAGATTGTACACCTAAAAATAATGGAGAGTAAAGGTTACTTAGTAACGTAAAGAGAATTACAGGCAAAGTGAGTGAATAAAAAAAAAAAAGAATTGAGTCGCGACGAACCAATTAGAGGGGTAACATCGCGACACTTGGTAGCGCTGTTAGTTTTATTTCTTCGGAACCCTGGAATGTGGTGAGCGCTTCCTGATGCTTGCTTAAACGTGCACTCTTCTAATTAATCATACATTCCTTTGTTTTCGCGTCTATTGGTGGGGCAGTGCCACAGGTGGAGCGGACAGTGACGTCGCGGCCTCGGAACCCGGCACCCCGGCCGAGGACAAGGAGGGAGGCCAAGCCTTCGGAGGAGGTGAGTCCTTCAAACAATTTTCTATTTTTAGACTGTATTGACTATCACTTACAAATGCTTCCCGATTCACAACCCTTCTGCGCATGGACAATCACGTCGTTTCGCGAGTCAATTACGGACGCTGGAGTAGCTATTGCACATTATTTCTCCGACATGCCTTTGACAAAACAATGTCACACTCCTCAAGTTGACTTCGAGTACAATAATTTTCGTATTTAAAAGATGTACTTATAATATAAATAATCAAACAGAATTCAGCTTAGGTCTCTACTCCAACAACAGAAGTATCTTTGTTGATTCACGACATTGCGATTGTATAATACAGGGTAATTCGTTTAAGTATGGATAAAATAAAAACACCGTAAAACATTTACTACTGAACTTTATTTGTTGAAACTTTATGCATACAACACTGAATGATGGACGATTCCTCAGAGCTCAAAATGACCCCCATTGCGCACCCTGTACAACTCATAACGGTGATGCAATTCAGCCCATGTCCGTTGTGACAATAGAGGGATGATTTGTTGAAAAGCTTGAGTAATTTTTACTCTCAGATCATCAGTGTTCCTGGGTTTCTGTAAATAAACAATGTCTTTAAAAAAGCCGACACGAAGAAGTCAGGAGGGGTTAGATCTGGGGAGTTTGGAGACCATGTTAAGAGATAGCTGCTTCTCGTACTGAGTTTTGCCTGCGACCTTCTGTATGTTTTAACACAGAACCTATTTCTATAAATGTTCGATACCACAACATTATGGAATCGTATTTAGGTACATTACGCACACCATACTCACCTCTAAATTCCCTTTGAACTCTTTTAACACTAAAATTTAGCATACCAAAGAACACATTGTGTCCGCTGTTGATTTGTAGTAGCCATTTTAATCATCTCCGATTTTCATTTGTTCTTTTAGATTATGCATTATTGATTGTCATATATAGAAACTCCCATCTTTTAATCATAATATAACGAGCAAGAAATTTTTCCTACTATCATAATAGCTTTATAATAATGAATGTTATCCAATTCCCAAACGGATCAGACTGTATAATGCGCAGGATCAGTCTAAACTACACCGCCTCGGGTCACACTAATAGTATTAAATCTAAGGAAGGGAAGAGGCTACTACGGAAGTAGTTTTTTTATACTTTACTAGGAATCATTTTCACAATTTGTGGACGTAGGCCTATATATCTATCGGGCATAAAAATTCGTGTAGTATAATTTGTGAAATCTCCAAGGAACCCAACTTGGGGTTTGGAATTTACGCCAAAATATAGTGTTTTAAAGAATTTTATGCTCGACCATGCTAAAATGTAGTAATTATACACCTGGTAGCAGTCCTTTAATGCATGTCATTAAAGTACACCTACTTATTATAGTTCAGGTGTTCAGCCAATGACAAGTCAGCTTTGTACCGTTATATCGATTAATCTCGGATATGCAATCGAAAGACAATTAGCGAAAAGTCACGGAGGCTGGAAATCCAATACTGTCGCAGAAGGTTATATTCTGTTACTATAATAATTAGCGTTAATTATAAATAATATCCAAATAAATTCAATTTGTCATCTCGTATTTCAATTCTAAATCAATTTCCAGGTTATATCAGAGTAATCTTCATCTTATTCTCTGCTAAGGTCAATGACATTCGGTCTCGGAAAAAATCAATACTTTCGCGTCTGCGCACATCTTACAATTCAGGTCAGTTCGCACATAACCATAAGAAGACCTAATTTTAAATAATTTCAAGTTAGAAAAATGGTCGAGCATAAAAAGTCGTATGAAACTTGCCTATAATGATAATTAAGACGCTCGTATGAAAATTATGAAACTCGCTTGCGCTCGTTTCATAAGCAATCATACTTGCGTCTTAATTACTACCATTATAGGCTCGTTGCATAATGTACTATTATGTATCCTGTTTCGGTCAATTTTAACATTAGAAACTTAACTTTTTCACTAAAATATTTCCAATGAAATCATTTTTCTCGAAGAAGAAAATGTTAATAATATTGATTTTATTTATACTACCAACAATATTTCAAAGAAAAGAATAAAGTTTTCCTATTGTAACTTTTCTCTAACATATTTTTTTCTGAGGTAAAATCACATGTACACTAATTTCCTTCTTGAAGAACGTTTAAAATTTAACACACAATAAACTGTGAAAACTGTATGCAGATACTTGGATAGTTCTGAAGATCCTATGTCATTGAAATCAAACTAGTCTTCTATTCACATTCTACGGATATGATTCTGAAACTTCAGAATTTATTATGTAGACGAAGATAGGCGCAAGAAGTGCAAGACAGCTTTAGATTATGTGTAAAACTCTATGATTCGCCAGCACTAATCTTCAAAGACAAAATTTTACTTACAGCACAACACATACTGTATTGAAGAGTTGCCATAGACAGATTAGATAAAGTATTATGTCAGCTGGAGCATCACTAAAATTTTTTCTATGTTGTATATCCTCTTATTATCCCTTTCACTGACATGTAGTTCTGATAGTCCAGGTTCAAGTTCTAAAATACACTGACGAATTGCTGGCACAGATTTGAAAACTCTTTCTTAGTTCTTTGCTTTATTTTAGCATACACCCTTTCGCCCTCTGTTTAGCTTCGCCTTCTGTGTAGCTTTACTTATCATGCCTACAATATACTACATAGTGATTTTCAGATAACAGCAAAACGATTATCTTATTTTCACAATAATAAATACACTTCTGTAAAACTCACAGGTTATGCTTTGTTTACAAACTCACCATGAAGATAATGAAATGATTATAGGCCTATAGTGCTCTCATTTTACAAGGAAACTTCGTATCATTCCGCCGCCGTGCCGGCCGACTTTCTGCTCTCCCGACCTCAGCGTGGGAAGCCAGTTCTACAAAACATGAATGCCAAATGAAGTTTTACTTTCAGTCTATAGAAGATAAGGCGTTCAGTTTGAAGACGCGTAATGTCAGAACTGCCTTTCTCTCGCTGCGCGAACATTTAAATTTGGCATATTATTCTAAAACAGTGATTCTCAGACTTTCTGAAGGCGCGACTAGCTTTTGGACGAGACTTTTGTTTGCGACCCCTTACTCCCGTACTAATTATTGATCTCATTCAAAGAATAAAACCTCTGTAAAATTGCACACAACAATAATTTTATTAAAAATCAGTGAATACCACCCAAAGTACAATTTTGAATAGCTGCTTTTTGAGTACTTTCCGGAAGAAACTCAAAACTACTACGACAACCACAGATGGGTACTGAATCCCTTTTTAGACAGTTGCGTTTGACTGGCTGAAATTAAAAAAAAAAAGTACAGGGAAAAGTCATTGAAATATGAACACACTGTTGGAATTATAAATTTATTTAAAGTTTCCAATCATATGATTTATCTTTTTTTTTTTCAAAATTATTATTTGCTAATACATCTTACAGAAGAAATTTATTAACGTTTTCGTCTATAAGGCATCATCAGATATTCAAAATGTTAACAACGAAATCTAAACGTAAGTCCAATAAGGTGTTCACAGTTATAAGCATAACAAAGATTTAAATAATTAATCGTGAGTTGTATGTAATGAAATCTGATATTGGTATGAGAAATGCTCAATTTGACTAATTTGTGTGGTTTCGCCGACTTGCCGATAAATGAAATATAAAAATATAAACTATGAATGTAAATTACATAGAACTCATGTTACATTTTATTGAATGTCACTATTATATATATATATATATATATATATATATATATATATATATAAATTGTTAAAATTGATAAAATATAAAATATTTGTACTCTTTGTCTGCGTGAGACAGATTTACCGTGATGTTATGTAAATATTACTGATGTTAAGATTAAAATGGTGTATGTCTTATATATGATATATATGATATATTTCGTCACAGCACTTCTTTACATGTAATGGTGTACCTCTCCGGTGCCACCATTAACATATTATTACAATAACACATTATTTGCAGTACACGTCTACACAGATACTCCCAATTACACTATGCACCTTTTTTGTTACTTGGTCAATCTCCCCTTCAGTATTTCTCCTACATTTCATTTGCTATTCTCTATTTGTTCATTAATCCTAATATATCTAATATTATATACTTCTTTCACACCCCTCTTTTCCTCTAACTACTGTTCACTAAAATCTCAATTTCAAGTTTTCTCTATAAATTATTATACAGTATTGGAATATTTGACTTACTTGTTTTTTGACCTTTTATTCATTTACTGTTCCAACGTTCAAATGTTAGTACTAATTTTATGCTGTCACTTGTTCACTTCTCTTAACCCTTACTCACTATTGTATGTTTTATATGCAAAACATTTGTTGTTGAAAATCTTCTATAGGCTTATATTATGATTGTTCACCAGGTTCTTGAATTGTAGTGTGTACGTGTGGAATGTCACCCTTTCGACTTAATATTCATTCATTCATAGTGTTCTGCCCAAGGGCAGGTTTTTCACTGCAAACCCAGCATTCTCCAATCTGGTTCGAATTCCGGTTGGGGAAAGGTTTTTTCCGGGGCTTTTCCTCAACCCAGTATGAGCAAAATGCTGAGTAACTATTGGTGCTGGACCCCGGACTCATCTCACCGGCATTATCACCTTCATCTCATTCAGACGCTAAATAACCTGAGATGTTGATACAGCGTAGTAAAAATAACCTACTAAAATAACTATTAAAACATTTTTATTAATATTGTAACGTTTATGTTTATAAATACGAGTACAAAATAAATGTATGTAGATTATGACGTTTTTGTTTTATTTTGCAAATCATTTCGCGACCCCCTCAGCTCTTCACACGATCACCAGGGGATCGCGATCCCATTATGGGAACCACTGCTCTAAGGCCGGGTGCATACAGAATCGGACGCGGGTCTTCGCAACGCGACGTTTTGCTTTGTAGTATCTCACAACTCCCCGCGACAGTTTGGCACTGTCTGGTCACGACAATAGGTCCGCCGATTGTGTGGGTTTGGAAAACTGCACTAGCCTAGAAAATGGCGTCAATTTAATGAATGATACTGTCTATATCTGAAATTCTATTGTATTTGGTTATCTATACAATTGAATGTGTCTTAAAATTAAATACTGCTAATGCAGTGCACAAACGTCATTTTGTATGCTTATGATTACTTCACGAGCCATAATGAAACACGTTAAATCAATAATGAGTGATAATATAGAGGAAAGAGGTACACCTACTACAAATTATTATTAGTTACTAGGGTATTACTCACCTGGTGCTTTCATCTCATTTGAAATTTCCTCCCATATTTTTAGAAACCACATTATTGTAGCGATATTGTTTCAAAGTGGGATTATACAGAACGTATCTGTACTGTACTAAAATAACAAATTTATCCGCATCGAGCTCCATTCTGAATAATGTGCATTACACAACATTAGTATCTATATTCAATTCAATTTATTAAGCCATTAAACATACATTGATAGGCTTGTCACAAATACAGAATGGAAAAAAAAACATACATTTGAAAATACACATATAATTGAAAACAGTAAAGTTTAATTAGAATGAAAGCACAAAACATTTTGAAACTCTAAAAATTAATGAAAACACTTCACTCTTAATGCATTATTTGTAATTAAATGTAAATAACTTTATTTATTAAAAAACAATTTCATATGAATTTATGTTAAGAAACTCATGTATAGAGTAGAAAGAATTAATTAAAAGCCAATTATAAAATGTAGTTTTGAAACTATTGGTTAGTAACTTACTGACTGGAAAGCTTATTATATACGAGTAATTATAAAATGTAGTTTTGAAACTATTGGTTGGTAACTTACTGACTGGAAAGCTTATTATATACGAGTAATTTCATCCCCATGACAGAAAAATTTGTGTAGTTTTATGTAATCTACAGTATGGAATAAATTTGTTCACTATTTCAATTTTCATGATCATGTATATTGGCTACTAATGAGTAAGTGTTTATATTTTGTCGAGTGTAAAGGACTAGGTCCTATATATATATATATACACACACACATATACAGAGGGTGCCACTCTTTCAGTGACTACAACTTTAAGAATTATTATGATACAGAAAAGTTTCAAAATTAAAAATAATATGAACCAATGTAGAAACCAGTCATTTATTGAAAGTGC
This sequence comes from Periplaneta americana, assembly GCF_040183065.1. Lineage (NCBI taxonomy): Eukaryota > Metazoa > Arthropoda > Insecta > Blattodea > Blattidae > Periplaneta > Periplaneta americana. The sequence goes on along the minus strand of NC_091127.1, from coordinate 111,443,436 downwards.
TCCAATTGTTGGCCATTGTGGTCCAGGCACAGCTGATAACGCTGACCAATGGATTCCAAAACGTTCCTAATCATTTGGATTGGTATTTGGGAACATTCTCTTTCAATGGCTGCTCTCAACTCATCGATTGTAGCAGGTTTTGTGCTATAAACATTGTGCTTGACATGTCCCCACAGAAAAAAATCTATCGGAGTCAAATCCGTTAAGCGAGGGGAGTACTCGGTATTACCTCTTCGTCCTATCCATCTGTTCTGCAGGTGGCCGTTAAGATAGGCCCTCACGTCCCGTGGTAGTGGGGAGGTGCTCCATCCTGCTGGAAGTACTATTCGTCATTCCTAAACATCACTTCGATGCATGGCATGGCGGGTTCCATTAGCAAGTTGAGGTAAATTGCACCAGTCACGGTACCGTACCATCAAAAAAAGAAAGATCTAATTAAACCAAATGCTGACAAACCACACCACACCACACTGCAACTCCTGGTAAGTTCACATGGTGTTCCACTGTCACATGAGGATTGTTAGATGCCCAATAGGTGCAATTGTGACGATTAATTGATCCATTTAACTTAAACGTGGCCTCATCACTCCAAAAAATATTGTATGGAAATTGATATTCCTACGCACATTTTGCTTGGTACCACTCACAAAATTCAATTCTCCCGTGATGATCATCTTCATTGAGAGCGTGGACTAATCTAGGAATAAAACTTTTCCATTGAGCACGCTTCAAAACGCGATGGACACTCGATTTTGAAAGTCCTATCTCACGAGCCGCTTGCCGAACAGATTTTGTAGGAGATTTCTGAAAACTTTCGATGGCTTCTCTTTCTCTTGTGGGACTGGTGGATGTTCGTGGTCTTCCGGAATTGTTCTTATGGATATTCTGAACAGTTCCTTCATCTTCAAACTTATCTCGCAAGCGACCAGTTGTGAGTCGCGTTGGTGAATCTCGTTGAAATTCCGTTCTAAAACGTCTTTGCACTTCACTTATGTTCTCAGTCTTCCAATAGCGCTTTAGAATGAATTTTCTTTCCTTAAAGTTTAGTTTGACTTCAGCCATTATTTTAAGCGGTCACACTTGAAAAACTATTAAACAGTGAGTTAGTTATGAGCTATTAAAGAGTGTATACATTTTTGGCACCCTCTGTACATATATATATTTATGACTGTTAATATCTGTGATTGTTTGAAAAGTGGTCGACAATGTTCAGGATAGTTTGATTGACATAGAATTCTAATGGCTTTCTTTTACAAAATCAAGACACTCCCAATTTTGCTACCATTTCCCCAGAAAATTAAAGCATACCGAATTATCGACTGAAAGAACGAAGAGTAGGCACATCTTAAATAATTTTGAGAAACGCAAGTCACTAGTTTCTTTAATAAATATATAACTCTTGATAACTTTGTGCATATATATATATATATATATATATATATATATATATATTTGATATGAATAATTTCAAGGGAAGAATTGTTCCGGGGCCGGGTATCGATCCCGGGACCTCTGGTTGAACGTACCAGCGCTCTGCCAACTCACTGTGTACATTAACAGAATACCACAATTTCAAGTCACACAGAGTTTGTGTGCACTCGATGTGGGTCTCTGGCGTTTCGTCAGCCCACGCGAGTTGTGTGGATGTAAAGGGAAGGGTTGAGACGGTGTCGGGTGGAGTTCCCGGGTAGCTCAGTTAGCAGAGCGCTGGTAAGTTCAACCAGAGGTTCCGGGATCGATACCCGGCCCCGGAACAATTTTTCCCTTGAAATTATTCAAATCTGCTTTACAGGAAGCTTTGCCTGAAAGATTGGATTTGCATAATATATACGTCACTGTGTACGTTAACAGAAAACCACAATTTCAAGTCACACAGAGTTTGTGTGCACTCGATGTGGGTCTCTGGCGTTTCGTCAGCCCACGCGAGTTGTGTGGATGTAAAGGGAAGGGTTGAGACGGTGTCGGGTGGAATTCCCGGGTAGCTCAGTTGGCAGAGCGCTGGTACGTTCAACCAGAAGTCCCGGGATCGATACCCGGCCCCGGAACAATTATTCCCTTGAAATTATTCAAATCTGCTTTACAGGAAGCTTTGCCTGAAAGATTGGATTTGCATATATTCGATATGTTTTTCCCATGTTAAACTGGAGTCTATAAAAAGTTCTGGAAATTTGATATAGTTTTGTATGTTGTTCTTTTTATTAGATGATTTAGGCTAACAGTTATGTTGATAGTCTTTTCTTGATTAAGCAAAAACCTTTAGATTCAAACCATAGAGCAATCTGTGCAATCGTGGATGTTGCTACTCACGCATTCGCAGTACGCTGGCATCAGACCTGCTCGCTACCAAGTTTAAGCAGTCGTTCAACGTTGTCTCCCCGTGTCTGCTCATGACCGCCTTGTTGCATCTGATTCTGTGTGTATTTCCATCAGAAATCAATGGGAGTCAAATACCAACTGACAAAAAGTTGCGTCGTGCCGCGCGGCACCTGATTCTGTTTGCATCCGGTATAAAAAGCAAAATTATGATCTAGAATCAGAAACCGTGATTGTACTAATAAAACAGTAACCTAAATTTTTTTCCTGTATTTTTCTGTTTCGGAAAAATAATTGATGTTGACTTGTTTAATAATTCCTATCCTGAGACTGAATTTTTTGTTTGCATGTCTGTCCATATGTTTGTTACCACTTTCACTCAATAATGGCTAACCGTCTGCTATGAAAATTAGTATGTAACATAAGTTAGGTTCGACTTAGATTTTAGACTATTTGAATTCAAATACTTTCCTTAAAAGAGGGTTGTAAGGGGACGTGAAGTAAATAAATCGAAATATCACGCTTGTTATTGATTTTTAAAGAAAATATTACATATCAAAAGTTTTTTTACAACATTTTTTCGAAAATTTTGATTCTATACAAAATTTTGATAGGACTGATATTCAGTGAGTTATAGGCATATGAGTTTTCTGTGTTACATAATAATGAAATCCGTATTCTTTGTGGAAGTAGTGGGAGGGTGCTTCCACCATTGGGAACACGAATGAGATCGGCAATCGCCGGATCGTTCCTTATTCATCTGTACTGTTGTGAACGTACCAAACGTTCATAAACGTGGAGTTTTGCAGCAGCGTTAGTTCGATAAAATACGAGTACATGCTCAACTATGTGAATAAGAGGAGTGACCGAGCAATTTTCCATCTTAAAAATGAACACGATGAAGTGATGAAGTATCAATCTGGGCCGTTCGGCGTATACTCTCTTTTCGTATTTATAAGCGATTTTTTTCCTGCCCTTCACTTGAATGTTCATTTCGAGAATGGACAGTAATTGTACTTTAACACCGAAAATGTTAGGGAAAAGTTAGAGAATCCGTAGAACACAACGCTCTTGACATTTTTTCAAACTTGTCAGAAAGATAATTTTGCTAAGACTGCTGTACGAGGTCGTCCCCGTCTGCTACAGGTTCCACAAGTAAAGAGGAGTCTTTAACAGAAAGAAGCGCGGAATCCCGTCGATGAGTTTCCGGGTATTTACAGCAAGAAATCAATTATTGACAGAATTTATACAATGCACCCAATAATAGTGAAAGCTTTTATTTTCGACTCTTCCTCCGTATCGTCCGAAGATCGACATCGTTCAATGAACTGATATCATTGGATTGTATTGCTTTCCTGAGTTATGAAGCAGCCAGCAGAGTTCGTTACCTGCTCGAAGATGACATTCTTTGGGACGGCACGCTATAGAAAGCTTCCGTCAACGACAGCACTTTTAAATTGAGGCAACATTTTTCAATCATCTTAGTGTTTTTGTCCATGTATTGTGGGTTCCTATCACCACGGCATGGCGCGTCCTCAGATTGCGGATAGAGGAGACGGCCTCCAGATATGGAGGGTAGGTGCGAATATATTGAATAAACAGTCGTGGACAGCCGATAAGGGGTGGTCCTCCATCTTGGGGGTTGGGCGAAGGGCTAACAACCCATCACCGTAAAAAAAAAAAAACTTGTTACGAAACCTAACAATAAGCCTCGGAATGGGACTGATTCTCCGGCACGACCACAGCAAAGGAATAAGGTTATAAGATTTGGTACATGGAACGTAACTAGTCTTTATAGAACAGGAGGGGTAACATTAGTAGCAAAAGAACTAGCTAGATATAAAATAGACTTCGTGGGAGTACAAGAGGCTAGGTTAGATGGGAATGGCATATCACAAATAGGCGATTACTTGTTGTATTATGGGGAGGAAACATTAATCACCAGTTAGGAACAGGATTCTTTGTACATAAAAGAATAAAATCAGCTGTAAAAAAGGTCGAAGTTATCAGTGACAGGTTATCGTATTTAGTACTTAAGGGTAGATGGTGCGATATCGTAGTTATAAATGCTCACGCCCCTACTGAAGAGAAAGACGACCATATAAAGGATAGCTTCTATGAGGAATTGGAACACACTTTTGATCAGTTACCTAGATATCACATGAAAGAACGCTAAAGTAGGACAGGAGGATATTTTTAAACCAACAATTGGAAAAGAGAGCCTACACGTAAGTAGTAATGACAATGGAGTTAGGTTAGTCAACTTTGCCACATCAGAAAATTTAATTGTCAAGAGCACAACATTCCCCCATAAGGATATACATAAATATACTTGGACTTCTCCAGACGGAATGACACAACCAAATAGATCACATCTTGAGAGATAAAACGAAGACATACTAGTATAGTAGACATTCGAACTTTCAGGGGGGCAGACTGTAATTCTGACCATTATTTGGTAATTGGAGAATTAAGAGAAAGACTATCAGTAGCCAAGCGAGTAGAGCAACAAGCTAATATTAGTAGATTCAATATTCTGAAATTAAAGGACGAGGAAACTAAGCAACGTTATCAGGTGGATATTTCAAATAGGTTTGCTGCTTTAGCAACTTCCGACGAAGCTGAGAAAGAGTTAGATGTTAATAGCGTGCGGGACAATATCTGAGATAATATCAAAATTGCAGCTGAGCAGAGCATAGGTTATCATGAAACTAAGAAGAAGGAACCATGGTTTGATGAAGATTGTTCCATCGCAGTAGATAGAAGGAAACAGGCAAAATTGAAATTCTTACAGGATCTAATTGAGGAGAATAGAGATAATTATTTCAGTGAAAGACGGGAAGCAAGTCGTACACATTGGAATAAAAAGAGAGGTTACTTGAAGGAAAAACTGAATGAGGTAGAAACAAATATTAAGAATAAAAACATTCGAGATTTATATAAGGGTATAAAGGAATTTAAATATGGATATCAGGCAAGGGTAAGCGTGATCAAGGATGAGAATGGTGACTTGCTTGCAGACTCTCATTCAATCCTTAACAGATGGAAAAACTATTTTGGGCAACTACTAAATATACATAGGCCAAATAGAAATGATCGGGACGAAATTCAAATACAAACTGCTGAGCCATTTACACCGGAACCCACACTTTCTGAAGTCGAAATTGCGATGGAAAATCTGAAAAAGTACAAGTCCCCAAGAATTGATCAAATTCCAGCAGAATTAATACAAGAGGGTGGTAGCGTATTATCTAGCGAAATTTATAAACTTGTACTTGCAGTTTGGGAAAAGGAAATTGTACCAGAACAATGGAAGGAGTCCATAATCGTACCTATTTTTAAGAAAGGGGAAAGACTAACTGAAGTAACTTTCGAGGAATATCACTTTTGTTGACGTCGTACAAAATTTTGTCGAATATCCTTTTGAGAAGATTAGCTCCGTATGTAGATGAAATTATGGGAGATCATCAGTATGGTTTCAGGCGTAATAGATCGACTATTGATCAGATTTTTTGTATTCGACAGATATTGGAGAAAAAATGGGAGTATAAGGGTACAGTACATCAGTTATTCATAGATTTAAAAAAGGTGTATGACTCGGTTAAGAGAGAAGTTTTATATAATATTCTTACTGAATTTGGTGTTCCCAAGAAACTAGTTCGATTAATTAAAATGTGCCTTAGTGAAACTTACAGCAGAGTCCTTATAGGCCAGTTTCTATCTGATGCTTTTCCAATTCACTGCGGGCTAAAGCAGGGATATGCACTATCACCTATACTTTTTAATTTCGCTCTAGAATATGCCATTAGGAAAGTTCAGGATAACAGGCAGGGTTTGGAATTGAACGGGTTACATCAGCTTCTTGTCTATGCGGATGAAGTGAATTGTTAGGAGAAAATCCACAAACGATTAGGGAAAACGCGGAAATTCTACTTGAAGCAAGTAAAGCGATAGGGTTGGAAGTAAAACCCGAAAAGAGTAAGTATATGATTATGTCTCGTGATCAGAATATTATACGAAATGGAACTATAAAAGTTGGAGATTTATCCTTCGAAGAGGTGGAAAAATTCAAATATCTTGGAGCAACAGTAACAAATATAAATGACACTCGGGAGGAAATTAAACGCGGAATAAATATGGGAAATGCCTGTTATTATTCGGTTGAGAAGCTTTTGTCATCTAGTCTGCTGTCAAAAAATCTAAAAGTAAGAATTTATAAAACAGTTATATTACCGGTTGTTCTGTATGACTGTGAAACTTGGACTCACTTTGAGAGAGGAACAGAGATTGAGGGTTTTTGAGAATAAGGTTCTTATGAAAATATTTTGGGCTAAGAGGCATGAAGTTACAGGAGAATGGAGAAAGTTACACAACGCAGAGCTGCACGTATTGTATCCTTCACCTGACATAATTAGGAACATTAAATCGAGACGTTTGAGATGGGCAGGGCATGTAGCACGTATGGGCGAATCCAGAAATGCATATTATAGTGTTAGTTGGGAGGCCAGAGGGGAAAAGACCTTTGGGGAGGCGGAGACGTATTTGGGAAGATAATATTAAAATGGATTTGAGGGAGGTGGGATATGATGATAGGGACTGGATTAATCTTGCTTGGAATAGGGACCAATGGCGGGCTTATGTAAGGGAGGGAATGAACCTCCGGGTTCCTTAAAAGCCAGTAAGTTAGTGTTTTTGTAGTGTTTCATATCCTCTTGAATAGTGAATGAAGTACAAAGATTATTTTTCTGAAGAGAAGGCGAGATCAGAGAAGGTGTCCACTCCATGTGAGCATCGATATCGCCGTACCAACATAGAAAACCATTGTCTTCTACAGCTGCAAGATTTCCTTCACCATTCGCTGTAACCCCCTGGTGAATTACGGTTTTTGTGATGTCCCTGGTCCCTAATGTTAACTTTTGAATAAATAATTATGCTGCAGAGACTAATTTATACTCTCTTCGAATTGGCTCAGTTCATTCAACAAATTGATCCATAATTAAACAATGAACAAAAACATATTTACACTTAAGGTTTAAATAGCGTCAACGCCAAATCTGGAAAAATATTCTTTCTGAATGCTCCCGGAGGTATTGAAAAAACGTTTTTGATTAATTTAATACTTGGCAAAATCTGACGCAATGGCAAGTTTGCTCTCTCGGTGACTTTCCTTCCGGGCGGACAGACTGCTCATTCCGCCTTCAAAACTTTTATCAACCTGGACTATAATAAGAGCCCAGCGTGTGGCATAACATATCTAAAAACAACAATAAGTTATAAATACTCCAAGACTGTGTTCTCATTGTATGGAATGATTGTACCATACCCATTAATAAAGCTGGTGAAATACTAAATCGAACGCTTCAAAATATCAGGAACAATAATAGAGTGATGGGTGGACTGACCTTCCTTTTCTTTGGGGACTTTCGTCAGACTCTACCTATCATCACACGAGGCACAAGAGCCGAAGGAATGAGTGCCTACGTTTAGCATTCGGTGTTCTGATCTCATGTGAAGAAACTCTCGCTGACAGTCAATATAAGAGCTCGATTGGGAAGCGATTCACTTGCACAAGAATTTGCATATATTCTGTTGAAAACAAGAGAAGGTACTATGACCAATATCAACGGTGAAGTAAAGCTTCTTCCTGTTTGCAAAACTGTTCCATTGGTCGTTGATCTTATTTCAGAAGTTTACTTCGATCTGAAGAACATCTCCGCGGGAAAGAACTCTTTATTTTATGAGAAAGCGATCTTGACAACGAAAAATGATCAAGCAACATCCATTAACAAGATCATTTTGAAGATGTTTCCTGGCTCCCGAAATGACGTTCAAGTTCATAAATACTCTTTCAAATCAAAATGATGCAACTAACTACCTAACCCAGTTCTTTAACTCTCTTAACTGTCCTGGACTCCCTCACACGATGTAGTGTTGAAGATTGCCGCACCTATAATGTTGCTACCCTCCGAATTTGTGCAATGGAACCCTGCTGCTGGTAAAGTCATTACAAGCAAACATGATCGAGGCAACCATACTCACCGGATGTGGTATAGAAGGGATATTCATACCTCGGATACCTCGCATCACAACCCAAAAGGGTTCAAACATGTACAATTCCCCGTCACCATCTGTTTCGTGTTGATGATAAACAAATCACAAGATCAGACGCTGCAGACTGCAGTCGTTATCTTGAGGACAAATTGCATCTTACACGGCCAGCTGTATGTGGCTTGCTCCAGAGTGAGTGGCTGTAAGACCCTATTCATTTTATCAGCAGGAGGAAAACATTTAAGGGGTTAGGTACAGCTTGCAGCAGTAAAATGTTTGGAAACATTCAAGATTTTTTTTCCCTCCATTACTGTATCTTGTACAATAATGGAAATTGGTTTGAGTAAAACACTGTCCTTCTGCTATATGAAACAAATATTTTTACGATTTAAAAAATTATTATTATTTTTTTCAAAATTCATAATGGTGGTAGTTCAATGTGCAGTGAAGAAGCGTTTCCTTCATAACTCATAAACTTGTTAACTTTTTCATGTTCTCTCTCTTTTATTTTATTGCTGAAACTCATGTTTACAATATCATGCTCTTTAAACTAAATTCCTTAATAAATAATATATATTTTCTTATTTTGTGTTAGAAGAAAATGCTGATATTTGACCATTTTTTAAATTAATTTAGTTTTTATCAGACAATCATCGAAGGTAGAGAAGTGATCTTGCATCATATTGTAGATATGACGTGCATAAATACACACAAAAAATATAATCACAGAATATTGGATAGTTTTTGAGTAATGTGGGAAATGCTTCATCACTGCAAAGTGAACTGAAATTTGAAAGAAAAAAAAATCATGTAGCAGAAGGACAGTGTTTTACATGTACTAATTTTCATTATTGTACATGATACAGTAATGGAGGAAAAAAATGTTTAATATTTCCAAAATTTTACTGCCGTAAGCTGTACCTAATCCCTTAATGTAGTGTGCAAAGCAGCATTACGATTCAGTATTTAAGGCACATATACGTGACAAGACACCTAATTTTTTAAACTAAAATAGATACATTCACGAAAATTAAATTAATGTTCTTTTTATCCTATAATTTTTCCACTAATATCCGCTGAATTCTCAGGCATCTTGCCTTACATGTCGAACGTGGACCTCAAATTCGCCGCCGAAGTTCATTGTAACTTTTGTTAATTTATTGAATACACCTTGTGTAAGCCTGTCAATAAACTTTGCTACAGGTGTTATATCATACTTAAACGCCAACTGAGTTGTAGGAACTGCTAGTTGTAAAAAAAGTCCCCCCCCCCACAAAATGGAAAAATGAATTTGATTTTATCCAGAAAATGTAAGAATGCATTTTTTTATAGTGTTTGGTCAATGTAGGTGTTCCGGAGTATCTTCTACCTTTAATTTACTTTAATGATCACTTATTGTAACAATATGACGCAGTGTTAGCAACATTTTCGAGCAATATTGAAGTATCCAAGTGGGAAACGGGAATACTTCTATACCTATATATTAAGACATAAAAGTTTATTTTTAAATCTTCTGTTCAGTATGCTTTACATTAGGGCAGTGTTGCCAGATTAGCAACACTAAAATCCACCCAAGTAACAACTAAATTTACACATGACTTTAGAATACGTTTTTGTGCACTATAAACATGCAGAATAGTGTATATAAATATAAATAAATATATATATATATATATATGTTAATTAATGAACTAATACAACTTTCTCCATCCAACACTGGTTTAGTGTCCCTCCTGTATTCACACTTTTGTTATCGCTACAGTAGGCCTACTTTTAGAAATAGGCCTATCTTCCATTGTATAAAAGTTGTTATAGAGGATTTTAATCTACATATATATTATTAATGATATATTATTTATCTATTTATTTACATATTGAGTATTATTTGTTTAAATACGTTGTATATTAAGCAATTTAATATTAGGTAATATAAAATACATTTGTTACGGGTCGCACATGGAGCAGATTAGAAAGACAGGAAAAACCAGATAAGTGGCTAAGTTTATTATTACTTTCTCACCAACCCTCTCAATATGACCCACTGTGTTAAAAAAATTATTCTCCAAGCCGACACCATCACCCTCAAGTTCATCGTCAGACAGCTGTCCGAAACTGTGAATGGTGTGTGTATTTTCTTGTCACTCAGAACTTTGAAAACTCGGGAGAAAATCTATTCTAGTTGGGAGAAAATCTATTCTAGTATAAAGAAAGAGTCAACAACATTCAAACAGAATGACAAAACCCATTTTTGATTAACTAAAAAATTTAGTGGGCCTGTCTGTGAGAATTCCACGCAAAATCCATACAGCCGTTCGTTCCAAACAACATTAAACACAGCAATAAAAATTTCACACATATTGTGGAATTCCACACAGTTTGGCAACACTGCATTAGGATCAACATAAATATAGCTATAATTATGGTATTAAAACATAATCTGTTCATAATTGGCTGTGTAATATGTCATTGTAAATGATAGTGTATTGATTTTTATTGTTACATCGGCGAAAGCTTAGATTATAACGTCACTGCATTGAATCTAAAACAAATGTCATGGATGTTGAAAGAGTTCATCAGCGTGTTTGTTTCACGAATAAAATTCTGTCATGCAAGCGCAAAGAAATCTCCTTCTTGAAGACCGCTCATACACTAGTACCGTAGCAGCGGGATTTCATTGACAAAAATATCGTGCGAGAGAGGGGAAATAGCCCTGAAATAAATAAAAAAGATTCGCAACATTAGAGTAAGTATTACAAACATGGAATACCATTTTGTTTTTTCGTTTTGAACCCTACATGCTTTGAATACTGAACATAAAGTGTCGCCTTGTTTAGTGATGAATTTCCCTGTAAATGGTAGGCCTACACCGGACTTAGAAGTTCGTAAGGTGTAATAAAATGTTTGAAAAAATATTCCTCAAAATCTAACATATTTCCTTCATAAAATAGAGGTACAAATATGGAATACTATGAACAAAATTGCAAAGTCAAAATGGCCTCCACCAAGAAAAGCACAGAATAAGCATTGAGCATCTTCATTAGAAGGTATTTTCCCAACAGTAATACCGACAGTGAGTCCAGATGAATCGTCTCCCATGTCTTTTCTCGAATTTGTTTTTATGGGTTGTTACATTGCCTTTTCATTCAACTGTTCTCTAAGTTTGTTGGAAGGTGAGGTTTTCCCTCCTCATACAAGTGCCAACACCAAGTAACGAAACAGAAAACCAGGGTATAAGGATGTAATACTAAAAATACTAGTATTTCATATTTGTGACACATTGATGTAAGTCATAACCTCAAAACACATAATTTAAGAACGAAATCAATTGAGGACCGTTTTAACAAAACTCAACAAACGCCATTTTTTTCGAATTGCGGGTTTTGACGGATTCTGGTCAATTGTAATGAGAGGAAAATGATGCAGTGCTCATAATATCACAAAACTCAACATTTTCCGTTGAAAAGAGTGCCTCAATATAGAGAGTTTTCACAAAACTCAACATCTCCAGTTCTTAAATTTTCACAAAACTCAACATATCCTCTAACTCAACATTTCACCCTTATATCATGTTCCACAAGCAACAATATTTTACAAAAATATAATACATTTTCATTTTGACAACAGTGATACATTTCGAATCTCAAATATTATATAATATTTTGTTGTTTCCTGCGTTAATTCAGTATAAATCTGGCCGCTGTTGTAAGTGCACATATTCTGCTAGTAATGATGAAAACTGAATAAGAACCCTAAGTATTCAAAATCCGTTCAAACTACTGAAAGGGGTAGGAAGAATAGGAGCAGAGTACGTTAATCTAAGGGTAAGAAATATACAGTTTCGCCTAAAAAAACGATATTCATCCGAACTAAACTGTAATCATTGAGAACAGGGAAAAAAGAAAACGTGCTGCAGGTTCTTTCTGCTTAAATGATCTAATTAATTTTCGAGACAATTTATGCAGAAATAGTACAAACGTTGAACAGGACAATTTTTTGCTAAGCTATATGAAAGTTGATCTACCTAAATGGCGTAGAAGGACTTCAAAAAGCTAGAAAGATTTGTGTCTATTTCATATTTCGTAAGAGGTGAAAATAGAGATGATTTCCCATTAGTCTTACGTGCTGCTACCTTTAGAAAAGTGCCAGGTATGTTATTACGACATTACATAGGTAATTTAGGGAAAATGTTTACTCCCAGAAAAACCCAGAAATTTAACTCTTAGATTGTTTTCAGATTCTTGTGGGTCTCAGAACAAAAATTGCATAATGATTGCTCTGCTTGTTAGTTATCTGGAAAGTTTTGAAGCTTTTAAAGAAATTAAACATTTATTTCATGTCCTTGGAAAGCTATAAAATTATATCTCAAGGCCACACGTTTCGATTGATAGAGAAAGAGCTGAGAAGACATGAATACATTACATTGCTATAAGAGTATTATGAAATTATGGCAATGTTTGCGGACGTAAAAGTTTTGGGCAACGACTGGCATAGGCTACTTATGATTTAAAATCGATGGCAAAAAATATTGTAAAAGTCAAATTACCATTTAAAATGTCAGAGGTAAGAGTACTTACGTACCAGAAAAACTTGTAAGAATCGTGTAAAGTGTTATGTACTGTACAAAACATAATTTTAGCGCCAATAGAAATTCGACTGTTTACACCAAGAAAGGCAAGTGCTTCTGTAATGTCTAAAGCAACTGGCCTTCCACTGATGAACCATATCAGCAAAAGCAAAGCTGAGAATGTGAGAAAGTTAATGAGTTACTTCCATAATGATATTTCGGAAGAGGGCTAGGCATTTTATGACAACGTTTTAAAGGGATGTGCCAGAGATTCTGACAATAGACTGGATTAATAATGAACTATTGCACTGAGATTATTCTGCACGATTTTAATTTTCAGTGATTTGGGTAATGTATTGCACAAATAAAAATATTTAATTCATGAAAATATAGAGATCCTGTAAGTCAATAACAAATTTTGAAGGAAAAGAAAAAAAGGCTTGAAATTAGATTTCAGTGTGTACAATTAACTGGTTTTTAATTCAGTAGTACTTAAGCATTATTTAAAAATACGTATTAATGCTCTTGATGAGGATTTTACCAGCTACGAATGAAAAATAATTAAACATTTTAAGGTATATGCATTTAAAAAAGTGGATATGTTGAGTTTTGTAAAATTCTTAACTTTTGTCATATTTTTTTTTTCAAATAAGTAAGTTATCAATCATAGTTGCACTTTATGCCAATTAATGCATCTCTGAAAGAGAAACAATGTCTATTTTTTTCAGAATTACAATATCAAAGGTGTGAGAATAAACTAAAAAAACGTTTCCTGTAAATTTTTTTAAGTGGCGTTTGTTGAGTTTTGTAAAGACGGTCCTCAATTATACATTGCTATTAACGTAGATTATTTCTCGTTAAGAATATATTATATCATTAATATTTCTAACGTTGAGGAGTAACAATGAACTGTATATCCAAGAAAAGAACTTACCGCCAAAATTTTCACTTTCCTCGAAAATGCATTTAATGATAAACGTTTCAACAGTTCAGCTTCTAACTGCAAACTAACATACATTCCCGCGAAAGAGAGTATCAGTGCCAGTGATGATATTAAAGAGGTTTAAGAACCAGTTCTCTCATGTCTACCCATTTTAAACATATGCGGTATATGTCCATGGTAATTGCAAATATTGCCTAGAAATAATTTAACAACCTGTTTCTCCGAACCGCACTGTGTGCAATATTCCCAATCTAGCTGGACAAAATTAATTTCTCACTTTCCTTTGGTTAGATTTCGATGAAACTTTATATTCAAGTTTATATCAACCATAGAAAGATGTTTCAATTTTGATTTAAATCGGGTGATTAAATCAACCCTTTCACATAAGGGTGGGAACGATATATTTGTTTTTAATGAACATATTACACTGAAAATAAGTTCTTGGTATGAAATATTTGTCCAATGTAGAATTTAATGTTTAATGGGAAAATTATATTTATAAATTCCCTTAAATAAGAGTGAAAATATTATTTTCTTTTCCACAGGACACATTGTAGGCCTAATTAAAATTAATATGTGTATTGAATATTGAAATATTTGAAGTGTTGTAACAGGACAGAATATATTTTGAACCACTTCAGTTAAAGAAATTATTAATTTTAATTAATTTATTTATTTTGACCCAATGTCAGGAACATTAATATTTGAATTAAATATTAATTGAACGTTAATTTACATATTATAACATTATTCTCAGTTTCATAATTTCATGTAGTGAATTATCTAAGTTTTACTTCACTCAAAGTGATATGGCAAAATAAATAATACACTTTATAACACAAATGTGCGAAATGATTTGAATTTACAACAATTTCTTTAAACAAAAGATTTGTTTTAAATCGGTCATATTTTTTTGTGCAGTAATGAAGAGTGTATATATACACAACTGAGACAATAGATCTGCTGTTATTTGTCTAGAATAAAAATTATAACACCAATAAAAATATTGGCTAATTTACAGGCGTGCTTTATTCACTATCCGTTTCACTGGAAATATCGCCAGATGCTTCTGGCGTTGCCGAGCTGCTTACTGGTGGACTGGGCAGTAGCAGATTAATCACTTGTGGTGATAAGCTCCCACTTTTCTCCACGGGCAGTTTTCTTAATGAAGAAATGAGGGGATCAGATGAAACCAGCAACATTGATAAATTATCTTGATTTGTAGATATTCTTGACTTCTTTCTGGTATGTCCTTCCCTAAACTTTCTCAAATCTTTGTTCCTTGCTTCTTGTGCCTCTTCGGAAGTTGTCCAATGGGTAATATGCAAGATTTTATTATTTCTGTACTGTGAACTAAAATTTTGTGAACTGTTACCAGGATGAAATACCAGGGATATAATTACATATAGAGTGTTTTTGTTTCTGCTGTGTATAATCTGAATGCTTCTAAATTTATATCGTAACCACTTGCTATTGTTTCCAAAATCACACAGAATCGTCGTATAAGTTCTTCATTAATTCCAGTAATATCACTACTTTGTTTTGAATTTCTGAAGAATCTTCTTGCAGTATTACGATCATTACTGGTGTCACTATCTAGTTGAGGTTTGTCAACTATGGGACCCATATCAGTTCTGAATTTGTCTTGTATTACTTTTTTCCTTTCGTTACATACGGATTTGTCCACCGTTTGTTGAGGTTGGATAAAAATGTGTCCAATGTATTTTTAATCTGAACTTCAATGTCATGTGAACAATTCTGTAGGCCTAAAATACTCACACAGTGATTAAAAATTTCCTCATTTCGTGATTCTTTACTGCTTAGCCAAACATGGAATAGTTGCCGCCGCGTTACAGTGTGCGCCGCCACTGAAAACAATTAATTGCTGATAAATGCGCAAGAACGCGCAAACTTTGAAACAAGGATTCAACACTCTAAATGTTGTTTTATTAAATGCTAAAACAATTGTCTTAACCGGACGTGACCGGAGATACTAAAACTCCAATTATATTTGGAGAACTTGAAAAAATATTTTTTTTTTCAATTGTAATATTTAAACCCTATTGTAAGAAGAATAATAATTTACAAACTAAAAATTGAAGTATCATTAATAAGAACATACCTGTCTAAACAGATTCCATGTCTCAGAATACAAATAATAACTATCAGCTGGCACTTTTTCGCCCACACAGTAAGCTACTTTGCCTACGACTGAACCGGAGGGAGAAATGCAAGGAAGAACTCAGTGTTCCCACCCTTCTAAAAATATCTTGCTCCTGATAAAACAGTAAAAGCTATCCGTCACAACATTCTCCAAACATTAAGGAAAATGAATTCATATTCATCTATGCCAAACTAAACGAGTCGAAATTTGATTTTTGTCCAGTTAGATTGGGAAAATTGCACACTGTGAACCGGTGCAAACCGGCCGAATATCACATAGTAATTTGGAAGGCTTCCACTAGAATACACCTCGTCTGAAGTCGTGTATGTATATAATACACACACACACACACACACACAATTTCATATTTGTAACACTTCCTGTACGAGGAGGAAGTTCCTTTTTGTGAATGTAATGCGAAATTTCTTTTCACTCGCGTGGCAGCATTTATGTTTTAAAACAAAAACACGCACTGACAAGTGGAAGTCTCGGTGTGGAAAGGTGATATTTGACTGACACTACCAAATTACAAGTTTTAAGATTATCATTGTAGCCACTTAAAAAAATGAAGCTTTTATTAAGATGCTCTTGTACATTTCTTATTATGTATCAGTTTTAATTTAGATTTCTTACTACATATCAATTTTAATTTGTCATGCAGTAATGCCACTACTGTAATGTAATGGTTATCTCTAAGTGGTAATATGCGTGATG
The DNA here is from genome assembly GCF_040183065.1 of Periplaneta americana. Classification (NCBI taxonomy): domain Eukaryota; kingdom Metazoa; phylum Arthropoda; class Insecta; order Blattodea; family Blattidae; genus Periplaneta; species Periplaneta americana. The sequence goes on along the minus strand of NC_091127.1, from coordinate 111,426,690 downwards.
TCATGGATTCGAATTTTCGCTAATTTTTTTACTCGGCTGCTTAATACCGTGATCTAATAAAGAATTGATCTTAAAATAGCAATGAATCTCATAGTTTGATGTATTCGAAAAATGAGTCTAAAAGTGGGTTAAATTATTGTATTTCTAAAGTGAAATTGAGTAAAAATCCGTGGCGCAAGAATCCATGGAGGACCAAGGACAACCAGCCGACAGTTTGGTCTCACTTCCATATGCCTCGACGCGAAGTGAGCTATCATCCGATCAGTACGGGAGAGCATGTAGTGAGCACGATCATTCTCCTCCCAAACTGTTATAGCTGGCTTACTAAACCGCACTGCGCTACTCGTTGTAATCCCCCAAATTCCTCACGATGCTGGATGGGCACCGGTTCCATATACTGGCAGAAATTTCATAAGAAAATTTCTTCCTGAATTTACACAAGTAAAGCCAAATTCAACAGTATTCATAAATGAGATATTAAGCATACAAAGAGATAATTTATTACAGTTGTATGAACACTTTTTTTTTTTTCATACAACTGTAATAAATTATCTCTTTGTATGCTTAAAATTTCTTCTTTCATGACTCAAACATTCGCTTATTTCGTATCACTGGCGCTGCAAGACATGACGCCTTAGGCTACGCAGGTACAAAACAAATTATTTGATGTATGTTTTATGTTTATTCAGAAGTCCGAAGACTTGCGGAATATCATAAGTGACACCAGTAAGGCGTCACTCATGTAACTAAGCTAGGAGATAATGTAGTAGGGTGGCAAGTCCCTTTCCCCCCTCTATTGTCATAGTTCACTAATCAAACTAAATTACTGAATAAAGAATAAAATAAAATAATATAAACAATAGGAAGTAGGAATACTTGAACTTCAGACATCACATATAGGCCTACTGGCTTTCAATGACAATAGAGAGGGAAGTGCAATTATTAATCTTGAGGCGTAATGACGGCACCTTCATAAAATCACACTGCGCTTTGTAACTTGCGTATTTCATAATTGACTTTCCAACCGTCATAATTTCAGAGAAATGTCATGTTTCCTGACAATTTTATATTCCATCTACCTTGTATTTTCATGTATAAGGCGCACGCGAATGTAAGGTGCATCCCAAAATTAAAGTTGTAGAAATTATATATAAAAGCAGATGTACCCTTAATATTTCTATATTAAATAGACATATTCAGTTAATTGTTGTTGTAAATGTGAATTTTAAGAATTCTCACATTTCATACGAATATAAGGCACACGCGATTATAAGGCGCATCCCGATTTTGAGCGACAAATAATAAATATGTGGCCTTACATATATTCGGAAATATACGGTAGTTTCTATCGAAGCAGTATTTGACATGTGTCACAAAGCTAGGAAGTTATCCATATTGACGTACTACAGTAGACAACAAATAATAGCCTACAATCTACAGAGTAGATTTTTGTGAATATTTAAACTTATAAAGGTACTGTAGGCTTACTCTGTATTATGTTAAGACATAATGGAAGATGTTTACAAATCCCTTCGCTTTCAAATATTTATCGGCTGTATTGAACAAGTGACTTATAGTGTACTAGCTGTACCCGTGCGCTCCACTGCACATATTAGAAATAAATATAAAGTAATTACATAATTAAAATAGAACATTGGGTCCAGGCAACATTCGTGTTTGATAGAACAATAAATCGTTTAACATACTACTTAATTTAAATTGTATTTAAATAATTAAAATGCTATCATTTTGGTCCAGAGACCACTCATTTGGTGCAAATATAATTCGTTTAACATTTTTCTAAATTAGTCTTGAATGCATCCTTTCATAAATCACTCCAAATTAATAGAGTTGATTGTGTACGAAGATCATTTTTATGTTAACCTTATTGTGCATCTTTTTTTTTCTTTTTGTTAAGTTTATTTTATTCACGCCTTAACATCTGTGGTCATGTCGTGTGTTTAGAATGTGTGGGAATATCAGCAGGCCGTTTTTACTCTTGTTGAGTTCCTGTTTCGATTGTGTGTTGTAGATGGCTTGTGTTCACATAACTGATTATAGACTTTGATTAATGTTTTTGGTATTGGTAATTGAGGCGGTGATGTATAATAGCATGTATCTTTCCAATCCGGCATTTGCCTTTATGACTAAGGGAAATCATGAAAAACCTCAGTCAGATTGGTCGGCCACGGGGTTTGAACCCGGGACCCCTGAATACGTGTCTCAAATGCTACCGCCTGAGCCAACTCGCTCGGTTGTATATCATTGTTTATGCAAATAAAAAAATGAGGTATGTATGTATGTATGTATGTATGTATGTATGTATGTATGTATGTATGTATGTATGTATGTATGTATTTATTTATTTACACTGCAAGTGGGCAAGCACCCGTGGCAGTGGTATACACAATATATACAATACACAATAAAGAAATGATAAGCGATACACAATAAATTTACAATACACAATACAATTATACAATACACAATAGGCCTACAATTTTATACACAATACAATAAGAATACACAATATAATTTAACACAATAATAATAAAAACATTTCAACCTACATTATTATGTATAGGCCCTACATAAGTTTCAATAGTCTTTCACTTTACTCTCATCTCACTCACTGTAGTGGCACTATGACGCATTTCACTGACACTTTAGCACACATTTCACTGACACTATGGAACACATTTCATTGACGCTATAAATTATCACTGATCGGAACTATTCACTGCACTGTAAAACCATAACTTCACTGACTCACCTCGCTTCACTGATACAACAGTTCAAATAAGTCAAATAATTACACCCTTATGCATACTGTACTTATAAACAGAACTACATTTAAACTAAACAATTCTAGTCTAAGACCCTCTTACACGCTATTTTTAAATAATTTACAATTCAAACCAAGGAAGTAACTCGTCAGGCTAAATAAATACATGTCCCATTAAAAAAAAATTAAATGTTAAATGTCACCTTAATTTTAATTTGCACTTTATACACAACTTTTTAAGTTATTCTTGGATCTCCTTAAGGAAGGACAGCCCTCAAAGACCGCTGCAGGTAGGTCATTCCAATCATTTATAGTTCTATTTAAAAATGAGAATTTATCTACATCCGTTTTCTGTTTCCTACATTTGATTTTAAAATCATGATCGTTCCTACCATAGTACGTTGGCTTTTCTAACCGAGCCGTTATGTCTACCCATGGTTTCTGACCTAGATGTGCTCTATACAATGATGTTATTCTAGTTTTCCTACGTCTGTTTTCCAACGTTTCCCATTTAAGTTCTTTTATCGTATCGTTTCCATCTTCTCTTTTACCTTTAACAAATTTAGCTGCCCTATACTGGATTCTTTCTAAGGAATTTATCTGATATATTCTATAGGGATCCCAACATGTAGTTTCGTATTCCATTAACGGTCGCACTAACGTTAGATATGCTATTTCCCTCGATTTGGGGCTAGCCTTTCTCAAGATTCTCATAATAAAGTGAAGTGCCCTCCATACTTTACCCATAACATTATCAATATGCTCTCCCCAAGAAAGTTTGGAGTTTAAATACACTCCTAGGTATTTACAACATTGTACTTGCGGAATTACAACACCACTGAATTCGTAATTAAGACTAGTTTCCTCTCGGGTTTTACAAAATGTTATAGATTTACTTTTAGAACCATTTACTTTCATCCTATGCATTAACGCCCAGTTATAAATTTTATTCAAGTCTGTTTGAATAGCATCTACATCTGAATTATTTCTAATCTTTCTATAGATAATGCAGTCATCTGCAAATAGCCTCACATTTGATGTAATATTCTGGCATAGGTCATTTACGTATATTATAAAGAGTAATGGACCCAGAACGCTGCCCTGTGGCACCCCTGAACCTATATTTCCAATTTCCGATATTTCATGACCTACTCTAACTCTCTGGGTTCTATCTTTTAAGAATTCTTGGATCCATAGCACCACTCTTTTATCTATTCCTAGCCTACTTAACTTATCTATTAATATGTCATGTGGCACCAAATCAAATGCTTTCGAAAAATCAATCACAACTGCATCGATTCTTCCGCCTCTATCTATCTCTTCAGCTAGATCCTGAACCAGCGACGTAATTTGACTATCACATGAGAAGCCTTCCCTAAAACCATGCTGGCGGTTGTAAAACCAGTCTTTCGCATTTAGAACATGACGAATATAATCCGATATCAAATGCTCCATGACTTTACATACGACAGATGTAAGGCTGATCGGTCTGTAGTTTCCGACATCTAATTTATTTCCACCTTTATGTATGGGTACAACTATAGCTGATTTCCAGTCACACATGGAATAGCTGCATTGTTTATGGAAACATGAAATATACGCATTAAGTATGGAATTATGGCCTCGGAACCTAATTTAAGAATCTCTGTAGCAATACTATCTGGTCCTCTAGACTTCCGACTTTTTAATTTCGTTAGTCTCTCTCTAACCCCTTTGGAAGTTATTTTGAATGTCGAATTTGGTTCACATTCACGGTCTGTGACACAACCACTCCTATCAGCGGGATTATTATTATTACCCTACATAAATATTATTTTAAGAAACACAGGAAACGAATATGAGTAAATTATGAGCGCAGGAACGCCATTTCATAACACCTTTTAAAATAACTCGGCTCCAGTGATCTCTATGGTAAAATGAGTGTATAAAATTAGAGTATTTTATGTGGACCAAATAAAGTTGCAATAATCAAGTTATACAATATTTCGACAGAATATCAAGTTTTCTGTGCGAACAGATTTCTTTTCATCTTACCTCAGTCTTCATTTGTAGCATTACATCCATCTAGAGAAACTACAAATTTCAAATAGTGAAGGTTAATTAGCTTCTGAGATTTCTTCATACAAACATACAAAATATTCTCTGTATATTAATATTGATAAACGTCAAGGCCGCCTTAAATAGGCGGAGTCATTTTTCATTTCATTGTAGCCATCGTCGTCGTTCCTGCAAAAACTCCTATGTCACATATCGATTTTCAGAGTTTTGCTCTATTAAATAACTTAAATAGTGATGCAGCAAATAATACAATCTAATATACAGTATATAACTTAATTATATTTCTTTCTTTCGAAAATATAAGAATTCACGATCTATTATGCACTACTGCCATAGAATGAATAAATTTGTTTTTCTTCCTACTAAAAAATTTAATATTTTACACATAGAAGTTACGGAACAACGACACTATAATCTGAGGTGGCGGTGGAAAGGTATTGTATTGTTATTTTAAAACTCTTGTATATCCTTAAATATCAGTCCTATCAAAATTTTGCCTGGGATAAAACTTATCGAAAATCAGTTTTAAAGAAACTTTTGTTACGGTATGTAACATTTTTCACGAAAATCAATAATAAGCGAGATATTTCGGTTTATTTAATTCAGGCCCCATTATAATCCGACTTTTAAATAAAGTATTTTGAATGCTATATAGCCTAAAATCTATGTTACAACGAACTTAATTTATATTCCAATTTCCATCGAAATCCGTTCAGCCATTATCGCGTGAAAAGTAACAAACATCCAGATAGACAGACAGACAGACAGACAGACTTAAATATCAGTCCTATCAAAATTTTGCCTGGAATAAAACCTATCGGAAATTATTTTTAAACAAACTTTTGTTATGTACCATTTTTCACAAACATCAATAATAAGCGAGATATTTCGGTTTATTTAATTCAGGCCCCCTTATAACCCCCCCCCCCTTTTAAATAAAGTATTTTGAATGCCATATAGCCTAAAATCTAAGTTATAACGAATTTAATTTATGTTCCAATTTTCATCGAAATCCGTTCAGCCATTATCGCGTGAAAAGGTAACAGACACAAAAAAAAAAATTCAAAAAAGCGATTTTCGGTTTCAGGATGATTAATTACACATGTTAACACCAATTATTTTTGGAAAAGCGAAAATTACCAGAAAAATTTCGCTTACAGATTTATTATTAGTATAGATTTGAATATAACTTATTTTTATTACTACCTCTGCATTACTGCATTACAGTAAGGCGAAAATAATGGTCTGTAGGGAATGTCCAAGCTTTTCAGACTCATGATTGATTACGCCTTTCATAAACCTTTATGCTGCTTTTCCATAACCACTGACTGCGATTATATGTTAAGTAAAAAATAAACACAAATATAGGCCTAGAAGTTTCATTTCTATTACTAGTGAAATATTCAACAATAAAATAGCCTATTTTTGTATTAGCCTTTGGTGTGTTTTTTAAGCTGCTTTTTTGTAGCAAGACAGCCAACATTAATTTTGTTACCAAAGCAGAATGTTACATACAATGTGAAGACTCCCTATTTCATTTTCGTCAAACGTTGTCTATGAAACCTTCACAAAAACGTTGTTCATCATAATTTTGTCTCTCGTTCTTCTCTTCGTAACTGTAGTTCATTGTCAAGATCTTCGTCATTTTTGTGAAATGGTCTCGAGTATGGTACATTACATCGGAGCTTTTTTCGGTCTTCCGCATTCATTTTTCTGAGTAAAGCTATTGCGATACAGTATATGGACAGTATATTTTTTGTGACAGCGTTTGACTGTTTATTATCTGAACATGACGAAAACTTTCAGTTACTTTGCGCATATATTTTCAATGATTCCAGTGCGGACTAGCCTGAGTGTAGGTTATGTACTGCGGCATTATGCTAGCTTTTCAGAATTTATTAAAAATACATCGTTGATTAGCCCTGAGGATAGAACGCATGTTGCTTTTATTGAAAAGGTAAAGAAAATAGAAAAGGATGATGATTTTGTTACACTTAAAGTCCTACTTCTTTTAATACTCAAAGTATTTTGTAGTTCTACTCATATTAATTGCAACATAATTGAAGGGTTCAGAGCTATAGTGAGCCAAGTGCCATACATTAAAAATGGAGGAAGCAAGAATTAAAATTAAAGTACTATTATAATTCAATGAAACATACAGCAAATACAGTAATATAAAATATGCACATTAAAAATAAATAATATGTCAATCTTCATTAAACTATAGTATTCACCTATCTTTAACCCTTGCTTTTCTCGTTTTTAATAAATGGCGCTTGACCCACTATGGCCCTGAACCCTTCAATTGTAAGCCATGCTGTGGCAATTATGCAACAGAACAATTTAAACATTTCAAACAAATCCATTTTTTCATTTTTGACGTGCATCTTCAAATCTTTACGTTGACCTTCATTTCATTTTAAATGCTTGTGGCCAACATTAAGTATGAAAAGTAATGTGCTGTTTTTTTAATAACTGACAGAAATAATGAAATATTGATTTCGAAAAATGAAATGTATGACATACTGGTACCATTATGTTGTGAACCAACACCTTCAATTTTATCATTATACGGGGTGGCGCAAAATTAACTACACACTTAGGGAATGTATGTTTCTAGGTTGGTAGGACGTACTACGTACGTTGATATGGTTGGTAGGAAATAGGAAATGACGCGTAGTGTTAACTATTGAATCATTTTTTATTAGCGGTGTAAGTGCTGTATTGAGGGAATGGAGAGAACATTTCGAGTCAAATCCACCAACACGTAAGGCTGTTTACAATTTAATTCATGTTATGACTAGTCCAAAGAAGTCCACAAGACGATTAGCGGTAGAGTTTCCAGAAATATCACGTCGGTCAATCCAAAGGATATTGCATTGATGGAGCTCCAGAGCATTATGCTACAGCTTGTAGGACATACCTTGATAGGCTAATGTTTTCAATGGGAGGGTGCTTTGACGTCGTGCTGCAGTTGAATTCCCACCACGATCCCCCAATGGATTTCTTCCTTTGAGGTATTGTTAAAGACGAAGTCTATGGAAGAACACCACAAACTGTTGAAGAGCTGACTAGTTACATTGAGGACGCCTTCTACAATCTGGACAACATCATTCAACAGAGTTTGCATGTGTGTCAATGTTCCAGGTAGACTTCAACGATGTATTGATGAAGGGAGACAGTTTGAACATAAAAAAAGTAATGTGTACTGTAATTTGTTGGTAGAGCCTGTATCATGTTCAAATTATTCAAAATGAACATAAGGGAAATAAGTGTGTAGCTACTTTTGCGCCATCCTCTATATGATTCAAATTCGTGTTTAAATTTTATATAATCTTCTCCGTATCGCCCTCCATTCTTACAGAACCTTCGCTTGAAATGCAAATTTCTTTCCTCTCTCTCGCCCGCTATTCTTACAAAACAAAACACACAATTTATCCGTGAGAAGGCAAGGTATATTCCTAGATAACAGAGAATCAGACATAGATTAATGTTAGGAGGCACATTTTGACATGCACTGTTGCATCCGAGAACAACGAATATACATCATAATACATAATTAATATACTGTAAAATTATATTTTCAATATGAGTGCTAGTACATACTAATGGCTGATTCGTTTCGATTTGCAGCAGTGTCTACAAAAGCCTTGCAGGGGGCGAAGTCCATAGGAAGCTTCCTGTTCTCTGCAGTCAACAAGGCTGGAAAAACAGTGAGCGAAGCAAGTGCCAAAATCAAAAAGACCGTCGAGGAGAACGTAAGTACATGATTTTATAATAATTATTTACGTATTTTCTACCGTTCCATACATTAGAAACAATGTTTGCCGAGAAATGTTTACAAACCTTACTTCGAAAGCATTCAAAATTGTAATTCTTAATAAAATTCGATGAGGGGTAATAAGAACAATTCTGTGGCATTTTTGTAACTGTACTGTGGCTAAATATGAGTCTGGAGTTACTTAGCGTCTGAATGAGATGAAGGTGATAATGCCAGCGAAATGAGTCCAGGATCCAACGCCGAAAGTTTTCAGCATTCGCTCTGAATGGGTTGAGGGAAAACCTCGGAAAAAACCTCAACCAGGTAACCTGTCCCAACCAGGATTTGAGTCCGGTCCCGCTTGTTCACGGGCAGGTATGCTAACCGTTACTCCACACCAGTGGACAATGAAACAAGTTATTGTTCGTTTGTCTTATAGTGTTAGTTGTAGGAAAACTGCAGAAGGGTTTGTAATTTCTAATTCAACAGTTTCAAACATTAGAACTTCAATATTAAATGCATGGGAACAAAATTTCAGTGGGGAAAGAAAAGGAGTTCGCAAAACTGTTAATAATGAGTTAAATTAATTACTGCATGTACTGCATTGCTTTCCATTGTATGATAAAACAATTCTACTTTACTGTACCTTTGACACCACGTTAGGTTTTGAACCATACGTGTCCGTATAAGAGAGGTTTCAATGTAGTAATATTGTCAAGAGTTTGCATGGTTAGGAATGTTAGTGTGTATTCGTACCAACACACAGAATTTCGTGAAATATGTACAGATAATGTCAAATCCATTGATGATATGCATATCTGACACCTTAATAACATCATCCTTATCCAGCGCTTTAAGTCTGGATATAATGAAAGGCATTCAAATAGTATCAAGGCTCCAATTCAGTATTGCTTCGATTTCGCGATCACGCAAAGCTCTTAGGTAGAGCAGTGTACCGAACGCGTGTCATTTAGATGGAAACATCTTGGAAAGTATTTCTGCTCAAATCACTCTTCAATCTATATGTTCATATGAACTGAAATAATTTTTTCTCACTTCAGATTAAAATTAAATCTGACCGAATTTAATCCGAAATTACCTGTCGGCGTGGTATTTCTTATTAATAACAAAATATTTTCAAAGTTTTATAAATTACTTATGATACTTCGCACCCAAAAATGTGATATGTATTATTTACCTACATGTTCTTACGTTTTAGCAAGTCCATCATTTTAATCTTCTTACTCGATTTCAGAGTTCATGTGGGTACTTTGTCGGATAGAGTTATCCCAGCGAATCAGACTAAAAATTGAGGTAGTCTCCTTTCTTGTTAATGAATCTGAATGAGTGCCTGTACGTCAGTTCAGAGAGATGTGCTGCATTATGTTTCTCCATATTAAATTTTCAAAGTTAAAGCGATCTACTTTAATTGAAAATACTCTTGAGTCTACCTATTGGATGTTTCTTATCCATATCAGAGTTATATCTTTTAACTCAGTCTACATTATTGAGAGAGAAAAGAAACATTGTTGTCCAACAAAGACCATCTTTTGGTGAAATGTTCCCATGGACTAAAGAACATGAATCCGCACTATCTGTAAACTTTCCTCTGTATTTCAAACAACAATCAATGAACTATTTTTTATGATATTAATTTTAAATGTGGTAAAAAAGGAAGTAAATCACTATATAATACGAAATTTCCAAACTATCTACAATACATACTACAATGACATAAGGAAGCGAAATTTGGACTAGAAAAAAATTAGGTTAAAACGGACTAGCTCCAACAGAAATGAGACTTTTGCGAAAAACATCGTGTTATCCTTTGTTTGATCATAAAAGATTAATTATTATGAAATCATACAGAGCTTTAGGTTGAATGAAAAATTAGTAAATGCAATAGAAATTGTTTTCATCAAACGGAACATGTGATAAAAAATACAGTAATTTGTAACAAGTGACAAAATTTTTCGAAATTAACGCATGCCTACATAATATTATGAGGCTGTGTAGTGACAGCTTGTCAGTGGAGATGGCTTTAATAATGACAATTGCTAGGTTATATTTTTGTTATAATCTTTTCTTGTTTAATTATATGTTTCAGTACTCTTGTACACTATTCTTTGAAGCTTTTACGAATCTTGTTTAAATATTAGTTTTGTTTGATTCTATTCATTTGTAAAGTTTGATAATGATTGAGAAAAGTTCTAGGGAATATTAATGTTCAATATTTTTTTATTTTGTTTGCATGGCATTAGTACTAGAACACTTCACAATACTTTATCATTCGCAACATTGATTACATTCAAATTCACAGTCGCTCCTGTCCAACACCTAAAACGATAAATTGTTTCTGAAAAGTATAGAGTGATTCTGTCACAATTTGGAAGTCTGGATATAAAATTAATGTTACTTCAAATCTACGGCGAATTAAAAAAATTAAGTCTTACATTACACGATATTAAGATAGTCTATTCCGTGTAAAAACATGATGGTTACATTTTGGAAAATGTTTATTCATTATTACAATAATAAATTTTAATGGAATATTTGTGTTTTACCTTTTGTTTTTCGAAACTTCAGGAGAATAAATTTTTTAACACAAAGAGTTTATTTTTTCTGTGGAGTATAACTTTTCTTGTACATATTGTTGTTGTTTAGTCAATTGTCGGAAGACAGATTTGAACCTCATAAATGAAGCTAATAAGGCATCACTCATGAGGTAACTAAGCCAGGAGTTAATGGGATAGAGTGGCCAAATTCTTTCCTCCTACATCGCTGACTAGTAAAATATTATCTAATCAGACTAAGGCGTATACAAACAATTTTCTTACCCTGAAAATTAACTTATTGTCAAGTAAGATGTACTGCCTGATAATAGATGTACATAAGCTACGTATTAACAAGAACCTCAATCAGAGGTATAGTGCATAAAATATCTTGAAATTTTAGTAATTCGTATATTCAGTGGAACCTACAAAGCTGTTGGAAACAATAATTCTAATGACAAATGCTCGAAATTATTTAATTTTAGTTTCTGAAAATAGAGCTTTGTTTTTTTTTTTTCATAAATGATGTTAAAAATTTATCTTTCGAAAAAAAAAAAAAAACTCTGATAAATACATAAGTACGTACAGATAGTACTATTAGATCTCTAAATTGTTTATCCTTGATATTAAATGGACATTTAAGTTTTCCTTATCACTCATATAAACATTCATTTCTATAATAGTGCAGCGTTCAATAGTTCACCACATCGTCTCTTCGCCTCCATTTCAGAGCACATCATTTGGTGCTCAACTTAGGACGTAACTGTCTTTCTATTATGCCTGTAAAGCAGACACTCAGCAGTGCACGTCTCTTTTCATGTCTTGTCTGATAAGACATTTCATTTGAGTGAGATCCTTTGTACTGTGGCATTATCTTCTCAGTCGTGAAATGTAGATTTATATCAAAATCGTCGAATCTGAGTTTATCTCTGTTCTGAATGTAGTAGAGTGCCTGTCATTTCATGAGTATTCAACATAATTTGTCTCTGAATTTATAAAAGTTGTAAACAGAATCTTACGACGTATTCTTAAACATTTTGAAATAATCATCCATTTTTGTGGGATAGGGAATGATGGGAAAAGTTAAGGTAGAGGGTATTTTAATGTCCCCCCCCCCTTTTGTGTTTGTATGTGTGTTTTTGTGTATTGTCCACATTTGGTGTACATGCTACATGTGACGTGAAATTTAAATTTGTATAATACGGTGTATGATGTATGTTCCTTTTTGGAAATACCTATTCAACTTTTTTTTCCTTCATTACTGTATCTTGTACAATAATGAAAATTGGTATGTGTAAAACACTGCCCTTCTATATGAAGAAAAAATATTTTTACGATTTAAAAAATTTATATATATTTTCAAAATTCGAAGTGGTGGCAGTTCACTGTGCAGTGATGAAGCGTTTCCCTCATAACTCATAAACTTGTTAACTTTTTCATGTTCTCTCTCTTTTATTTTATTGCTAAAACTAATGTTTACAACATCATGCTCTTTCAACTACATTTCTTAATAAATATTTTTTTGTGTGTTAGAAGAAAATACTGATATTTGACCATTTTTTAAAATGAATTTATTTTTTATCAGACAATCTATCAAATGTAGAGAAGTGATCTTGCATCATATTGTAGATATGACATGCATAAATACACACAAAATATTTCACCATAGAATGTTGGATAGTTTTTGAGTTATGTGGGAAACTCTTCATCACTGCACAGTGAACTGAATTTTGAAAATAAAATAAAAAATAAAATAAATAAATAAATAAATAAAAAAAAAATGTAAATAATTTTTTTAATAGTAAAAATATTTTTTCCATATAGCAGAAGGACAGTGTTTTACACATACTAATTTTCATTACTGTAAAAGATACAGTAATGGAAGAAAAAAAATGTTGAATATTTCCAAAGTTTTACTGCTGTGAGCTGTACCTAGCCCCTTAAATGATGTGATATTTTAAATCCTATGGCGTTTCGTTTCTTTATACAGTATTTGACTGTCAGCCTTAACCGTCAAAGAACTTGCGTTCTCAGGAGATATATTGAAGGGACATTTGTCCACAGAGCTGTGTAACTAAAATGGACGAGGTACTGCTTTTTGACAATTTTGTCTTGGCAGAATTCTTTTACTCGCCATAAATCTACAACTAGGAACCACTGATTTTACGTCTCTTTCATAGAAAATTGCGCAATTTTTTTCACTAAGATGACTAATTTTCGCCCAATTTTGAGGAAGTGTATTCCAATGTTCCACTTTTTTCTCTCGATAAATTTTTAAGGAAATTTCCACTTTTTGTCTCTTCATTTATTTAACTTTTTACTTCTCCATTTTTAGTTTACTTTTCGTACCGTGCTTATTCCCTCTTTTCTCCTTTTTTCTGCCCCTTTCATTCCATCTCATTTCTCTTGTTTTATTTTTTCGAGTCCTTTTTCTTCCCTCTTTCCTTCCTCCATTTATTTATTTTGTTCATTCTTTTCTCTTTTCTTTGCCTCTTCCTCTTTTGTTCGTTTTGCTGTTAATATTTCTCCCTAAAATCTCTTCTTTCTTCCACTTTTCCGTTCTTTCATCCTTGTCTTCTATTATTCTCCCTTTCCTTAGGATCTTCCAGTCTTTTGTTCCTTTTCTACTTTCCTTTTGGTCTTTTATTGCTTTTCGTTTCTGTTCCTCTTGAGAAGAAATAATCGTTCATACTGTTCTTTAAGACATGCAGATAATTGTATTAATTCATAAAATGTTAAATACAGATACCAGGACGAATCTGTGCTCTTGAATCCATTAAGCTTCAAGGGCGAGGTGTGGAAGAAGCGAACAAAAACATTCGGACTGGTTGTTGTTCAGTTTGTCGCGTGGCTCTGTTCAGTGTGGTAGTGAGTATAATAAGTGTTATGTTTCTCACATTGTGTGTGTACATTTGTATAATACACAATTTAAATAGTGGAAAATAAAAAGTTCCTTGATCAAGCTAGCGACATTATTTGGAATGTAGTTCAATATTTATGTCGAAAGAAGCGTCTGCATTTTCCTGTAGTACTGGTTCTGATGCAGATTAAACCTTCCTTCTTGCAATTGGAGCGTGAGATGCGTCAAAGAGAACTCTACAGAATGTAAAGAAAAATTTCAAGACATGATGGGAAATGATAATGAAGATGCATGTTCATTACGCCAAAGAAGTATAAGCATGGTAAACGTGTTACTGGTCTTGATGACTTTAATCTTTGTGTTGTACGACGAATTGTGCATGAATTTTGCGTCCAAGAAAGCAGGTGGCGCCTTTAGAAATAGAAGTCCGCAGGAGAAAAATTTTTAGGGCAGTGAAAGAGTCTGAGGGACATTTTAAAGTCGCTAGATTTCAGGTGGAGAGGTACAGTAGTCTACCCCTGAAAACAAATCCGTCATTATTTAAAAATGTGAAATACGAGGAAAGGATCTCATATTTACAAGATATTCACGATATAAAGAGCACAACAGACCAATTGTGTACACAGATGAAATCTATATTTTATCACATGCAGAAAAAAAAAACTTTGTGTGATTCCAATGTGGGGAAAAAGGAATTATTATTCATGCAGGACTTCATACGTGGTGCTCTAGGTACATGGAAAGCTGGATCAGTGTCGGGAGATTATAACGACCAGGTGAAAAAAGTATTAAATAATATATGTACAAGTTAACTCATGACAAATGTTTTCAGTTCAGTTGTGCTGCTAATCTATGCATGGAGGAGTGACGTAGCTGTGGCGTAACGCAAAGCGCACAGATTCGTTCTGATATCTGTACATTTAATACTCTTTCATTTTGCGCCGCCTGTCGGGCCCTAGCACTTCTTCATGCAACTGTTATGATGGGAGATATTGGAGAATTAGGAGGATGACTTCATGGGAAACGGAAGTAACTCGTATTTTATTGCAACCGGGTGCGAAATAAGATTTCTGATGAGAGGAGGATAGAATCCTAGATAGAGAATACCATACGTAAAATTATTATCCTCATTCGATACGGCTCAACGCTTGGTCGCACGAGTTGCTTGTCTTGTATCTTGATCATAATAGTAATATTGTATCTATAAGCAGGTTTAAGATAAGATGTGTAATTCTTATTTTTTTTTTATTGTTGTCAGCTTGCCGGTGATGATAATACATCAATATTATTTTCTTTTCTTACTTGATACTTTATGAAGTATATTTGCATTAAAACAATTCTATTTTGTGAGGGGAGGGGATAGAAGTTATCCCTGGCCGGGATGTTAACATAATTTATGAGAGGGGGATAACTTTCCAATGGGGGAAATCCCCCCATCCCCGCCGTTAATTCGCACCCTGATTGTAACCATGATTATCATCATCATCATATTATAGAAATAAAAAAATCATTAAGTTGTATTGCAAAAGAAAATGCAATGTAAGCCGTACTAATTTAATTAATATAATTTCGAAATAATAATAAACCATGAATGACGTCATTAAATTTATCTGTATTGTTCTGATTGTTAATTTTCTTTTGTATACTGCTATGTTTGTACATTTTTACATCCAGTTTATAACAATGTCTAATTCTTCTTGTAATACCGTATTTTAGTCTTTTCTTTATTAATGATAATAATTCAGAAACGTTTATATACATAATTGTTATGCTTCACATTAGATACGAAGTTCGCAGATTCAAAACCGGTTGATGGTATTGAATTTTCAAAGGACAATAAAATCCCATACTTTCTTTGGAGGAACGTACACTTGTGGAAAGGAAAAATGATTTGCGTAAAGACGTTTTCATGATTGTTATGCAGTACAGCAATAAGTGGGGGACCGAACACGGTAACTTTTGTTTCGTTGAACAGAGTAACTTCTGTCGAGTATTATACCAAAGAGCTACCGCACACTCGACAACAATCGTTTGCCATTTTTTTTCCATATGTATGAGCAGTGGAAAACGCGGAAACCTGGAAAGTTATTTGTTGTTAATTTCGTATTAGGAAGTTTCGTGAATTATATTGTTATCTAAATTAGAAACTGATAACAGCAGAAGAGGGTTAGTTTCGTTCTAAAGGCGTGGGAAGGAAGAGAATGACTGAAAAGATAAAGATAGCATGATGCAAAATTTCGGTACAACTGAAGACGTTTCTCAGCCGGCCAGTTTTTCTTTCCACGAGTGTACAGTACATAAAGAACCATGCCATCACATTTCATGAGAGCTAAGAACACTGTCCTTAAGTTTCACCACAGCGCAGGTATATTGACAGAAGAACGTAAGAAAATTAGAATTACACTTTTAAATTGTTTGGCATTATGATAATTTTAATGAACGTACACTATACCAAAATACTATTTCTAATTAGCGTATGCTGAATTCCGCAATCCTAGTTTGTTATCCCCTTGCATGTGGCTTACAAGACTGCAAATGTAAAGGCATTGGTTGGGAAGGAAGGGAGGAAGACTGAGGGAGAGAGATCAATACTACACTCAGCTGTTCCATACAGCAGGTTTTGCTCCCCTGCACAACACCCTCTCTTGTTTACCCCGGTTATGATGTATGCGACCTTGACTGTCATGGAATTTAGGTTAGCGATATCAGTAGGTTTCATTCATCTGTCATGTGCTGGTGATGGTGATACGAGTATTTTATTTAAAGAACTCTTTCAACTGTTGAAGCTACCGCATCGAAATCTAACGTGGATAAGAAATAACTGACAAATTTTCTCTGGGGACTTCTCTCAGGGAGTCGGCCTGGGTAGCGCAGTCGGTATAGCGCCGGCCTTCTGTGCTTGACGTTGTGGGTTCGATCCCGGCCCAGGTCGATGACATTTAAGTGTGCTTAAGTGCGACAGGCTCATGTCAGTAGATTTATTGGCATGTAAAAGAACTGCTGCGAGACAAACTGCCTCCGGCGACGCTAATATAAACTCGGCAGTTGCGAGCGTCATTATTAAGTAAACCATAATAATTAATTAATCTATCATGGAGAAGTGCTCTTTTACGTTCCGTAAATCTACGACATCTACAGTTTTACTTCCGTTCCGGAGGAAGCCATGCTAAGGATTTTATCGTCCTTTAAAATCTGTCATCCTCAGCCTGGTTTTGACGAGCAAACCTTGAGTTCAATGGCTAGCGCAGTAACCACGAAACCACCGACGACTACTGTGCCATTTATGTAGATGTAAACAATAATTATTTCTCCAATTTTCGTTTGTTAGCCACATGTATGGCTATTTTACCGCTTTTGCCGACGCATCACACTGCAACATCTGAGACGTTACTAGATCTGATTATTACTAACAAAACAGATAGGGTAGTGTTATAGGGGCAATTACCTGCACCGGAAATATCTGTTCGTGACATCATTTACACTACATATTCACTGATGTGGCCTAAAATGAAGCTTAATACAATATTTCGCGACTTGAAACGCGTTGACGAGATTATGGTTTCTATGAGGATTCTGTACAGCTGCCTCGGCACACGGTATCGACTGCACGCTCAGTGGACGACAATTTGGAAACTCTTAACAGCTACTGTTAACCTCTATTTGCCTTGCTGTTAACTGTACGGAAAAAAACGCTCCACGGAAAAACTAAACGTGTTAAAAGTTGTGTTGTGGGATTTAATCGATTAATCCATCAATTTCCGTTGTAAGATTAATCGATCAAAAATATTTAATCGAATAATAGAGTCAAATTAATCGGTTGTAGTTGATATTAATATTATTATTTTAATTCAAACTCGTACTAAAAATTCAGACAATATTTCTCTCTCGGAAATTGCTTACTTAAAAGCACAATAGTACTGTTATTTTATTACTGTAAACCAGGTAGCGTAAGGAGAATCTTTGCACAAACACTTCAGAAAGAGATGGAGATATGAGGACAGTGATCTAGTCTACCTCTATTGAAAGTTGAAACACAATACGAAACCCTTATTAAGTTTTATGGTTTTCCAAGAAACCTTCCACGTTGTTGTCAGCTCATCTTCCTAGCATATGAAATACATACGTCCCCCTCATCCCTTATAAAATAGCCATGTCTGCACTGTGTGCAAGTGAGAGCGTAACTACCTTCTTCTCTTTCTAAAATCTGGTAATTCGATTACAATAGGCACCAGTCTTCTTGTTCGACCGCTGTACTTGTGCATTTTCTGTACTGAGTTTGTATAATATGAAGGTTGTGTATTTAGTTTGATAAAGAAAAAAAAATTAGTTTTCTCTGGTTTATGAAAAGTGTAAACTCCATTATGTCATATGAGAATTTGAGAAGTAAACTCGGTTAAACGTTTGGATTTAAATTGAACGATCGTGGAGAAGTGCTTCACAGAAAAAAAGTTTTTTTCGTGTTTAGTGATGCAGGAAACATTGTTATAAGTGGGCGCCATCGATTTAGGCAGGTGGATTTTGTTAATCAGAACTGCAGAGCGAGTTACTCATAGCAGCAAGGTCGGTTGTTATCTTCGTCGCAAGCTGGGATGGGTGAGACATAAGAGTAAACATACATTCCCGATTATCCTAGTGGACTCGGATGGACAGTCACCTCCAAAAACAATGCACATATAACCACTTTTATGGAACTGTGTGCATGCGTAAGAAAAGGGACCAATTCTCGGCACACAGTTTTCGAGATAATTCCAGTAGCCGCTGCATAATCTTTTCCTCGTTACTATAAAGAAATAAAGACAATATATATATATATATATATATATATATATATATATATAATCAACGGACTGACTAATCATCTTAAATCTCCTTAAACCCTGTGTGTAGGTTTCTGTTAATCCTTAGTCAAAAGATAAGACGGAGTTTTACGAAATACGAACATTAAGGGATGTAAATTGGGAGGTAATAATGGTCAAAATATACTGGTTTATTTTTTGAACCAGCATACATTAAACCCTTAAATTTAAAACAAAAGCTCCTTTATAAAATTGAGTTAGACTATTTATTTCATCTCTTAGAATTGTTTCTAAAATGTATAAGGAATGTAAAAAAATTCAACTTCAGGTACTACATTCAAATAACTTTTGAGGATTTTTTTTATCCCCTAAAGGAGCAAAGAGGAGAGAGAAAAGAGTTGACGGTTAAAAAAATTCACTCAAGTATTTTCAACTACCCGACCTAGAGACGTAACATTTAAAATGAAGGTTACTCTCTACAATTTTAATTAAACATTTTCTGATTTTTTAAATACCATCTAAACAAAAGGCATAAAATAATAACTGACATAAAACTAAAAAAAGTATATACTATGCATTAAATAGGTCCAAATCCATGCAAATTAGCATATTTTATACATCTGCAGATCGGAGAGAGAGATTTAGAATTTCTATTATAAAATAAATTATCAAATCTTGAACTCTTAGCTGGAATACGAAGACTGATATTGCTTAGAAAAGATTCACAATCGATATCACCATTAATGACTTTACAAAAAGATAAATAATTAAGATCTTGACGCCTGGTAAATAACCTACAGCAATTAAAATAATAGTAATAATAATAATAATAATAATAATGATAATAATATAATAGTAATAATAATAATAATAATAATAATAATTTCCATATTTTCAAAATTTCTCGCCCACTCCCAAATTTTAAGCATTGTCTGATTTTTTTACAATATATTTGCTATGTTCTCACATTTTTAGTTTTGCCTTGTTAAAGTGAGATAAAAAAATAAGGCTATTGATATTCAAATTTATATAATTTACATAATATAAACAGACAATTTATTTTTATTCAAAAATTATTTTCTTTTTTGAAAAAGTGTGAACATAACTTTGTTAAGTATACTTTAAAGATCATGCAGTAAAAATGTCAGCTTCCAAGCGTAAAATTTGCGACATTCTTAGCAACATGAATGCAGAGAAGTAGGGGAAAAAAGTATGGGAAAATAGTTTAAAAGTTTGCATGTATTTTAAACTTCACGGTCGCTAGCTATCTTTTAAGATAGTACAAGTAATGACACAACCGCCGTAGGATTCTAAAACTTCGTCAAAGTGCAAAGTCTGAGTAGTCAGCATAGGTTCATTTCCTTAAAAAAATTCCCCCAAAAATTACCAAATTGTCATCCATCCCTTTCCTTGTGGTGCTGAAGTCTACGAGTCAAAAAACGAAAAGGATAATTTAAATCCTGGCCCTTCTTTTCAGAAGACAGCCACAAAGAAAAAGGACCCTGTTTGTTATTGGAGAAGAAGTGAAATTGCTGACACATACTATGAAGATAGTGAAAAAATTTAACATTCTTTGCGTTACGTAGTTGATAATGGGAGCGTCTTAATAAATAAAGATTTAAATCGGTTAACGGGGGATGCGACAGGTGTACGAATAATTGCGGTATAAAAAATTCATCCATCAAGCTCAGACTAAAAAACACAAGAAACGAATCGACGGCTTTTCTCGTGACCTATTATCATTCCTTGTAAACACATGCTACGCGTGATTTAAATCATTAAATTAAGCTCTCATATTCATCTGCTTCCATTAATACTTTTGGAACATGAGGTTTGTTCGCTCCGGGGCCGGGTATCGAACTCGTGACTCCTAGTTACACGCACTAGGATCTCTAACCACTGAGCTACGCCGAGACTCAATCCACAGTATCGGATCGAATCTCGTAGATTATCGAATTACGTATTTCCTTATTTCAGCATACCTATTCTTTCGGTTATTTATCCAACGTGTCCATTCCTGTCGCTTCCGCAACTCATTCTCGTACTTCATGAATGTTTGTTATTAATGAAGACAATTCGACACAACTCATATCTATTTTTCGCCTGTCGCTTCATGAAGTAATGAACATTTGCAATAATTTCTTGGTTCTGGTTATGCAATGCTTTTTTCCTCTTAATTTAGAAAATGCAGGAGGCGAACGAAAGTCATTTACGTCACTCCCATGAATCGGACTGTACTGTGGTGTGTTTATTATTTAATAGTAACGATACGAGAGGCGAGTGTGAACATATAAATAACGACAGACAGCCTTATTGCAATTCATTCTTGCAGTTCTCACAAAAAAAAACATTGGCTCGCCTACTGGAAATGTCATTGAGGTCATCTGCTAAAATCAGTGCCTCCGACTACTGTTCTCCAACCAGGAGATCAACCGTGAAAGGAATGTGCTTACTATTGCGACATGTATTGGAGCGAAGTAGATATATAATATTATCGTTTTAACGTCTGTTTAAAAACCATGCGCTCTCCTGCATTTGTTATTTCCTGTATGGAGAGATTAAAAGACCAGGAGATTAACAGTGATCTAATTTTGTAACTAGGGTAGTATAAACATGTGTATCAATGTTATTGTTTGTGCTGTGACAGCGAGCCAATAGAGATATGAGTACCCACGTGTGTGACCTTATGACATCTTATGACATCAACATTCATTCACAGCATTACTCCCTTTCGTCTCAGCCGACAGAGACTTTCTCGTGGTTGGAGCACAGTATACTAAACGTAGAGTGGCACTTAATTCGGAGCGTGTGAATGCACTCACATGTTTAAAATCATGGATGAAATAGTATTACTAGGTGAGTCTTCATACTTTTTGTTATTTATGTTTGTCTCAAAAATTCCCGGAGAAATTGACACAATAAATTATGTATCATAATAAATATGTTAGTAAGTAATTGAAATAGTTGTTTTGTAATATAACGATACAATATAATACAGATATACAGCATTTAATACTTATGCTTATCACCGAACACAAGTTTAACAATAATTGTGTATTACAGTATATTAAAACATTTTTTCAACTCGATCAAAACTCGATTAATCGATTAAATTCAAATAGTTAATCGATTAAATATTTTGATCGATCAACAACACTACTTTTCATACGTTACACCTATTGACGTTAAGGAAGCTACGCATCAGATCCATAGCGACAGGTTCAGACGACAATAGTATGACGATAAATTTATTGACGTAATCTTACCAACACATTTTGAACACTTCGCTGATGAAATCCACGTTTCCTAAAGCTTGGAAATATGGCTTTGTACCCCCAATACCAAAAGTTAAAACGCCTACAACCTATAAGACTATCGAACCATTAGCATTCTACCTGACTTGTCGAAGGAGTTAGAGAGAATAGTACGCAGACAGCTTACTGGCTACGCAAACGTATGAACTCATAGACACATATCACTCAGGTGTTGAGACTCGACATAGTACAGCAACTGCACTGTTGAAAGTGACAGAAGACACCCGAAAAGCTATGGGTGTACGTAAAATTACAATGCTGACGCTATTAGACTTCAGCAGAGAGTTTGATTCTGTAAATAGTGACTTACTGAAGATAAAATTACGATCACTCCTATATTAGGAAGCACGGTTTCTTGGTTATATTCTTATCTCAGCGAACGCCAGCAGTGTTTCCATTGCAAGTCGATCTTCCTCTTCGCGTATCTTTGATAATGAAGTCCCACAACGATCTGTGCTAGGATCACTATTATTCTCTGTTTACGTACCATATTTTTTCATATTTTCCTCGTTTTTTTTTGGGTAAGGGGAATTCTCTTGAAAATAGGGGTAAGTCAATTACTAGGCCAGGAGATAGTGGGATATGGTGGCCAGTTCCTTTCCTCCTCCATTGCATACATCGCCGACTAGTTACATATTACACTAGTCAGACTTCTGATGCATACACACAATTGTTCTTCCTCTGACACATATCGTCAAGTGAGATGTACTGCCTGATTATAGATGAACATATCAGCCAGAACCTCAATCAGAGGATAAAAGTACATGGTACACTGTATATTAAAAGAACACACATTATTGTAATTATTGTAATATATCTACGCACATACATAAATTTCAAAATTGTCAAAAACCCTAACTATCATCAGCAAATTCGCAAAATTTGGTACTCGGAAACGAATAATATCACAGGTTAGGTTTTACAATAATTGTATATATATTTGTGTGTGTGTTTTTTTTTTACTTTAAACATTATATAAACTCGAAGTAGGCCTATCCTTTTCTTCAATTGTTGGAATCTTGATCACATCAGAGTAGACCACATCATAGTCTGATCGATACCTATTTTCGGCTGTAGATATTAGTTTGTCCGGCACATTCGAATCACAAAATAATGGAAGGTCACCTCTTCGAATTCATTGGTAGCTTCTGATATAGATTTGTCCTTCTCAGAGAGAGGTCTTACTCCAAATGAAGTGCCTAGTCCATCCCCCAGCTCGCTGTGAATTCACTGTGGGGAATGTCCATGGGACGTACAATTTCCCGTACATCATTTTGTAGCATTTCGTGGTTTACAGCATTGCCACAGTTTCGTAATTTCTGAACATAGTCGAATACTTATTTTTCTAAATCGGAAAATTTTTTGATCTTCGGAAAGAATTTTTTACTGTTAATAACGACATCTTTTGTTTTTACCAATACCGCACTTGTGCTTCCGTTCCATACACCAAATTCTCTCTCTGCAACTCTCTCTCCTTTTCTTCCACATACAGTTATTGCATTCGTCAAAATTAGGAAACTCATTTCAACCCATGCAATAAAGTGTAACAATGAAGACTTACTTACAACTTACAAATGGCTTTTAAGGAACCCGAAGGTTCATTGCCGCCCTCACATAAGCCCGCCATCGGTCCATATCCTGTGCAAGATTTATCCAGTCTCTATCATCATACCCCACCTCCCTGAAATCCATTTTAATATTATCCTCCCATCTATGTCTCGGCCTCCCTAAAGGTCTTTTTCCCTCCGGTCTCCCAACTAACACTCTATATGCATTTCTGGATTCGCCCATACGTGCTACATGTCCTGCCCATCTCAAACGTCTGGATTTTAAGTTCCTAATTATGTTAGGTGAAGAATACAATGCGTGCAGTTCTGTGTTGTGTGACTTTCTCCATTCTCCTGTAACTTCATCCCGCTTAGCCCCAAATATTTTCCTAAGCACCTTATTCTCAAACACCCTTAACCTATGTTCCTCTCTCAGAGTGAGAGTCCAAGTTTCACAACCATACAGAAGAACCGGTAATATAACTGTTTTATAAATTCTAACTTTCAGATTTTTGGACAGCAGACTGGATGATAAGAGCTTCTCAACCGAATAATAACACGCATTTCCCATATTTATTCTGCGTTTAGTTTCCTCCCGAGTGTCATTTATATTTGTTACTGTTGCTCCAAGATATTTGAATTTTTCCACCTCTTCGAAGGATAAATCTCCAATTTTTATATTTCCATTTCGTACAATATTCTGGTCACGAGACATAATCATATACTTCGTCTTTCCGGGATTTACTTCCAAACCGATCGCTTTACTTGCTTCAAGTAGAATTTCCGCGTTTTCCCTAATCGTTTGTGTATTTTCTCCTAACATATTCACGTCATCTGCATAGACAAGAAGCTGATGTAACCCGTTCAATTCCAAACCCTGCCTGTTATCCTGAACATTCCTAATGGCATATTCTAGAGCGAAGTTAAAAAGTAAAGGTGATAGTGCATCTTCCTGCTTTAGCCCGCAGTGAATTGGAAAAGCATCAGATAGACACTGACCTATACGGACTCTGCTGTATGTTTTACTGAGACACATTTTAATTAATCGAACTAGTTTCTTGGGAATACCAAATTCAATAAGAATATCATATAATACTTCCCTCTTAACCGAGTCATATGCCTTTTTGAAATCTATGAATAACTGATGTACTGTACCCTTATACTCCCATTTTTTTCTCCATTATCTGTCGAATACAAAAAATCTGATCAATAGTCGATCTATTACGCCGAAAACCACACTGATGATCCCCAATAATTTCATCTACGTACGGAGTTAATCTTCTCAAAAGAATATTGGACAAAATTTTGTACGACGTCAACAAAAGTGATATTCCTCGAAAGTTATCACAGTTGGTTTTGTCCCCCTTTTTAAAAATAGGTACAATTATGGACTCCTTCCATTGTTCTGGTACAATTTCCTTTTCCCAAATAGCAAGTACAAGTTTATAAATTTCGCTATATAATGCACTTCCACCCTCTTGTATTAATTCTGCTGGAATTTGATCGATACCTGGAGACTTGTACTTTTTCAGATTTTCTATCGCAATTTCGACTTCTGAAAGCGTCGGTTCGGGTATAAATGGCTCAGCAGTTTGTGTTTCAATTTCGTCCCGATCATTTCTATTTTGCCTATGTACATTTAGTAGTTGCGCAAAATAGTTTTTCCATCTGTTTGGGATTGATGGAGAGTCACCATTCTCATCCTTGATCACGTTTACCCTTGGCTGATATCCGTTCTTAAATTCCTTTATACCCTTATATAAATCTCGAATGTTTTCATTCTTACTATTTGTTTCTACCTCATTCAGTGTTTCCTTCAAGTAACCTCTCTTTTTATTCCTAAGTGTACGACTTGCTTCCCGTCTTTCATTGAAATAATTATCTCTCTTCTCCTCAACTGGATCCTGTAAGAATTTCAATTTTGCCTGTTTCCTTCTTTCTACTACCATGCAACAATCTTCATCAAACCACGGTTTCTTTTTCTTAGTTTCATAATAACCTATGCTCTGCTCAGCTGCAATTTTGATACTATCTCTGATATTTTCCCACGCGCTATGAACATCTAATTCTTTCTCAACTTCGTCGGAACTTTCTAACCTATTCGAAATTTCGACCTGATAATTTTGCTTAGCTTCCTCGTCCTTTAATTTCAAAATATTGAATTTAGTAATATTAACTTGTTGCTCTACTCGCTTGGCTACTGATAATCTTTCTCTTAATTCTCCAATCACCAAATAATGGTCAGAATTACAGTCTGCACCCCTGAAAGTTCGATATCTACTATACTAGTATGTCTCCATTTATCTATCAAGATGTGATCTATTTGGTTGTGTGTCAATCCATCTGGAGAAGTCCAAGTATATTTATGTAGATCCTTATGGGGGAATGTTGTACTTTTGACAATTAAATTTTTCGATGTGGCAAAGTTGACTAATCTAACTCCATTGTCACTACTAATTGCCTGTAGGCTCTCTTTTCCAATAGTTGGTCTAAAAATATCCTCCCGTCCTACTTTAGCGTTGAAATCCCCCAAAAAAATTTTCATGTGATATCTAGGGAATTGGGCCTCCAGATATGGAGGGTAGCTGCGAATATATTGAATAAGCATTCGTGGACAGCCGATAAGGGGTGGTCCTCCAGCCTGGGGGTTGGGCGAAGGGCTAACAACCCATCACCGTAAAAAACAGCTTGTTACGAATCCCTACAATAAGCCTCGGAATAGGACTGATTCTCTGGCACGACCACAGCAAAGGAATAAGGTTTTGAGATTTGGCACTTGGAACGTAACTAGTCTTTATAGAACAGGAGGGGTAACATTAGTAGCAAAAGAACTAGCTAGATATAGAATAGACTTCGTGGGAGTACAAGAGGTTAGGTTAGATGGGAATGGCATATCACAAATAGGAGATCACTTGTTGTATTATGGGGAAGGAAACAATAATCACCAATTAGGAACAGTATTCTTTGTTCATAAAAGAATAAAATCAGCAGTAAAAAAGGTCGAATTTATCAGTGACAGGTTATCATATTTAGTACTTAAGGGTAGATGGTGCGACATCATAGTTATAAATGCTCACTCCCCTACAGAAGAGAAAGACGACTATATAAAGGATAGCTTCTATGAGGAACAATGAAGACTATTTTCGGAATATACTATTATCGTCGTCATTGTATTCAGTAATATCTACTATTACAGCTCGGTAAAATTATGTGTAAAATAAATATTGCATATTTAGGGGAGAGTCAGGTAGTATCGGACATCGGGTAAAATCGGACAGTGAGTTTCTTTCATCTACCACACGATGATAGTACCTGATTGACATTGTTACGTTTCTGTGATGTCGCATAGAGAAACGTAACCATGTCATTCAGGTGCTACCATATGGTGGTAAATGAAAGAAACGCACTGTCCGATATTACCCGATGTCCGATACTACCCGACTCTCCCCTAACTGTTTTGTAGATATTTTATTGATATAGCTTGTGAAAATTTCTAATATTATTATTGTCTTCAAACATTTTTTATTTAGTGATGTGGGCCCATTAAAATATTAGTAATATTAATTTAGAGTTCGAATTTGTATGCGAAAACACAACTAAAATATATTTACATATGCGCATGAAAATTTGCAAAAATATGCACAATAATTGCGCAGTTACATTTAGTAGCATTTTTGTATTGAAACTTGCAGTAACTTTTTTTCTGTTACTGTCTTAACAAATACGGAGTATTTTAAATATATTGTGGTTAGGCTACCGTTTTTGTTACCATTTTAAAATACAATAATAGTATTTTGAAGACAAATTTTAATGCAGAAAAATA
The DNA here is from genome assembly GCF_040183065.1 of Periplaneta americana. NCBI lineage: Eukaryota > Metazoa > Arthropoda > Insecta > Blattodea > Blattidae > Periplaneta > Periplaneta americana. The sequence continues at coordinate 111,399,195 of NC_091127.1, read as the reverse complement.
TATAAAATGTAAATAAAAACATAACAAAAATAATAATGATTGAATCATTCTCTTATAATTAAATAGACAAAGGGGTTACAAAATTAACTATACCGGTATTACAAATTTTAACAATGGAATATAACATGTAATTAATATTTAATGTTAATATATTCCATGAAGGGAAATGGAAAAGAAGTCTGCCAAACTTAATGTAAACATCAGTTAGAAAGTGTTTCCGATCTTTCTCCTAGCCACCATTAGTCGTCCTCGCTAATTTAGTTATTATAATACGTTTGACATTAGATATGAGTTTTGCAGATTTAAACCAGATCGAGAGCGATGGACTTTTATGGCCAATAAAAATCCGTAGCGTGGTTTGCTTTGGACAGAAAGGATGTGCTATATCGTAGTTATGGGACAAAACTGACCGTCCATTTCTCGCCCACATCAAAATAGAGACACAGCACAATGGACTGTTATCAGTGGCTTAAGTGTGCCTGGGTGCCCCACCCTCTACTATCAGCAGCCACTTTAAAAAGTGATCCACTTTAGAAAAGCTGAGCTTCAAAGAGGTAACATATCAGTACTCATTTTCTTCAGAAGTGGAAAATGAGCCTCCAGCTTGGTAAAGGGTGAGAGCTACAGCATATGCTCGTTGTCGAGCCTGCGCTTGGCAGTGTGTTCGAATCCCACTTGGGCTGATTACTTGGTTGTTCTTTTTTTCGAGCTTCTCTTCAGTTATAAGGCGATCTCGTATCGGGTCCTCTCTCAATATACTGTCTCGCTATTACCAATTCCATGGATGCTAGATAACCTTGCTGTCGTTAAATAACCGATTATAAACCGAGAAGTGCGCAAAATATTTTCCCACCGATGTACTTTTTTACACACAATCAGATGCATGTGAAATCATTGACCAGTCTCTATTTGTCAAACATTATTGCTTTTTGAATCTGTTTTCGGAATGTTACATGAAATATGCATTTTCGCTTTAATATACGTAGGCTAAATGCTGGTTTAATAGATCTAAAAGTATTGGTGATCAACATGAAACAACTCATTATAAATAATATAAATAACATATGTGGTTATGTATGAGATGAACGGAATGATACAGTAATATAAATAACATCTGTCTTTATGCATGAGATGAACGGAATGATTATATAATATTTATTTAATTATGAGAAAAATATTAGGCACGTCATGTTAAACTGGGTAGATTCAGATTAGTTCGTATCATAACATAGGGTTACCATGAGAAGAAATTCTATAGGAGAACATGAAATCTAAAATAAGAGGACGTTGCTGAAAAAAGGAGAACTTTTTAAAAATTGGTATGAACAAAATTAAAGATAAAAAATGGCTCACCTTAGTTTTCTCACTAGTTGCTAGATCAATATTACATCTGAACTTATCGGTGGAGCCCACTTTGTGCACAAGAGCCTAAAGAGACAAACTTATATCTTGTAACAAATAACTATGGAACTGTTCACAGGACATGTTCTTGAAATTATATTTCACCTTGATGATACCTCTGACTGTCTCCGTTAGCATGTGATTTCGTTCCTTTGTCCATTGGGTAGATATTAGAGAAAATACTCTCTCAACACTTCCATTGTGACTTGGGATAAATAAATGGAATTGACACATTTTTAAGAGTTCTGGGAAAGTTTCAGTGCTCGCAGGACTATTGGAATTGAAGAATCTGCACCATTGTTTATCTGAACTTAAATCTTTGTCCAAATTAACTTGATTGGCATATCTTTGTACATTGTAGACTAAAATTGATAAAATAGCTTAGAATCATGAATAGTGACATTTTTAGAGTGAAGAATTCAATGCACGTCAATAGGTCATCATATTTTATGTTTTTATGTGCTCCATCTTCAACCATTGAAAGCAGTTAAATTTTTTTTATAGGTTTTCACCATTTGAAGGGTACACGGAAATAACGATCAAGGTCCATTTTAGAAAGTTTCGAGAAAAACGAATTTTAAAGTTTAAGCACTTAATACTTTATGTGTGTATGTAATAGAAATTGACGTAGTGGAATGTCAAGAACGATTATTTCTTATTACTAGCTAGACCACATGATAGTACTTCCTTTCCACTATAAGATAGCACTATTAACTCAATTTCGATTTTTGGTGGACCTTGATCGTTTTTCCCGTGTACCCTTCATTTGTTTAGATATTCTATGCATAATATTGCACTTTATTCAATATTCATATTAATTCTAGTTGAAATGCGAAATGCCGGACATTTCAATTTTTTTAAATGCCTGTCGGACAGGATAAAATGATTGAAAAGAGGACATGTCCTGCTTTTGCCGGACGGATAGTAACCCTATCATAACATAATATCTTAGACAAGCCCTGGGCACAACGAGGAAGTGAAGCAGAACTCAGAAATCCTCGCCCATGTCCTTTTCGCTTACACTGCCTTATAAACAAACACACAGTAGCCATTGTGCATCAGTGATGGATTTCAGGCGACCAGCGAGAGTCGAAAGTCCTTAAAAGCCTTATACAATCCGTCACCGGGCAATACTTAATTCCTGTGTACTCGTCTCAGACGGGGAAGGTGGAATGGGAAGTTACGGGGAAAATATGCAGTGCCTCAATTGAGTTAATAGTTCCCAGGCTGTCCTAGAACATACTGAAATGGTTGTTGTTGTAGTTCTGGTATTCGCTCTTCGATTGAAGGAACTTTGAAAATGTTGAATTAAGAGTAAGTACAGTAAGATTATTTAGTACTGATAGTCGCCGATAATGTGCGCCTGAGTCAGGCGAGTCCATTAAGTTACGCCAAGGGATGTTCAGATTAGTCTGTCGCTTGCAGTCAGAGCGATCGGATGTTACGCATTCGGTATAGCGTTGTGTTTCCAGTACAGTTAAGCTGTACTGCATTCATTTACCGACTTCTCGCCTTATCTCTACTCCGGAACTCTCCCTGCTACTCCATTACTTCCCCTCTTTCGCGAGCTGTCCGGACTAAAAATAATCGGTCTGTAGGCCACTTGAGATTAAGCATAGTTATTCAAAGTTCTGACGATGTACACACAAAAATGCAATAAAATTATAATGAAATGAAATCTTCATCGTTCATCACGTGTGAATAAAGAATACGATGCGTCATTTGTGTTTTTTAAACAAATCGGTCACTTATTATTGGTGACTAACCACAGTTCCCGGCTGTTTAGATGAATTTCTAAAAAATAAACTATTTTCAGCTGACAGTGGCGCATCTAGGTCAGGACTATTTATAATCAGTGTCTTAGAGCAACATCAAAGCTGTATAGCCGTATCCTTACGTGAAGCGTAGATGGTTTGAGAAGTACATACATGTGATTGGCAGGATGAAATGGTTGAAGTTACCAGACACGTTCCAAATAAAAGTTAGGGAACTTCGAACATTATTTAAAGTTCGGAGTTTTTTAAGTGTGTTGAAAAAGCCCATTCACATACAGATCTGTTTAAAAATGCAAAGGGGTTCAAAAAATGTATTCACTCTTTGATAATCATATCTTGGGAACAAAATGACATGTAGTTATAATTCTTGCGCGCAGAGAGAGTCATTGTATGTGTTCGAAGTTACCAACATCAATGGCTAAACAATGCCGATGCCGCCGAACTACTTGGCGAAGTATGGCTGTCAGTGTGTCCGGTGTGATGTGTGCGCACGACGCTTTGACAGATTCTCGTAATGCGTTCAGTGTAGCTGGCTTTTGTCGATAAACGTCATTCTTGAAGGTTCCCCATAGGTAAAGTCGAGAGGTGTTAAGTCTGGAGACGGTGATGGGTACTCAGTAGCACCTCTTCGACTGATCCATCGTCCAGGTAGAGTGTCATCCAAGTATGCACTGACATTTCGAGATCGTGAGGTGGAGCACCATCTTGTTGTAGATCAAATCTCTCATCTCTAAACACCTCTTGAATTGCAGGAAAAATCGATGTCTGAAACATATCGAGATACAGGACATCTGACCAATTACGGTACCTTTGAAGAAGTAAGGATCAATCTGTCGGCTTCATATTTATCCCGAATAGGGCAATTGTTCGACGTGTTGGTGGTTGAATTCCAAACTCATTCTGCCATTGTCGCTGTACTTCTTTAATGTTTTCATACTTCCAGTACCACTTCAATACAGTCCTGCGATGCTCAGACTTCAACCTTTCAGCCATCGTTGTTGCTCTGCTCCAAGCTCGCGTGACTCGTGTGACCTTCGCTATCTGTTGAGAAAAAGTTACACTACACTACTGCGCAAGAATTGTAACTACATGTAATTTTGTTCCCAAGATATTGATTACACTGAACAGCAAGAATTTTGCTCCGACTTAAAACAATGTGTCCCTTATGGTTTGATGTGCGCTGAATCCGAAAATGCATCTCTTTTATTCGTATCACGTAAGGTTTTTAATATCTACTATGATTTCACTTTTCGATAAGTGCTCCCCCAGGAAATATCAGGCTCGGGTTGGGAGTATACACCAAAACAAAAGCTAATGCATTTTATGAGTTTGACTTATTTCCGGTTTCGTATGGTTGTTGGCACGTTCTTTTGTACTTCTAATAAATAAACACATATTGGGTCCCTTCTATTAAGTAAATTTCATAACAGTTCAAAGTGAGGTCTATGCAATGAACAAACAAGGGTGTGATTTTGAGTATTTAAAGGACAAGTTTACCAGTTTGAGTGAACGCAAATTAAAAGAGGGCATTTTTACCGGTCCACAAAGTTATGGCTGACTCTTTGTTTGAGGAAAAATTTTCCGTTACAGAAAGAATGGCGTGGCGCGCTTTCAAAGACGTTTACTCAAATTTCCTTGGAAATTCTAGGACAGAGAACTACACAGAACTTGTTCTGGAAACCATGTTAAGTGCATATGACAAAATGGAGTGTAATATATCTCTCAAAATACACATTTTACATTCACATTTGGGTTTCTTTCCTCCTAACTTTGGAGCGGTAAGCTACGAACATGGGGAAATATTTCATCAAGAAATATCTGAAATGGAAAGTCGATATAAAGGAAGTTCATCATCCAGCATGCTTGCAGACTATTGTTGGTTCCTTGTAAAATACAGTCCCGGGTCTAGGTATAAACAGAAGTCATCCAGAAAATTATTTTAAAAGGAAGTTCAAATTTCGAGATTTTTTTCATTATACGCATGAAATATTTTTATTTTTGTGTTTTAAACTATGTAACATCATTTTTGTATCCAGTACACATTTTTCTAGTATTATGAGGAATTTTGAATCCCTCGTGTGTTGTAATTTTGTCAGTAGCAGTGAAAAATTGAAAAGAAATAAGTTTTGTCATAAAAAAATTCAATTCATTTTATCCAGAAAATGGAACGTGATGGAACAGTTTGGATTTCAGATTCAGATTTAGGGCACACATATCAGTAATAGTCACCTATTTTTATTTCGGAGCAAGACAAAAATTAAAAATTTGTTGTTCAGTGTTATCAAAGTGAGAGTACATTTTTTGGACCCCTCTGTAAATGTTCCAAGGATCACACATTTTCCACAAAAATAAGAGGATACAGACACGTCAAGGCATTGAAAAGGTTTTTTCTTTCTTTCTTCCTTTACCCCCCCCTTTTTTTTCTTTTTCATTTTAGGGAGGCTTTAGCCTCCAAACTCGCCCCCCCCCCCCTCATGTGGGTGCGCCATTGTCAGCAGATTATTTTATAGTTACGCATACATATTTTTAAATCAAATTCTACAGTTCTTGAACATTACTTTATTATTATCGTAGCTGTCGAATTTACTATGAGGAAATGACTAATCGTGGTAGGTATGTTGTAAGCATCTCAAATTATATTGATCTGCCAGCCTGAGAAGCTGCGGCATCAAAAATACACACACAAGGGGGTGGGGGAGGAAGAAAAAAAGGAGAGAGAGAGAAAAGGGGAGAGTTGAGGAGAGAAGAAAAAAGACTTTCGTGCTAGTGAAATTTAATTAAGTCTTTAATGAGAAGGATTGAGGAAAAGCTTTCGCCTTAGCTTTAGCTCTTGAACATGTGCCTTCAGATACAGAAAGCTCAAACAACGGTTTGCTTTAGAAAGTATCTTATAATTTGGGTGAGAATTAATTTAGGTTATTGTTAATTGTTATTATTTTAGAAAAAAAATTATTGGCTTAGGCTTTTACTTTATTTATTTGCATAAGAACATGCGATTTGATTGTACGGATTATTTCCATCCAACTTCCTACCTTAAAGCAGCACTGTAATGAAACATATTTCATCTCAGATGTTATTTCATATAAAGTAAAAGCAATATTAATACTTCTGCTATTAAATAGTGTGTTCATAACTCGTGTACTCGTAATATCCTGGGATATTTACAAAAGTGATATGGTTGAAATAACTTACTTTGTCGAAGACTGTATGCATGTACAGAAATTAATATTTCGAAGCAAAATATTGTACAGGAATATTTTTCTACCTGCGTAAGAAAATTTAATATTTTACTTTTCTCGAACTCATGCTCGTTTTATTAAGAAAGTACAATTTTGTTTTTTATGACTATCGATAGAAGAATCATAATCATTTTAGTGCTTGGTTCTGAGCAAATATGCCAGTCCTAACCTTTTCCGTTTTTTTTAAATATACGAATACCAATAACGTCTTGTGACTTAGGAGGAACACTCTTAGAGTATAAAACGTTCTTCACTGAAAACGTGGAAGTAGCTACCACTCACAAGGACTTTAATTACTTACTATAATAGTTCAGAATAAGGTACATTCATGAACCTGCTCTCTTCTCCATTGTAATTACCATATTTAGGCCTACTCGAAAATAAGACACCCCCCCCTTTTTTTTTTTTTTTTGCCAAATTTTTCTTTTAAATTCTGCGGATGTCTTGAATTCCCGACGGGTCTTAAAAACTAGTAGGTACTTGAAGGCAAAATGATAGCAAGGAGTGTAACATATTTAGTAAAATAAATTATGTTAATATATATCGAAATTAATGCTATGTATTGTGCATCACTAATCTGTTTCATTACATTTTTTCGTTTGAGTGATTTTTTTTATTATTTTAGAAATAACTACTATGTAGCTATGTAAAGTCTCTAAACTGATATCTACATACAAAAGTTTTTCTTTTTAATTTGCTCCCAAAACAGGTGAGTCTTGTAATCAATCGGATCTTATTTACGAGTAAATACTATATATTAATATTATTAGATATTTATATTTTGTAGTAGGCTTATATTTTTGTGCATATTTATTTCTTAATACATATCCGAGTTCTGCTTATAACTGTGATTTAGCAACCCCTACATAACTTGTTCTGAGAAAATCGAAATTAAGAAAATTGTAAGCATTGTACAGATACGGAAATAAAATTTGGAGCTATCTTATTTATGTTTCGCTTACAACACACTGTGCATATGCAGTAAACAAGATCCCCTATATACATACTAAGTTACTTGTGGATAGTCTTGCGAAATTGTTGCCTACAAAAGGTAGACTCCCATCAAGAATCACCCCAAATTTTAATTCCGTATCTGTAGAACAGGAGGGGTAACATTAGTAGCAAAATAACTAGCTAGATATAGAATAGACTTTAGAAGATTACTTGTTATTATAGGGAAGGAAACAATAATCATCAATTAGGAATAGGATTCTTTGTTCATAAGAGAATAAAATCCGCAGTAAAAAGGTCGAATTTATCAATGACAGGTTATCGTATTTAATACTTAAGGGTAGATAGTACGATGTCGTAGTTATAAATGCTTACGCCCCTACAAAAGAGAAAGACGACCATATAGGCCTATAGGATAGCTTCTATAACGAATTGGATTACACTTTTGATCAATTATCTAGATATCACATGAAAATTTTATTGGGAGATTTCAATGCTAATTAGGAATGTTACCTGTGTGACATCTATCAGTTTGACTTTTTATTTATTTAGAATAAGAACCTTGCTGCCACACACCAGTTTTGTGGTGAAAGTGATATCTCAGTTTTACTTCGCTTGTGTTATATGATTTTACCGTTCACCAAAACTACGTTTAATTCATTTGATTTTGTTGTACTTCTTTCTTAAATGTGATATTATCGTAATTTTTGTTGAATATCAAATTTACAAACTTCAATTAATGTCATAAACTTCTCCTAATATTATATTTTACAAGTCTATTTCATGTCCATGAACTTCTTCTAATATATCTTCCAAAATAATAAAAAATTGCCTTTTCTTAATACATCTTAGATTTAAATGGACTGGCTATTTCCTTGCAGTAGTAAGAAAATGTTCTACAAATATTTTCTTCGAAATTATGTTGAATGAACAAAATTAAGTGCATGTAAAATCACTCATCAAGGAAAATATCTCAAAGAATGTCAGTTTACATGTTACGTGCAACATATGAAAGTACAGATTGCAGAAATACAGTAATAGAGTTTGAAGTGCGAAAGTTACGATACGCCACCGTCAGTAATTCACCAATCGAGAACTCTCGTTGTGGAAATTAAAAGGTTTTAGAGCCATTGTTATGAAGATAATACGGACGTGATTACTGTAAATTAGATTTATTATTACGGCTTTGAAAGACAGAGCATTGGCTGCCATTCATCACCCTTTCACTTTCAACGCAGTTTTTGGTCTGACATGTGCTACAATAATGTGCTAATGAAAAAAGTGCTTTACTCCCTTTCACACACCTATTTGACAGGTAGGTTTCAATTGTACACAACACACAGTATAGCGTTCTATTGTATGATGAATCACATCTAATTAAGCTTGGAACTTGATGAAGAATGTAAAGTTCGGAGTGTGTATTTCACTCTTAATAACACAGAATTTGTGCACTGAAACAGAAAGGCACGCCTTGAGTTAGGAAATTTTCGATTATCTCTGTATACAATGAGTTAAATGTATTGTCATCAATTGGTGAGGTTAAACATTCCATTGTATGAATTCAATAATCAGAAGCGGCAAAAGTGCTTCTAAGTGCACTGAACTCAATATTATGGAAAAAGTGGAACACGAATAATATTTGCATCCAGTTAACAAAATTAGCTTTAGTAATGAGTAGAGCCCGGATGTTTAGGCATTTATTTTGGTTAAGGGAGGCATATAGGCACTAAAATAGTAAAAATAGGCAGTGAAATAGGCACTTATTATTCATGGAAACGGACAAAAAATAGACAAATATTTAACAAACTATCCCATACGGTACTCACTTTTCTTGGTTACATGTCACAACAATATGCTTTTTTAAGTTGTCAACTGTCATAGTGAGCCGCCTGTTAGAGAGAACGTTTTTCATGGTGGAAAAGATCTTTCTGCTTCTACTGAAGTGATTGGAGCAAAGTTAAAACAACTTATTTCAGAAGGACTGTCTCTACTTCCTTTCAGAGATCGGGAAAAACCGACTGTGTACTATCTTAAAAAGAGGGGTGTGAGAAAGGATTAGAGACTTCAAAGTACGCGTGACTTGTGCGTGCAAGCGAGACTTGCTTTTAATACATCCGTCATCCTCTTTCTTTCGCTAGTAAACCCCGAAGTGACCAGAGCACTGAAGATTATACTGTTAAAACATCTTTGTTAAGTGACATAAAAGATGGAATCTGTAGGGGAGAAAAGTCTACGACTTCTTGGAAACATAAGTATTGCTGGAGAATAAGATTCTCAGCAAATATTTGTGTGAGGTGAATATATATTTTTAATTTGTACAACCGTTCTTTTTTGTTTTTTTATATCATTTATGTGCGGTTTATTTTAAATGCATTTAAAATATGGAAAATGTACAATAACAACGTAAAAAGGCTAAACAGAAAGCCATTTAACCTTAAAATAGGCAACTGGATCTAAAATAGGCAAAAAAGGCAAAATAAAAATTGGGCCTATCGTCCCCAAGTGTGTGGAAACGTGTTTGTCTCTAATAGGTCTTTCATTCATACACTCAGTTTAAAAACGGCATTTTGCCTAACATCCGGGCTGTACTAATGAATATGAAATTTGACAACTAGTTCGAAAGTATTGGCAATGAAGGTGGTTTTTTAGACCGTATTCCGGAATGCCTAGAAAACTTTATGTCCGGAATGAGACATTGAAGGAGAAGGGAGAAAAACATGCTCCGAACATGATGTCATGCTTACAGTAATCAGCGACTAAGGTCATTATTGTCTTTTGAGAATTTAAATTATTTCCTTCGCTATTTGTATTGCGCGTTCTTAAAGTACGATGTGGCAATGTTGTACGCTGCCATTCTCTGTCTCTCGACGCAAACGCTATCAGACGACCGCCTTCACAACTGCCGTTGACTTTAGAAGCCAAATCATGGAAAATGAGGACGAAGTATTTAAGATGCGCAAATTAAGTTTTTAAAGAGCGTTGTGGATTATATGCTTCGAGATAAAAGAGAAAGCTTAGCAAAGATATCAGCAAGGAATTATGCACATATTTTAATTACTTGATAAAATTAATACAGAGGACAATGGAAGATTATCGCACTTTAAAATGGTTTTCGTAGTAGCTTAAAAGGAAGAAGATAGTTGAAAACTTGGAAAGAGCAGTGAATATGTGTAATGAATTAGAATTTACAAGATCCGAAACGAGCCGATGGGCGCAATCGTTGATTGTTGATTGTGGTGGCGGTAGCGGTGGCGGTCAAACCAGCCTTTGAGTTCTGGATATTACTTTTAGTACTGAAGTGGAATAACATTATGTAGTCCGAAATTTCGCCCTCACTTAAAGACACAGTTTTAATTAAGTAAGTATGCGGTCTGTTAGTAGTATTGAACGTATGATCTCCCTGATAAGATTTGAACCGTGTACTTTCTAAATGTGCTGATAGTCGTACAGTATATGTAAGCAGTCCAACAAGTGGCCTAGTGAGACTCCCTTTATTGATCCACCCTCATAACTCCGCACGTGAAATGGAATATGAGAGATCATTCCCTCCATAAGTACCTACTCCGCAGGGAGGCAGCGCTCTTTACGATCCGAAGAAGGAGAAGGAATCTCAAAGAACTTGTTTTAAATTATGATATTTTACGACTCGTGCAGTTCTTTTCCTACATACACATAAACTTTATCTTTTCTCATCTTATATTTTAATCTTACATACTTCATGTCTCTTAAGAGATCTGTTTAGGGATGGCAATAAGTGTCTTTGATCTAATGACTTTTCATCTTTAAAAGGACAGCGGTTTGATTGTGATAATTTCTGAGAGATTTAATAGCAGTTTCATCCAGTCTTATCTTAGCCTACAGCGGGAACAGATATCCCATCTATGGTGGATGTTGTTAAATTGTTGATAGAAGATTTTCTGACGGGATGTCTAGACCGTAGATAAAATTATTAGGCGGGAGAAGCGGATGTATTACCTTGTATTCCATTATAAACATTATTTTTAAAGTAGGTCTACATGTCTACAGGATGATCTGATGGGTACGTAACAGGGACTCGGAATTTTCTCTAGACTTGGTGAGAAATAATCACATTCAGGTTTATAGAGAATAGATTAAATGATGATAGTCTATTTTATTTTGTGCATGTCGAATCCATCCTGTGTGTATGGTATATGATAAATTTAATAAAAAATGAAATGAGCTGTAACATGAGACGAAAGAATTCTCGGGTATTCATACAAAATAATTTCAGTCTTCAATTCCGTTTTCCTGCGAAAGACCTCCTCCTCTTCACATTATTTTTAGATTATACATGGATCATTCAATAATTATTGGCAAGATTTGAATTAACAACAAAGAAAAATTTTTGGAATATTGTTGCAGTGCTCAGAAGTAATCTCCTCCAACATGAAGAACCCACTTCCACACCTTAGGGAGCCAACGTATGCTATCCACAGCGTTTTGTTATACTAATCTTCGAACAGACTGCTCTACTGCTGCTATAATTGCCTATCTCAGCGTTTCTCAAACCTTTCTGAAGTGGGGACCACTTTTTAAAGTCAGAACAGTTCCGCGGACCATCTTACTCTTGTTCACTTCGAAAGTAAATTGATCATTTTTGTAATATATTTTAATATCAATATACTTATATTTTAAAATAGAATTAATTAAATTAAATTAATTTTATATTAGTATTAACTAAATAAGCTAATGTTAATGGAAGAAAATTCATTTTTGTTTCTTTAATAATTCAAGACTATTGGAGTTTGGATATTCTGTAACTTATTAACTAAAAAAAAAATAAATAAATATTGGTACTCACATTAATGAGATTGATGAGCCTGCCGATTCGTGCACAGTTGTTCTATATTTGGACATATGCTTGTAAGCTTAAGTCGGAGATTGTCACATACATCGAGTCGATTTCGGTAGCCTACTTTGTTTTTATTGGAGTTAGTGATGAAAATCCTTTCTCACACAGATACGTAGAAACAAACTGAATTATAATATCTAAGGCACCATTGTACAGTTCACTATATTCTCTTTTCACTTGCGATGCTGTCCAGAAATTAACCATACCTTCCGCTGGAATTTCATTTTAAGTCGGGTCTCATTCAAGAGTTCAATTATCTGTTCTCTTTCACTCAATGCAAGTTTGTTAGTTTCAATGTAAGTCATCACGAACCCATGAAAATTCGTTGTATTTACTTCTAAAATAAGTTTCAAATTGTGACCTCAGAGTTATATTATTGGTGTACTTAGTACAGCACATGACCATTTCAGTGTGCAGACTGGGTGCCGGAAAAACTATTAAGAAAGGTTCAGTCCTCTGTTATGGATTCGGGTAGTCCCTAGCTGGGTTACAGGCGCGGTGCCAGATGTGCAGGGAAAAGATGGCGAGAAACACCACGTTCATAGTGCTTTAAATCCTCTTTTGTTGTTGAGAGTAGAGTGGGAAGTCCGTAGACTGATAGGGTAATAAATTTCATAAAATGTCAGTACTGAGAGAAAGTGAAAGGTGATTGCCATGTGTCATTTCCAAACTCTGAGATTTTCAGCTATAGAGTGATACGCAATTCGTTTGAATTTTATTTTTTCTTCTGCCTTTGAAGGACCACAAGGACAGACCTCGAGGACCACAGGTGGTCCGCGGACCATAGTTTGAGAAACTCTGGCCTATCTGATTCTAAAACGAACTCCTTTATGTGGTAATTCCATTTTCGAGAAAAGGTCAAAATCACATGGACTCGTATCTGAAGCGTATGGAGGATGCTCCAGAACTTCACAGATCCATCTGCGAAGTAAATAAACCACAAGGGTCAGCTATGTGAGAGCGAACACCATCTTGTATCACAATAGGATGAGAATTCAGGAGATTTGGACGTTTACAGCGCACCGTTGGTTGTAAATGGTGTTCCAGAAAGTAACTGTAGTCTACTATGCACCATTCACACGATTTCCGATAGGAACTGAATGAGTGAGAAGGATTCCATCAAAATCATAACCAACAACGGTGTTCTTCCAGCAGCACTCTTACAGCATTCACTTGCCGATTACGGTCTGCCATCTCCACGTTTTTGATGATCATCATCCCTCCCACTGCGAAATGCAAGCGCCCACCTAGCCAGATACGCTATGGTGAAGTCTACCACAAGCTTCCAGTAATGCGGTATGGCATTGTCAGGCATTCTTGCCTCTTGCAAGATGCTCTTTGTTCGCATTTGCTAAAACATTTTAGAGCGCTACAGATAACAGTCTATAAATTAAACTCACTAGAAATATCTTATAAATGAGATTGTCTTCAAACTCACAGTTAACACACATCAGATGCTCTTCTTTCTTATTGTTATCAGCTTGCTTCATTTACCGCTGATAGCGCATACAAACATTGTTGCCACTAATTGTTGAATGACCCATATGTATATGTATTCTATGAAACAAAATCTGATAAACCACCGCGAATTACCAGAATTTACAAGTGCATAATGTAATTTTATAGCAGTTTTGTTATAAAATCGTAGAAACATCGAAACTGTAACCATGAAATAACTATGTTGTTTACAAGACACATCATTAGTAATTGTATCACTTGAATCAAAACAAAAGCTAACAATGCCACAGCCAACTGGTAGTTCTTGATCCTGTTACAAAACATTTAACACGCTTAAATAGGATTGACGTGATTTGACTTGTACAGTTATAATTGAATTGTAATCTCTTGAACATTTAACAAATCTAACATAAACTTGAAGATGACATAAAAACTTCAAATGTCCAATAGGTTTTAAAAGTGGAATCGAGTTTGCACTCTCCCATGCTTAATTGTTTGTACTTAGATGCGTGGTCGGAGTTCTGGACATGCTTCATCTATCGAATAGCATGAAGTTGAATGTGGATGTTACGTGCAAGTATATTTTATCCGGAGTTTTGTTGTAGTCAGACAATGAAGTTGCTCGTTATCGAAAAAGCGTTACTCGTACTTTGATACGGATTGAAAATTGTTGTTTGAAGTTTTAAGCGTGTGTGCGTTACACTCAGCAAGTCCATTTGCTGAATTTAGTTTTTTTTTTGTTAGTGACAGCTGTTGCGTTATCCGAAGTCATGATTTGACGCATTTGATTATTTCATGACTGGCCAAGTCACTGATTACAACTTTACCAATATTGAACGAAAACTTCCACAGATCGAACCTTGAACGATGATAAATGAAGAAAGAGCTTTTATTTATTGCCACATAGTACTTCACTGTTGAACGTTTAAGTTTCAAAGCAAAAATACCGCAGCGTAACGTTGCTAAAGTCAATCACAATTTTGCCTTAACATGACCGGTTTTGAATGCACATGCTTCGAAACTTGGCCCGATCTATTGCACGACTCTATAAATCCAGTGCCATCTGATACGGTGACATGGTCGATTATAGAGTATATTTTTCTTTCCCCAGCTATAGCTGCATTTCTACTTTCAGTTTATAATTAAAACCCCTTTTTTAGTTTATTTTATCAGTCGGCATGTTCTGAAACCATTGTTCTTTAGTTAACTGCCCGAATACAGATTTGAACCTCATAAGTGACACCAATGAAGCATCACGCATGAGGCAACTAAGTCAGGGGATAAAGAGATTCCTTCCCCTCTCCATTGCATACATCACTGACTAGATACATATTACATTAATCAGACTTAAGATGTATACAAACAGGTGTTCTTTCTCTGACACATATCGTCAAGTTAGATGTACTGCCTTGTAATAGACGTAAAATTATTTAACGGCACTCGCAACTGCCGAGGTTATATCCGCGTCGCCGGTGTGCCAGAATTTTGTTCCGCAGAAGTTCTTTTACATGCCAGTAAATCTACCGACATGAGCCTGTCGCATTTAAACACACTTAAATGACATCGACCTCGGCCGAGATCGAACCCGCAACCTCGAGCATAGAAGGCCAGCGCTATACCAACTATGCTACCGAGGGCGACTAATAGATGTACAAATCAGTCAGAATCTCAGTCAGGGGTTGTTTGACACTAGATGACTTATTTATGGATACACACGGATTATAAAGTTATCAACATTTCAAGCGTAGTAGTAGATGTTTGTGTATTGCGATATATAGAGTGAATCAAAAGTCTGGAACCATATAAATATCTTCCATATGCTTGATTTTCGATTACTATAGGTGTTACCAGCATTTGTAAGACCAAAGGCACTGCCAGTGACACATTCGATTCTAGCCCTCAGCTATCTCAAAAGCCCCCATTTCGGATGCAACTTTGAAATTTTAAGTGGAAAGGGGGTTACGTAGGTACCCAAAATCATGTGAGACTTTCTGAAAAAAAATGGTGCAATCTGTTTTGAGATATCTCTAATCGCTTTCAAGTTATTTAAAGATAACTGTCATAATGACACAAACATTAGATACTGCATCTACAGATATTTTGTAACATGGTACAGTACTAAGGAGACTTTGGAAAAGGTGTTTTTATGCAATTCTGGTAATTAACTTTTCCTGCTTTACTGTTTGGTTAACCTGTGACAGTTTCAATGCATTAACAACGGTGCAGTGTGCTTTGAGATACCTAATCGTTTTCAGTTGATTAAATGATAGCTGTCACAATGACACAAAAAGAAAATTCTACAAAATGTGCTCGAAAATCGACAACATATTGAGCATATTTTGTAGAATTTTCTTTTTGTAGATGCACATTTGTAGACGGATTTTCCACGCAGAGAGAACATTTTGTAGCATTTCCGGGATGACTTTAGCACAGGTTTCAATGAAAAGGTTCTTTAAAATGTTCCACATTCTCAATTTGCTCTTCATATACCAAGCTCTTTATGTAACCTCAAAAGAAAAAAATCCAGAGGTGTCAAATCTGGAGACCTGGCCGGCCATTCTATTGGTCCACGTCGACCAATCCAATGTCCAGGGAACTGTTCGTCCAGTCTGCTGCAATATTTCTGTGGCTTAACCCACCAGAAAGAAGAATGGTATCAATTCTTTTCTCTTTCGATAATGCAATCACGAAAATCGAGAAATTTGTTATAGGAAAGCTTCAAATAATCATAACAATGCATTGAAACTGTCACATCGCTGTATCGATGTATTTATCGCTGAACGTATAAGTTTCAGCGAGGAAAATCTCAGAATGACTTTCATTATATACTAATGTAGCAGAAAATGTGGTAAATTAATTGGCATGATATGTATGGTATGAATTTATATTGGACACTTACGTATAGCCTATATGTGTGCGTGTGTATCTGTGTGTGTGTGTGTGTGTGTTCTTTTAACGTTTCATTTATTTTTGCATGTCTGGACGAGACAGTTCCAAGTATGATTTAATTCGTGATTGATAATTAGGATGTGGTATTTGTATTTTCTTCACGTGTATTTTTTTTTAATATTCAACCTGTTTTTATGTAAGATATCGATGGCTAAGAAGTGATACCTCGTGTCTGCAAGAATGTTCATTTAGTTCTACTACAACATTATTATTAAATTAATTACTTTATTATTATGTTCACAATATTGGGCAATTAACATTTTGTCCTAGAATAGAAAATATTGTAAAGTACAAACTTATAAAAAGTTTGTCTACTTCGATAAAAATTAATTTTTAAAACTTTTTTTTTATTCATCTGTAAATTCACAGATCCGAGGAATTGCTTCTTAGCCATCGCTATACAGTATAGCCTATACATATTTGGATAGAAAATTAGTACACGAATAAATATGAAACGTAAATAAGTATATTTTGTGCAGGATCACAATATTTTATGTACTTTTAGTATTGTCTAAATATCAAGAAGTTACATTTCGTGTCTTAACTTCTTAACATCACGGGAAGTTAACACTAAAGCTCTGAAGACGTCTGCCATTTCATAAACATATACTTTTAAGGAACATAAAGCATTATAATTCCACTTACACTTTTTACGAAAGAGTTAAGAGAAACAAAAGCCGAAGTGCATTAGCATTTATGTTAAGTACATGAAGATTTTAGCTCCCCGTCTCGTTTCCAAGTGTTCGTCTCTGTGCGCTGCTCCTGGCATCCCCTTTGACATTTCCTCTTGCATCGGTATCAAAAGCCTTTTCTTCGAGCACAAAGCGACTCGGGGGAAACAATTTGAAGCTGATCCGTTACACTACTTAAGTCGGATCCAAATAACGATACCGAGTCGAGCGCTCCACTTTTCTTTTATTTAATCAGACTGTTCCACCTGGTGGCTGTGCTCAAAATGAGCTTTCTGACTCCGTTGTTCAAGTGCTTGCAATACTAGTCATTGTTCGCATGGTAACGACATTCTGCTGTTCTACCCTTCGTCCCTCATTAGTTTTAAGTCTTTCGAGTCAAATGAACACAACGTTGTATTTCAAAGCCATGCTGTAGCTCATTCGTTAACGATTTCTCGTTAAAGGGACCAGGTTTCAAACCTTTATAGATCTGTTGCGTTTCCTAATGTACGAACTGAATTTATCATATGAAATGAAACATAAGTTTTATTGGTATTCATTGTGTTGGACCTATCAACCGAACAGCTAGAATAGCGTAAGCCTTATGTGCCCAAGACTCGAGCTCATTTTATTTTTTATTTATTTTATTATTTTTTTTAAATTTTTTATTGTATTCCATAGATCAGCCGTCGGCAAATTTGTACTCATGATGACATCACTGGACGCAAGCCGCAATACATAAGATGTAATAGCAATCGAGGAGTATAGAGCACTCCGTTCGGATCCCAGTGGCGGACTCTCAACCCAATCATCTGATGTGGACTACACAATATTGATTTATAGATGAACACATTATATTTTATTTCCCTTCATTTTTACTGTACAACAACCTGGGAAAATACGTCACAAATTGCCACTCTTAATACAACTCGTAAATTTTCGTCTGCTAGTCACGATCTTTGTTTAGATATTACAAGTTTTCGTTCAGAAAACAAGTGTTCCGAAATATATTGAATATAGAGCCAGACATAGCAATTATGTAGGGTAGCGCAGGCGTCCTATGATAGGACTGTACGTAAGTTATTATTTTTTTTCTATGGAGAGCATTTTAAGCCAGTTTGGTGTGTTATACAATGACAACGTTTTATGTCCTCATTTATTTCCAGCTCTCTTATTAGTACGTTAGTCCACCTAGTAGACTTTTTTTAAAGTCGTATTTCGAGTCCCGTATGTTACTATGGATACAAGTTGCTTTATGTTCAAATTCATTCCTTCTATATATCTTCTTCATCCTTGGAATAACTCCTCTCCTGTTGTATTTTCTTTAAGTGCAATGACATCGAGCAAATATTCTTATACAGAGAGATTCTTCGTAACTCCGCGGGTGAACATTACCAATTTCTACTGTGTCAATATCTGTGTTTCCACCTAAAGCGAGAGATTAGACCACTGTTCATGAATCTTTGAATTTATTTCTCGTTGAGCTAGTGTTTCAGTGTCCCTTATTCTCCTTTCTGTTGTCCGTGTGGATAATTTCATACCGTGAAAAACATAAGATTATTCGGGACAAATAATGTTAGCAACTTTATTCAGACATGTTTTAATGAACTGTCCTTCATTATAAGATTTTAGTGATTTTTGCGATTTCCAAAGCAGTAACATAACTTGCATGGAGTTCCCTTTGACTCATAGCTTGTTTCATCTTATTTTAATACCGGAACTGTTATTTCAATTTACCTTTTTTATGTTTTACTTGCTTCCTGCCGTCCAGCCCTACGAAAAGAAAATTATGTTTATACATATTTTCTACTGTATACATTTCCGTTTAAAATTACATTGGATATGTTGATGCTTACTGTGATTTCGTGATAATCTTTTGACGTGCCGTAATGTCATTATTTGTTTGATTTATAAGTGCCTATTAGAATTTTAGAACACGAGAGGCGTCTGCATTGTCACTATATGTACAAAAAATACTGTTCCTCCCATTCTTCCTTAAACACACGTTTCTAAACAGACGTTGAAGGTTTTGAGAAAGAAGCAATCTATATCTAATCAGGTAACCCGCCACTGATAGATGCCTGTGAACTCGATTTGTAGGGAAATTGGAAGGAAGTGAGGGGGTAAAGCAAAGACAGTTTACTGCACTGCCCCTGCAACGTCACTATTGCTAGTGATCACGATGACATTTTTGCCGATCTCTACCAAAGATCGTACATTGGCATTGTAGCTTTGAGATGTGGAACAAGTCAGAAATTGTACAAAAATATATGAGCCGTTCAGAGCAAAAGTGGTGTAAGTCAAAATTGGGTAATGAAGTTTAAAGTAAAAGTTCTGTAAAATACAGCGCAAAGGAGCAATTAATATGTCGTTCTTGCTACCCACTAACTACTAATAGTTTAAATAAATTCAATATTAATTGCTACTTTGCCTTGTATTTTACAGAATGTTTACTTTAACCCTCATTACCCATTTTTTGACTTACACCACTTCTGCTCTGAACGGCTCATATGCTACATAATTGAAGAGGTGAGAATGAGATAGTCCAAGGCCACATTTTTAACAAAGTGTTTTTTTTTTGTGTGAGTTCATTTCTTACACATATGGGGAAGCTACTTTTAAAATATTATAAAAATTACTCAACAAATGACGTAAATATACGCCGAAGAAATTATGATAGCGCACCTAATAGCTTTGGACTGTATACCTTTAACACGCTCTCCTATAAAATTTGGTCTGTGTGGCTTATTAAATTAAATGTACAAGTATAAATATTTTAATTAGTTGAGTAGAAGGTATGAATACGGGGTATATCATCCTCACCCCTTCAATTATTAATACATGTAAAGTAAATTAAATTAAATGTACAGGTATAAATATTTCATCAGTTGAGTAGAAATTTTGTTAATTCTATTCTAAACTTTTATCTTGGCCCTTAAAAGCTTTAAGATAATTAATTAGGCAATGCATTGAAGATTACTACATGGATAGTGACTCCTTTTTTTAAAGCAGCTGAGACTAACAGAGAGTAGTTGGAAATCTGATTTGTGTCTTACCTTAAAGTTGTGAACCATGTATTGTGGGTCCCTATCACCACGGCATGGCGCGTCCTCAGGTTGCGGATAGAGGAGACTGCCTCCAGATATGGAGGGTATATATTGAATAAGCAGTCGTGGACAGCCGATAAGGGGTGGTCCTCCAGCTTGGGGTTGGGAGAAGGGCTAACAACCCATCACCGTAAAAAAACAGCCTCGGAATGGGACTGATTCTCTGGCACGACCACAGCAAAGGAATAAGCGTAGATGGGAGGATAATATTAAAATGGATTTGAGGGAGGTGAGATATGATGATAGAGACTGGATTAATATTGCACGGGATAGGAACCGATGGCGGGCTTATGTGAGGGCGGCAATGAACCTACGGGTTTTTTAAAAGCCATTTATAAGTAAGTAAGAAAATATTAAAGTTGTGAATGTTCTGATTAGTACTAAACGTATCTTGATTTTTAACATAAAACATCATCAGCGAAAGGATGTACTCACAAGGTAAGGTCAATATTTTTAAATTTTGGAAGATATTCTTATATGGTGTCATTAATGCACACTTGTTATTATCCTTATAAAATATTTATTCATTATTTATATATGCATTTCTGGATTCGCCCATACGTGCTACATGTCCGTCCATCTAAAACGTCTGGATTTAATGTTTTTAATTATGTCAGGTGAAGAACACAATGCGTGAAGTACTCCGTTGTGTAACTTTGTCCATTCTCCTGTAACTTCATCCCTCTTGGCCCCAAATATTTTCCTGAGCACTTTATTCTCAAACTCTGTTTCTCTCTATACTTGTAATCCCCTGGTAAAGGGGCAGAGAAGGGCTGACGGCCTTGTCTCTACCAGGTTAAATAAATAAATAAATACTACTACTACTCCCTCGAAGTCAGTTTTAATACAATAACACTTTAATTTCCTTATAAATATATTATGATAAACTTCTACATAAAGTCTCTCACCCTTTAGAAAATGTTATTAAAAAGGGTCTATAATAATTAGCAATAATAGATGTATCTCCTTTTTCGTTCATTGGTTTTACTATCGAATATTTGAGGATCTTATTTTCAAAACGACCCTTATCCATTCCCATAACTTGTGAGAAATCACAAAAAATATTTTTTGGGTCTAAATTTTTTTACCAGCTAGGCAAGAGACATGAAACCAAAGAGGTTGGGTGCGTTTAGAATCAAATGGAAGCATGAAATTTTTATTCCAAAGCTGAAACTAATATTTCATCGAAATTTTTGCTGTTTACAAGAGTAAGTTTGATTGTAATGGTCGCTTTTAACGCAACATTTTAGTGATTTAGAGGGAGTTCTGAAGCCAGATGATGACAGTTGTAGGGGAGGTTGCCCTATTATCGGTCAGACCATAATACCGGTCACCAGGTAGTTACACATTTATAAGCTATATAGGAGAAGCAACCCGTTATGAAGTGGTAGCCGGTGACAAAGGAACTTGGTTTCTCGCATAGGGTTCAGTGTTTGCCTCGCCAGTCTGGAGGAAACCTTTGTGAAGTGAGAACCACGTGGTTTTTGTATTACGCTGTTAACGTTTGGACCATTACTGATTGTGTTTAGGTGAGTTGTTCTTATCTGTTATATTTTATTATATACTTAACATACCTAAGCAATGATTTAATGTGCTTACATTACGAAAAATTTTGTTATATATAATTCATTTGTCATTATCTTTAAAACCCTTTTCTTGCCCTAGTGCCGGTCACTATGTCTGTTCCTAATACCGGTCATGCAGAACGTCTCGTAACAACTATAGTAAACTTATTGTACATTTCAGGGATTATTGTCAAGATGGCAGCAACCAAGAAAGGAAAATGGGATGAAAAAAAAAAAAAAACATGAAAATGGCTGTTAATGGTATGATGGCGGGAAAATTGACTTTGAGGGAAGCAGCTGGTCGCTTCTCTGAGCACTTTGAGTGACCGTGTATGTGCTCTTAAAAAGGCGAAATGCATTCAAATTGCACCCTCAAAGAGAAGGTTTAAACAAACCTTTGATGATGAACTAGAGGGCGAACTTGTTTCGTATCTCAAATATCTTGATAGCTGTTTCTTGCCTGTAAATAAAACTGAATTCTTAAAGCTAGCCTATGCTCTGGCTGAGCATTTCAAATTGCCCCACCGATTCAATAAAATAAAGAAAACTGCAGGGAACAAGTTTTATCGGGGATTTATAAAGCGGCATCCCGAATTTTCTCTGCGTTGTGCTCAGTCAACAAACGTAAACTTCAGTTTGGGAATGAAAATGAAGTCAACAAAAAAGACACTGATACCGAGGAAACTGAATGCATTATTTGTGGCGAATCCTTTGAGGAGGATTGGGTGCAGTTTGCAAGTGTTGTGGTTGGGCTCATGTAAGTTGTGCAGATAATGACCAAATAGTCTATTTTGTATGTGAGAATTGCAAGAAATGCCTAAGAGTGATACATATCAAGAGAATAGACATAATTGTATTATTTTCATTTAAATTTTGTGTAACTCTTCAGTCATACCTTTGTTTTTCCATGTAAACCAACGTGACCGGTACTGGGAACAGTTTTTTGAAAGTCATTATCTCAACAGTTTAGGAAACACTAAATCATGGATAATTAAACGTAAGTTATTTGATACAATTCTTGTACTGACTTATTTTTCATGTTATCCCGTATCTTAGATTTCAATTTTGTTTAAATTCATTAACAGATATACCTCAAATAATGATAAAGGCTTAAGTGACCGTTACTAGGGCAACCTCCCCTATGTAAAGTTATATTTGAAGAATACATGGGCACAGAAAGCTCATTTTCGTTATCAGGAGGACAAGAGAGGTTTTGAAAGTGATCTCATTTGAGTCTTTCGGAGAATAAATTAAGTTGAGATCTGGAAGTTCCTTCATCCGAATTTTATGAAACTGCTTAAGTATACACATTCTTGGGTAAAGAACAGCTGAAAAGTGAACTGTTTCATACGATAGACGAAAATTCCGCAGAATGTCAGGAAATATGAAAATGTACGAGTATGAAGTCATTTTGAATACAGGAATAGGCGACACCAGTAAAAAAGTTTTCACTGTCCTTAAAATAATACTTACTATCTCTGTGACTATCTAAGGCCTGAGAGATGTTTTCCTATGTTGAAGAGAAGGAAGATTTTTTTTTTTAGAACTGCATTCCTACAAATCGCCTTGGTACCTTGGCAATGTTAAGCATCATGATTAAAAAGTCGTTAATTTTAATGGTAAAATAATCCATAAATTTTCTAATCGCAAAGAAACTTGGTAGGGAATTAAGCAGTAACCTTTTTCAAACTTATCAAGAACACATCCAACCATTGCATACTTTCATTGATATTTTATGTTTAAACTCTTAATATTATAGAGTTTCGTAACTTAAATCGCAGTTTAAAGATAAATATAATCTTAAACAGTAACAGTAGCAGCACCAACAAGAACTGGACCAAAGATTTGTTATGCTTTCAGCTTTAATACAGGTGAAAAATGAATATAAATAATACAGAGCGATCCATACAAAATAAACCTTTACAGTTTTAATGAGTCCTAATTTCCCTATAGAAACTAGTATAAAGTTGAAATTGAGTTTAATGATCTCAATGGCTCTGGGAGAATCTATATTGGTACCCCTACCATCCATTATCGACTATTATGACTATTAGTAATTAGTTCGTAGTCTCTAGTTTTTTCAATCATATCACGGACTTGCAGTTCTCAATTCGGCAGCGTGTTTTTATTGTGAGAACGTATTGGAAGACCTATTCCTTGATTCAAACACAATGGGCATTTCGAAGAGAATTCGGTGTGCGCAATGTTCTAATCAGGCCAACAGATTTTACCGATGCGATGGCAAGAGTGCTTAGCGAGAGTGCAAAACACAGACCTGCAATGAGTCAAGATTGTGTTGATGTTCGAGGACTTCAAGTGAATTCACCAAAGAAGTCACTGCGCCGATTGAGTCAGGAGACAGGCTACTCATGTCATACGTCCAACGATTCCGTGAAACTTATAGCCGGCTTCTTCAGTGATCGCCTAATCAAAAAAATCTGTGGCCTCCCAAATCGCCTGACCTAACCTCTCCGGACTATTTCTTATGGGACTAATTAAGGAAAGGGTACACCAGAATAGATAGTGGTCATTTGCTGAATACCGTGATGCCATTAGGAATGAAATCAGCAACAGTGACTAGGATACACTTTGAAGAACGTCACGGAATATGGTGTGACGAGTAGAGTTGTGTATGGATGCAGGTGGAAGACATTTTCAACAATTACTCTGAGGAATCTCCCATAGTTACTCTGTAATTCAGAACATATTGCACACGTTTACTATTATTGTTTCAGAAGTTATGTCATTAAAATTGAGAATGTTTATATGGAGCTCTCTGTATAAATTTCTCTGTGGTAATAATAATAATTTTATAGGCTGAAAATTCTAGTCCAGTCCTACCAAACAAAAATCTCACGAGCCGCCACTGCGATCACAATATTTTTCATATTATGTATATAGTATAATACTGTTTGTGTACACAACCTAGTAATATACAAATAAATGTATATGTTGTTATCAGAGTAGCTTGTTATAAAAATTCTAAACTTGGAAATTTCGAAGACTTGTTTAAATACGTAGACAGATTGTCGTAACATTGTAACAAGCTTGCATAGCTTGTAACTGCTTTATAATAATAATAATAATAATAATAATAATAATAATAATAATAATAATAATAATAATAATAATAATAAGGCAAAAAACTTACTTCTGAAGGCCTGCAGAATAGAGTAGCTTGGGCATGTTTGAAACTGAATTATTTACGCAGTTAGCTTGTACGCTTATCGCATAAAATACCCGTTTGTGGCGTTATCTCGTTGTGCAGTTATCAGTCATTGCAACATTAAGAAAAGAACAAAAGACAGTGACGTAGTGTGGCAAGTAATTTGAACACTTTATTCTAGAGACCGCTTCAGGACGCTGCAGTCTGACTTTAGAAAAAATGTAATTTTCAACTGTTGCAAGGGGCAGCGGGCAATAGTAAATTGCACTGATGCATAATGTGCAGAAACGCTAATCTAGATGGACAAAATTAATAACTTTTCTAGATTTCAACGGATTCTTATGCAACTTTGTACAGATCTTATAGGTAGCACAATTTTTGTGTACAAACTCTGATTACGTTTGAGTAAGAGGAATTACACCTTTATAGGGTATGATTTTAGACAAAAGTAATAACTTTTCTCCTAGGTAACAGACTTTTATGAAATACTTTACGAAAGTTATAGGTAGCA
Source organism: Periplaneta americana (assembly GCF_040183065.1). NCBI lineage: Eukaryota > Metazoa > Arthropoda > Insecta > Blattodea > Blattidae > Periplaneta > Periplaneta americana. Next base: position 111,373,529 of record NC_091127.1, on the reverse strand, counting down.
TATATTTTTTTGTGTAAAAACTATATTTACGGTTCCATAAGACGAACTGCCCCTTTATAGGTGGTGCATTTACACAAAATTAACTTCTCTCCTACTTAACAGATTTTTATGAAACTTTGTACACGAGTTACACATAGCATATATTTTTGTGTACAAATTCTTATTACATCTGCATGCTACCTGTAGGCCTAATTGTTGTACAAAGTTTCATAAAAATATATTATATAGGAGAGAAGTTACTAATTTTGTCTAAATTCACCATTACAAAGGCGCAGTTCCTCTTATAGAAACATAATCAGACTTTGTAGACAAAAAAATATGCTACATCTAACTTCTGTATAAAAATTCATAAAAATGTGTTAAATAAGAGAGAAGTTACTAATTTTGTCTAGATGCACCAGCTATAAAGGGGTAGTTTTTCTTGTGCAAACGTAATCAGAGTTTGTCACAAAAAAATTTGTCATCGGTAAAGCTGTACAGAGTTTTATAAAAATCTGTTAGATTACAGAGAAGTTATTAATTTTGTTCAGCTATTTGATTTGCGTGTTGATCTACGGTGAGTTTGTTAAAATAGTTAAAAATATGTCCAGTGTATTTTTAACCTGATGTTCGATGTCATGTGAATATTTTTGCAGGCCTAAATACTCACACAGTGATTAAAAACTTCCTTATTCCATTCAGTCTCGTTCAAGCAGCGGTAGACGAGTAAGACATGGTTACAGTATGGGCTACTGCGAAACGATCGTGTTTAGTGAACGTGATATTACTAGTTGCAGTAGTTTTTCTTTTTGATTTTGTTTGCACAGTGTTTATTTCGTTATTCCATCGAAATATATACATTTAACCTCTGCGTATGTGTAAATAACGTCGGCGTAAATAATGACATGGATATGATCATGGTTTCAAAATTGGAACATGAAATTGATACGGATTCGGAAACATTATCAGTTCTACCATCTAATTCACGAATGCATAATTTATTTATGCTGCACTGAACCTTGAAGAAGTACTATATGTTGTAGATATCGATAGCAGTCTCAAGGCTTTCCTCATTCAGGCATTTGCAGAGCGAGTTAAAAATAAACAAGTCAATAAAAGAGTGAGAGATGAGTCATCTAACTCTGGTGAAGAATTTCAAGTTTTAAAGTCGCGGAAAAAATCTGAACGCAAATATACGATGAGTCGTCCCTCAACATCAACATCTCTTTGAACTGTGAGAAGCCCATGAGCTCTTAACAAGTTGATCATTTTTATTACACTGTCCATTACATGATTCATTTTAATGGTCTTTGCACACAAGGCTTCTTGGTGAATTAAACAATGTATTATAATATTGGAACGGTAATAATTTATTTGCATTTTTTTGTTAAGTCTTGTAAAGAAACCTGTTTTCGCACGTGTCATAGAATGAGCTATACAAGATCCTTACAGCGAGTACACATTGACATGGCTATATTATGCTCTGCTATCATACATACATACATACATACATACATACATACATACACACACATATACATACATACATACATACATACATACATACATACATACATACATACATACATACATACATACATACATACATACATACATACATACATACATACATACATACATACATACATACATACATACATACATGTCATAGCTGGACGATAATGAATTTTTGAGCAGGTCATTTCCTCGACTCAACCTCAGAACGTGGGTATGAGCAGTTGTCAGCCTGGAGGTACGCAGCCCGCCCGCTAGTGGGTCAATACCGTGCTCTCCGCGTTGCCAGACTGTGGACTCACAATTACACTATTCTGACTATTCACTTTTCGGTAGCTAACGTTTCGTAAATACAGTGGAAGCTCTTAAGTACGACAGAAATCAAGTTCGACATCCTATAGTTTGACATCCTATAATTCGACTGCTTACGTAGGAGAATTAGACACGTCCCTATACGGACACTAAGAAATGGGTTTGCCATTTGAATGGGAATTGGTTTTGTGTTCTGTAGTGATACTTTTGTTAAAGGAAAACAGAATATTTTATTGATTAGGACATCCATATTGATCACTGACTTTAAATTAATGAACTCTTCTTTTTCTATTTGAGAATTGTGCCGTTTGTGAGACGGAACTGTTGAAACCCACTGTGGTACCAGAAGCGCATACATAAGTCTTGAGGCGGGCAGGAAATGCAAGTACAGTATTGTATTCGTTGATGGATAACCAATAAGAATTTGTATTCATTTCACCTGCCACACCATCTACCCTTATTGGATTGAACTTTCAATTCTGTTCTGTCGAACTTACGAGAGTCCACTGTACCACCTAATGATAAAGACTCCAAAGATTTACAGAATGTAGTATCATGCTCACTGGTATAGGACAAGAAGTTAACTATGAATTTTAAGTTGATACATGGGCGAGCGGAAAAGAGCAATGAGGCATGTTTAAATCAATGTTCCAGACGCCTGCCGCGGGATTAGGGTAGTTAGGTAAGATTGCAGCATGTCCAGTTCATTTAAGAGTCATTTGGGACCTCATTTATACAAGAGGTCTTAAATTGCTGGTACACTGGATTCCACTATTATTGTCTCGTCCTTTAGTCGTACTCTCAACGAAACTAAAAGACATTTCATAAAAGTTGAGAGGCTGCGAAGGCATTTCTTTCCCATTCTACATGCCCTGTGTCCGTCAGTGACAGACCGATAGCTGTTACCTGTTATACCTGCACCCCCAAGCTGTACACACAAGAAAATAAAATATTAAATCAAGTACATAACTGAATAGAAAATACAGTGACACAGATGTTTGACAATAATATGTTTGAATATATTTTGGTGTCGTTGTTAGATTATTTTCAACTAATAATTAAATTAAGGAAAGTTAGTTTGTATTATGACGTCATGGAGGAGCGACACATTGCAGATTGTTCCATTGTATATGCTGTAGAGTAGCAACTAGCGGTGAAGAAAAATTTATCATCTACTGTCAGTAGCTTTTTAATGTGCCGGTTAATATAAACAGCAATAAAATGAAGTATAAACGCTTAGTATAGACTTTCGAGATATAGATTACCGGTAAACTCTTTTAAATAATAAATTTGTCACTGTGTTGAAAGTCAATTAGTCGAATGTTAGTGAGTTGGACAGTAGCATCTTCCCCTTCGCTGATGGTAGAGAGTGTGAGTAGAGGGGAAAGGCCTATCAACCAAACTCAAATGGGGATTACGTCTTCTACCCCCACTCCTACCATACACGTGCGGTTTGATTCTCCTTTATTGTATATTCAGTGGCGTTCATGCTAGAACAACAGCTGCGCCGTCATCACCAGGTTTCGGTCCTGGGCACAGAAACGCATGAAGTTCAGAACGCACGGCCGATGGTGTTGTGTTGGTCGAATGGAGTGGGAGATGGAGCGCGCCGTTACTTCATGTCTCAACATGTAAACAGTCCGTTATAGTACGGCACAAAATATATTTCACTCTGTACAGATGCAGTATATACAGTACATTCCTAGCAGCAATACACACAACGGTAATGCACATTACGGACCCACCTGTGCTGTTGCAGTCACTCCTCCACACGGGTCGGGTCATGACGTCATTTCTACTCCGTGTACTCTAAACCTCATACTGGTTACTCTGTGTCCCTAGGCCGAAGCCTGGTCATCACAAATCAGAACTCGTTTGCGATATATGCCAACATTTCAGAGGTAAAGCGGCACGCCACTGCTCATATGAATGGCTATCTCTCTATCTTGTATACATACTTAATAGCAAATCAGTGGAAGGGGATGAAATACTGGAAGTAAACACAACTTCAAAGCATGACGGCATTAATGGAATAGATTTTACAGGTTTGAAATCCAATTTTGTCATTGCAGGTTGTTTGGGGGAATCATATAATGCAAACTCACTTTTGAGCACTGATTATAGCTACATTATATTTCTCTTTGTACTGGATTAACATAAAAAAAATTATTCAATATGTCATTCGTCGGTGATGGAACACATTCCGCTTTCTAGCACAGTTTGTCTAAGAAATTAGTGATAAATAATAGCAATAATTGTGGGTCTTTCTCACATACCTTTTGCATATCCCTCGATACGAATTATACACGTTGTCATTTATATAGCTACATGTACAAAATATTCATTGGTTTAAGGCGTGGAAACCTGAATGGTCATACAATTTGTCTACTACGTTAAATTATCTCTGCAATAAAATTTGATTGAGAAACTTAGCGGCCTCTCGTTTGTACAGGGGTGAAGCTAGATCAGGTGTCGTCAGCACAGAGCACGCTAGGGCTAGTCACTCTTACCGGCGAAAACGCAGTGCACTAGAGTGCATTCCGTAGCTGCTAGCGGATATGCTCTCTATCTCTCCCTGTTGCACGACAGTGCACACGGGACAGCACCGCGTACCCTTTGCACATTTCAGCGAGTGCTGACGGCCACTGAGCTAGATCTTATTTGGAAGTCAGGATGAAGTTAAGTTCAACATTTCGATGCAAACAACGTTAGTAATAGAAGATTTCAGGAAAGGAGAGATAAGCTACAAACTCTGCTTTTAACATTACGAAATATTTTGCATTTATGAATGTCCTGTTGTTCGAAAGTGTGATGGAAGTGTATACCGAAATTGGAAACTGACAGCCTGCTTTCTTTGGATTAGTAAAGATGAACCATTTTACTTAAAATTATACTAGCGTCATTGCAGCCTTACTTATTACCAAAGCTACGAAGTTGGTGCCAAAACTGTTGTGTGAGCTTGGACTATATCTCTACCGAATGAAAAATAATAGCGCAGCTCTCAATGTCAGTGAACCAGAATGACATACATGTACAGCCGGGTGGTAACCAAACATGTGCTCCAGTCGTTCACAGCCTTAGAATAAGAAAATAATAAACGAATAATATAAAAAAAACATTAATTTGTAATTATAAACTTCGAAATTCCCAAATTAAAATAATTTACCCATATATAAAAAAAACATTAATTTGTAATTATAAACTTCGAAATTCCCAAATTAAAATAATTTACCCATACATATAAAAATAACATACAAAATGTATAATTATGATTCTAGCCCCATTATAACAAATAACAATGAAACATTTTCATTTTATCAAAAGAAATACTCCTTTTATATTTATACTCTGAAAATATTCGTTTTACGTCACAAGACGTTACTGGAGTAAATCTGAAATATGATACAGTATATCTTACTATCATCAGGTGAACACTACTACTAATAGTGTATCTCGTATGTGGCACATAATATTAAACTCATAATAATTGTATTCAAGCCAAAATTTTCATTTCTATTGTAATGACAGCTAGGAAGTTTGTATCGTAATTCCGATGTTGAACTTGGACTGTAATGCAACGGAATGCATAGGAACACGAGACATTTAACGAAGAGTAATCCGGGGAAAAAATAAACGTGTTACACCTGTTTGCATAATTATTTAACAGATGAGATTACTTTTTTGGAATCATGCATAATATTAACATTACGTAAATAATACAATAATAACAGAATAGCGCACTTTGTTCAGAACCTAAAATATTAATATAAATTAACAATATTCTAGAAATTATTCACGACTCTACGCAGCTCCACAGAATGATATGCGTTGTTTTTGTGAACATACTGTGTATCATCTGTAGCGAGCGGCAGCAGGGCGAGGCGCGGGTGACATCTATACTCCTCGGTGTACTCAACTGAACTCTACTGTTTTGCAACGAACTTCCTACCTATGCTTACTACTGTTTTCCGCCCAAAGTTCCAGCTTGAGGTAGTAATGATTGTTAATGCAATAAATAATCCTATATTCCGTGAAATGTATTGACGATAAGCTTTCGGAATTGTTTATCACGGCGCCATATAATTTTATGAAAATGTCTTATGTCTGTACTGACATATATTGACGGGCCAGTTCAAAAGGGAAACAACTCAAAATTTAAAGTTTTGTAGTAATGTTGCTGTAGTAGCTACTACTTCTGCTGCTGCTGCTGCTGCTACTACTACTGCTGCTGCTGCTGCTGCTGCCGCTGCCGCTGCCGCTGCCACCGCCACCGCCACCACTACCACTACCACTACCACTACCACTACCACTACTACTACTACTACTACTACTACTACTAGATTTATTTCTTCAGTACTAGTACTATAGTAATACTTGTGGTAGTACTAATAGTACTGAAGAAATAAATTATGTTCATTGAGCACTTCTGTAGTAGCTATCTGGATTTAGACTCATTATATAGTTTGCAGAGGATCGAGAGAGTTTCTTCATGATGCGTCTCTAACATCCGTAACTGCACTACAGCTGTTGAAGCTACAGCTACAGGCCGTCTAATGGAGGGGAGTGACATCCCAAGGGAACAGACCCGTGACGCAAACCTCACCGCTTCATGTTTTGCAAATATCTAGACGTAATTAAAGACATTAAATTGCATCTCCTCTGTGATTACGGCTGTCACTCTGCCCCTGCGTCTATAGTTGGCATTGTTGTGGGACATTGTTAAATATAGGGATGGGATATGGCAGACGGCAGGAACAAGGCCACAGCAGGGGTCGGTGGGTTCAAGATGATGCTGTATTAAATCATCGGTGAAATTAACGCCAGGGGAAATTACAGTAAGTACAAAGAAAACAGCCATTTTTGTATTACAAATTTAAACAGGATGAGACACGACTCGCACATGCACCTGTGCCTTTAATTAAAAGTCGTCAAATAACAGAGTGATAACTTACTGTAGAAGAATTAAACTTGGTTGAAACACGTTCAATTTGGATGGATAAGCAAAAAATTCTGTTCACGAACCGATTAAATTTTTTTTTAAGAAATAGCGTAACGGCCTCTCCTCATGAATATTGTGTGCCTTGCTATACTATTACTATCCTATGCCATACTATAGTATAGTACTGTATATTATACTGAACTATACTGTCATACTGTACATACATAATCTTTTGTCTACATTAGACTGGCTCACTGTAGACTTCCGTGACATGAGGTAAGCACGTCTTTTCAGCATTCCTGATACCGCATTTTTTTTTTTCCGGGGGACGCCGATTCCCTCCCCAAAATGGTACAGTCCTATTCCATCCCAATTTCTCTTTTGCTTGAATTCAGTGCAGTCCGATTCCCTCCATGCCTTAACCAGACACACAATTTTCCGTCACACTTCACACAGCCTTCGGACTCCGATTCCCACCATGCCTTAACCAGACACACAATTTTCCGTCACACTTCACACAGCCTTCGGACTGTCCGATTCCCACCATGCTTTAACCAGACACACAATTTTCCGTCACACTTCACACAGCCTTCGTACTGTTCGATTCCCACCATGCCTTAACCAGACACACAATTTTCCGTCACACTTCACACAGCCTTCGGACTGTCCGATTCCCTCCATGCCTTAACCAGACACACAATTTTCCATCACACTTCACACAGCCTTCGGACTGTCCGATTCCCTCCATGCCTTAACCAGACACACAATTTTCCGTCACACTTCACACAGCCTTCGGATTGTCCGATTCCCACCATGCCTTAACCAGACACATAATTTTCCGTCACACTTCACACAGCCTTCGGACTGTCCGATTCCCACCATGCCTTAACCAGATACACAATTTTCCGTCACACTTCACACAGCCTTCGGACTGTCCGATTCCCACCATGCCTTAACCAGACACACAATTTTTCGTCACACTTTACACAGATATAAATGAAGTAACCAATCCATACCCTTGGTGTGTGTAAAAATAATGCTAATTGATCATGTCGATTGATTGACTTCGGACTCTGTAAAGGATATAACTGAAATAACTTATCCATACTCTTGGTGTGTTTATTCTTCTACATAAAAACATTGGGAAGGGCTTTGTAGGATATGGCATTGCAGTATTGCGAAAGATTTATCTGTCCGTTATCTAATTCTTCATTTTTATTCTTTAAATAGTTCTTTTTTTTTTGTTTAAAATTCTTTGTGGTTTTACCTGGGTGGATAATGGCAGAATTTATTTTAATTTTGGTATCTGTCTGTACTTTGCATAAAACATCTAAACACACTCAAATGTTGGGGTGTGACGTGTAAAAGCAACTGTTAAATTTTGTACGCAAATTTTCCCACGCGTTCGTCGTTCGAACTGTAGTAGCATTTTTTCAGCTCATAGAACTGGTGGGCAAAGGGCATCGTCATCGATGTAATTGTCTATTAGATAGTCACAGAATGGTCTTAGTTTTTCGCAATTAGGCATCTGCGAAAAGAAATGATCGACAAAACAATTTCCGACGTCAGTGGTGTCTTTGTTATCGACATATTTATATTTATGTGTATAAAGAAAGTGCAAAATTGTTGGACGTAGTCGAGAACACTGTTATGAACCAATATTTTCTACATTCTTCTTAGTTAATTCTAAATGAAAACATTATTATGTTTTTAGATTCACAAACAAATAGACTGCTTACATGGACACTAGTGTACTTAGACCATTCATGTCCGCAACGATATGTAACAAAAAAAAAAAACAAAGTAGATCATGACATCCACCCACCCACCCAGCCAATCAAACTTTACGGGAGGGAATCGGAGTATTTAATTTCAGCAGCTCCTTTTTGGCGCGGAGGGAATCGGTATATTTACAATTACTGCTTCGGAGGGAATCGGGAAGAAAAATTAACCGCGGGAGGGAGTCGGTAGCCACTCTTTTTTTTTTTCACATGATATATTCCCGTTTGCCTTATTTTCTATATTATTGGAATTTTTAATTTTCAAAGCCTCTTTTATTTGCACGTTTTCCCATTACGGGTTAGTCATCTTCAGCATTTTAAGATTCCTGTCGTCGTTAAGCAATATCATAAAACAGCAGTTTATTCGACTTCCATTTTCAACTATTACTTAATTTATTTTGTATTAAATAAACGGAACAGTTAAACCTGTTCTGTCAAAAATGTTCCTATCGGAGGATTCTCAATAGTAGCATTGAACGCGTCGTCCTCACACAAGCATAGATTGGATGAGTAGATTATATCCTTATAAAAACTGGTGCCCGTTAAGAAAACAGTTACATGAGAGCCACCTTGAAGACCTGTGAAGCATTAAGATCAGAAGAAACTACAGTTCAAAAGTATTGGAAAGCACGACTGCTAATGGCTTCATTGCCAAATGCAAGGCACTAGACAACAACAACAACAACAACAACAACAACAACAACAATTTTACTATAGGTCGATGCGATTCTGCGCACCAGCTACGGAAAGAGCATAGAGCGTATTCCGAATCTCAGCTCTGAGCTATCTGATGGCATCACGGTGTTCCGAATTTCTACGATGACATCACTGTTGCTCCACCGGTGTCGCACCGGTTCCATCAGCTTGCAGAGGTGGTGGCAGTCTCCATCAGCCGCCATCAGTGAATCTGATTGGTTCTTGTATAGGGCGGGAATTCGCAGACGAATGACATCGTGCATTGTTGTGTCATGACTGTGTGTTCTGCTTTGGCTCTGCTGTATTGTTTGTAATGAGCGCAACGTAAAACCAATATGTTAATGGCTTATGAGCGAACATATCAACGGACCAGTTATTACTATTGGTTCAAGAAATAAATTGTTTATGCTCTCTTTTCTTTGAACGAGATGACAGTACGGAAATTTCGCAAAATCTTGCTAGCATAGCACAGACAACATGTACAGCCGCCATGACAACCATCGAACCTTCTTCCAGCAGTTTTGTTCCTATTTCGCTGCAGCGTGACGTCATTGTTGTCCACCTGTCCGGTGAAATTCGGAATACGCTGATATTATCCGATAGTAAACGCGGCAACATTGTTATCAGCGACTGTTCTACACATTTCCTTAACTGGAATATTTAATTCAATTTTATTATTAACAGTAATATACCTCTTTTTGGTTTCAGTTAAAAATAAGGATAATATCTATCTAAATATCAGGTCGAAACGGAGCAGACATTTCCTGTTTTGTCTAATTATTTATGTTATTATTTTGCTCCTGTTTTTAGATTGTTTTTGTCCTTTGTCGCAGTCTCAGTCTGTCTTTCATACGAATCTGATTGCCTAACGTTTAAATTTCGCGGATTCTGGACGTTAAAACTATCTTCGCAATGGTTCTAGAAATAATTTTTTATTTTCCTTATTTGAGCTCCAGAGCTTCTGCAGTGTCAGAAACCCGCACAAACATCGCAGTAACATGGCTGAGAAATATTGTTATAATCCAACTGTGAAATGGTGGCATCCACTGAGAAGTCTATTTTCATTTCCTATTTTTTGGGACACAATGGGGATATATGTATGGCTTGGTATGAAGGTGGTTGTCGTGCTGTCAATTTGCCTCCCGCGCTGTGTTACTACCCGACCGCATTATATGAAAAAATAATCGTACAATTTGAAACTTACGTTACTTTTAGGGATCTCTGTTTTGACTTTACAAAACTCCCATACCTCCCCATTTCCTTCTCACCGTCTTCTATAAAAAGGGAACTACTCCCACCCCTAACCGTCCCTTCTTGCCCGTTTACCTGTTTCGCGCAGCAAGTGCCATAAGTAGCTGATCTGTTCTGAAAATATTGCTTATAGCCCTCTTGATTAATAAATTGGTTACTTTCTTGTGCTGTAAGCCCGCGAGATGGGATCCTTGATTCTCTTTCCCTTCGAAGAAAGCAGGGCGAAGTTAAGGTGTAAATACTGGGTAGGCTGAAAAAAATTTCTTACCCTGTACCTTTTTATAGAGCAGATGTTCATTGGTTTTTCTATCAACATTTTTTGTGACACAAACCCGCAAGAAGATGATGACCACTCATTTTAACCTCCAAACAGAATATAGGCAAAACAATATAATTAACTTAGTTGTCTGGGAGTACCCTTTTAACCAAGGATAATTCTTATGCCACGAGAACTGAAAATTTCTATTTTGTCTTCCTCCACCCCCTATTTTAATATATGTAAATGTAGTGTCGATCTTGTAAGGACATTTTGTTTCATAGTACTTCCAACTAAAACTGTTTCTCTTTCAATTTTACAAATAAATAATAATGACCTCAATACTCTCAGTATGAGCCATTGTACAATAAATTAATATGTAACACACACACGCATGCACTTTTGATTAGACTAAACTCAACAACGCAGCGCTTTCAAACACCAATATAGCGCGACGTAATATTGTGACGGAAGGCTAGTCCCGTACTCCGAATGTAGCGAATCGATACCCCTCAAACTTGCGAGTCAAGATCGTAGTCATGCCTTTAGAGGCTTTTTGCCTTAAGTCTCGCTGCTCGCACTGCGCTCTCCATACTGGAATAACTGCCAACAGTGGATTTAATAATATGGAAGAATCGGAGTGCAACCAAATGTTACGATACATCGCTATTACAAATTCGTACGCCTACTGTTACTAGAAATAATAACCAAAATTTTTTTGGGAGACTAAGTCTCAAAAACCTCTAAAGAGCTTCGCCACTGTAGGAGAAAGCCATGCTAAGAACTTTTATTGCTCTTAAAAATCCATTACCGTCATCCAGGTTTCAACGTGAGGTTTCGGGTTCCATTTACAAATATGGTAACCACTGAACCAGTTAGAGTAAAAGAACAAATATAATTATTTCAAGTGCAGTTATTTTTGTTTGGAGGTCGCTCTGGTGGGGCAGTGGCATAGCGCTTGCCTTCCTGGCCCGAGGTTACGGGTTCGATCCTGGTCCAGGTCGATGGCATTTAAGTGTGCGACAGGCTCATGTTAGCAGATTTACTGGCATGTAAAAGAACTTATGCGGGACAAAATTCCGGCACACCGGCGACGTTGATATAACCTCGGCAGTTGCGAGCGTCGTTAAATAAAACAATTTAAATTTAAATTTGTTTGGAGTAAGTCTTCCGTTTCTCTGCTGTGATTCTGTAGATAGCGAATGCGCTTTCCGTCCAAGTGGTCCGTGGTTCAATTTCCAGTGCGGGCGGAGATTTATCACCACTCCTCAGGAATGGATGTTTTTACATTGTGTTGTACGTGCTCTTTGACTGTCCGCAGTGTTCGTTCTTTGTATCTAATCGTACGATCAGATAGACCCGTAGTGTTTGATTGTCTGGTGTTGGTTCAGGGCTATATCTTCCTCTACACCTCATAGACTTGTAGGTCGATATAAAAGATGGAGGTAAAATAAGACAAAGTAGGTGTTTTGTAATTTTACGACAAATGGTTTGCAGAAATTCACTTAACACATCTTGACATAAAATACCGTTTCATTTGAAATTCTTGCCACTCGTACTTTACATATATCAAAGCGGTTGGTAACGTTTTCCCGAGCAGAGTAATACAATTCGCATTAACTCGAATTTGTTTCCTTCCTGACCCAAAAGATATTTGTCTGTTTCAGGTTTGTCAGTACGCAGTTGTAAGTGTAACTTTTTCTAACTTTTATTGTGAAAAGGTCTTCGATGTCTCTAAAAATTTTCAAACTTTCATGTGCCACTTTCAGTGATAGTCCACTGCTTCTAATAAAAAAAAAAAGCAACTTGCGTAATAAAATTTGTAACAGACTTATTGAACGCTTTTAGCGAGACATCCGTTCCTATTAGAACATAAAATGTAAATTAACGAAGCAGACTTTTTTAATCGTATCCATAATTGATGCCCTGAAATGAATCTTCGTTCATGTGTAATCAAATATTCAGAATATTTGGTTCTTTCTCTGACGTTTCGGTAGTGAGGGAAGTTAAGGGACGCGATGTCATAAGCAGACGGCGAGCTTGGGATACATTTACGGCGGCAATAGGTTGATGCACAACGGAGTTTAGACATGTGACGTTACTTTCGTAGGTACATTTTGTTAAGAACGCAAAATGACCTGTCGCCGTCCTGTTGCGCGCTGTAGAAACCGAACCACAGCCAGCAGAGTACTGTGCGCAGTCATAGTGAACAGTTGTCTGACGTTAGTGTCGAGGTTGTTTGTCACAGTGTTTACGTGTACAGTAGAGCGTCTCGTTTAGGTACAGTGAAAACGTAAACAAATTGCAGGTAACGTGTGGAGGAGGTCGAGCCGTACGATAAACACGAGGGACGCACAAGGTTTAGTTACAATTAATTATATTAATTAACATTAATTGACATATTTTCCAAAAACACACAAAATAAAAAAATACAAATTGCACAACATTATCATTTTAACAAACATGTTGAAATTAACAAATCAAATTATTTTGCTACTTAGTCTATATGATGTTGTTTTCAAGCAGCATTTTTACGGTCATGAATTTCATTCCCTGTATGACTAACATAATATCACCGTCTTCTGTACTGTACCTGAATAAATTGAACTTTGAGAAGGGATAATTATTATGTTTAGAAAGTAGTGTTGTCACTTCAGACCAATAGGCCTATACTGTAGTTTTGTTAATTCGGCCACAGAAGACGGTGATATTATGTTAATCATACAGAAGATGAAATTTATGACCGTAAAAATGCTGCTTGAAAGCAACATCATATAAGTAGCAAAATTTGATTGTTATATTGAATTATTTCAACATTACAATTGCTTGTTTGTTAAAATGTATGTATGATAAAGTTATGCAATTTATGTTCTTTTATTTTGTGTGTTTTTGGAAAATATAATTTTAATTAATGCTCCGCCATAAATGTTGTAACTAAAACCTTGTGCATCCCTCGTGTTTATCGTACGGCTCGTCCTCTCCCACATGTTACCTGTACTTTCTTTACGTGTTCACTATGTCTAAACGAGACGCTCTACTACAGGGACTTCATTTTATTTGTACTAACATTTTTAATATTAACCTGGCTATACCTTTGGGCCAAGATTGAGAACCCCCTTCCACGACTAGAGTTCGATGATACTGACGTAAAATATAAACATATCACTTTACTAGGTATAGGAGTGAAGAAAAGTAGTTCATCCATTTACGTAAACTAGGAAATATCACGTTTTTTTAGTTTGATAATTTTCATTAGGTTTTTGTTTAATCAAAATACAGTACAGTATTAACAATAAGGGTTTTTACTCACGAACTGAGCTGTCCATGCGGACGTATTCATTATGCAGTGTATATTATTCTGTCTACAGCACATTAACATACACTATAGAGAATGAAGTTAAATTGAAAAATAATCATAATATGGATTTCGATACAGGCTTCAGTCTTATGTACATATTATCGCATTATAGACTATTGTACGTAATTCCAATTACCAGTTTTGTACTTCGTATCAGTAACTCATGTTGAAATAATTCTGTACCTACTCTATAAAAGAGTACGTTACGTGCTGTAAATTCAATCTTCATTTCTGCCCGATCCGAAAAGACAAAATTACTCAGACATGCTATCTACTGTCCGTCCAAGTGGTTATATCGCAGGGTCGTAGAAAGAAAGGAAATCACGTGACAGTTAATTAACGAGGCCCTTTTATTTAAGTTGTTTTAAACAATTGTATGGGTATAATATTACGTAGACGTCCAATTCCTAACAGAAATTAATGTTCTCAGAAATGAGCTAAGACAGCCCAGCCATTAGCTTTTACAGAAAGGCGAATAGAAGCAGGTGGGGGAAACCGGGATGCGACGTAGGCAAATGGACAACAGTACCTGTGCGAAAATGATTCGATATTGAAAGCTCTTTCGTCACTGGAAAATGTGAACATATTTTTGGAACGTACTGTTTACGCTGAACATAAAGCTACTATGACTGTATATGCGGTGTTGGATCTGTGTGCAGGACGGTTGAACTTCATTAGTAGAAGGGGTGGGAGTGAAGTACATTCAAAAACTCAGGTACAATAAAAATTGAAGTAAAAATAAAATGATGTCCCTGTATATTTGGTAACGTGTACAAGTGCTATGTCGAAAACACCAGTCGTATTATTTGCATTCACCATTGACATCCTGTGATGTTGAACGGCCGTTCTCAAAATATAAAAACTGTTTGAGTGATCGCCGTAAGACGTTTCAGTTCGCAAATCTTCGGATGTATTTTGTTGTTCATTGTAATGCCGGCAACGAAACTGTACGACTTTTGTTTATGTCTGCAGTGTGTGCCCGGTACCAAGTGTGTAAAAGCTATAGCCAATGCTTGCGTACATTGATTGCTAAAGTATTCCGGTTCCACCCTCTAGTTATTAGTAGCGAATGGGGGCGCAACCAAACTAAGCTAGGCCGCTGAGAAGAAGTTAAGTATAAGAAGAAAAAGAGTAAAGTAATAAGTATGAAATGGAAATACGAAGGGAATAAATATAGGGAGGAGAAAAAAATATTATTTGATAAGGAGAAGACCAAGTGTAAAGGGAAGGAGGAAGAGAAGTAGTGGAAGGTAAGAATTGTAGTGACTCGTCGGATCTATAAAATGCTTCAGA
This sequence comes from Periplaneta americana, assembly GCF_040183065.1. Lineage (NCBI taxonomy): Eukaryota > Metazoa > Arthropoda > Insecta > Blattodea > Blattidae > Periplaneta > Periplaneta americana. The sequence continues at coordinate 111,358,149 of NC_091127.1, read as the reverse complement.
AATTGATGTTAGACGAGATATCGCTTGAACCAACTAGGTTACAGTTGGCCACACTGAGATCCACACCTGTGTCAATTCCACAGGTGGCCGCCACACGTGTGTTGTTTCCAAGTCACGTAAGATGAGTTTCGAATTGTGTAAGGCGGGCTTCCTGGGTCCTCGGAGATCCATTACAGGCGGAAGAATTCCATGGAATAAGAAAACGAAATGCCTCATATCAATTCTCTCTCTGAAATTGGAGTTTTCTTTACTTTTGTTTGCGTATGGGATGCATTTCTGGCGAAATAACATCTGATGTATTATGTCGTATGTTCTAAACGTGTGCAACGTACAATAAATGAATTTTTTTATTAATGTGCGTTTTAATTAACGAATATTTAAAATGGTGAACTTACCCGCTGGAATATCGAGGCGGAAAAAAATCAAACACAAGCAAGTTAAATGTCTATTATCGTTACTAGTGGTTTCTGCACTTGTCATTAGATGCTAAATTCGCCGGTTCAAACCCTTTCTACGACGATTAACTTAATCTTTGAGGGTCAGCATTTCAATTGAGACTCACTGTAGACACGAAATAGCCGTATCCTAGTAGAGCTCTGCATTTCATTAAAAATGACCGACCGAGAGTCATGATAATACGCGCTGTCGGCCGCTCGTTCCCTACTGTGCGCAGCAAGCTGGCTGCCGCGTGTCCTGACTTCGCAGAAAACAAAACACCCGGCCGTATGAAAGCTATCTTCGATCGATTTGTTTACATTATGCACTATGGAAATATTAAACTGTCTGATGCCCCATCATCTGTTTAGTGAATCTAGTAGGTATACAGGCTATCAGATTGAGTAAAAATTACAATACAATATTTAAATAATAATAATAAAAATTAATAAATAAAATAAAATTTTAACAAACATTGTTGTCTATAAGAATTTAAATATAAAATATAAACAGCAGTAAAAAAAAAATAAAAAAATATTAGTCTGTATTCTCTAGAGTATAGTTGAACGGAACAGTTAACTTGTAATATTTTGTAACAGGGTTATGTTCTTAATGGTACAGGACAAAAGTAAATAGGCTACTTTAAAGAAACCAAGGAGAAAATTTTAGATGAGATTGAACAAAAATTATTAATTTTAACCAAATGGTGATTTTTTTCATTATTTTTTTAAATTTTGAAGTAACTTCAGCACGAATTGTTTGCTTCATCCTCGACGTTTCGTGATATTGTCGTTGAATGTGGAATAATAGAATGTGAATTAAACCTTACCATAAGTAGTTCCAACGTCAATAATTGTCTGCGATTAAGCATCTCTTAATATATACTATTGTAAACAAGTTAAGCGAAGTGAACATTTAGATTTGGTTTATTTTTATTAAATGCTGTGGCTGAAATAGATTATGCCTGCTTTTGAAGCAATTTGAGACGCATCACAAAATCTCTGTTCTTTTTATACAATCATATATTTACTAAGCTACATTAAACATTTTGATTAGATATAATGAGGTCGACTATTGATGCTGAATAACATTATTGATAATATAAAGCACTATTTCATTGAAAGAATTACGTTATTTAAAAATTATGTTGACCTCGTTTAAATGTTCAAATACTTATATAATTTTTTTGTTATCTGAAATAAAAACAAAATGATGACTTAGGTATGCTGTTTTGGGTATCACGTTTTAAAAGATGATGTAATTGTAGTGCAACAACCTCGAGCGCTCGCCACCGACCGAGTAAACGTTTCAACCGACCGATTATAAATTCTCGACTGCATGGGCTAGTGATCCGTTCGAGCGTATCATTTTCCGACTGCGTTCTTCACAACCGAGGACTGATCAGCGAGCTCGGTCGGCCGTTTTCAAGAGAATGCAGAGGTCTAATCCCTATTCGACGGTTAGGATAGTGGAAGGGGATGTCCCGTTGAGATGACGCTTATGTTAGAAAACATCAGCATCGGGTCTATTCAGTTCAGTTGCTTTAAGGCAGTTAATGGAGAAAGTCTTGGCTCTAATAAATAGTATGATGAAGGATCGGAGGAGCAAAGAAAAATTCTCTCCGGCATCGGGATTCGAACCCGGATTTTCAGCTCTACGTATTGAAGCTCTATCCACTAAGCCACATCGGATTCCAATTCCGATGCTGGATTGAATCCTCTCAGTTTAAGCTCCACCTCTTAGTTTTCCTTTAGTGGCCAACGCTCATGCACTGTGTCACGGATATGTGACCGAGGCACAATGTCCAACACACTATGTGCAGAGGTGCATTCATTACGAGTGACTAAGTGGCCGGGATCCGACGGATTGAGCGCCGTCTTAACTCACTAAGTGATTATATACTCATATCATAATACAAGTTTTAGATAAGGGCGCAAATAGCCATAGTAGCTGACGCGCCCTTTTTAAACCCCACTAAGTAACTCATAATATAATAAAATCTAGTAAATAGTGTTGAAGTATTATTCATTCGTTCATAGTGTTGTGCCCAAGGGCAGGTATTTCACTACAACCCAGCATTCTCCAGTCTTTTCCATTTTCTGCCTTCCTCTTTGTCTCTTTATATACCTTGATGCCGTCTATCATCTGATATCTTCTTCTGCCCCGAACTCTTCTCCCATTCACCATTCCTTCCAGTGAATTTAAAACCGTGTGTCAAGTGTGGGTTTTGTTATTTAAGACACAGGACTGACTTGCATAATACGACGACTATTCATAATATAACTTCCGTTCTATTGTAACAAAACATGACAATATGGTTACAAGATTTGTTTACACCAGTTTGAAACTACAAACTTTGAGTTACTTTTCTGGATAATTTCCTGCTAAATTGAGGTACGTCAAAGCGTTTTACTAGATTTTCAATACCGCAGTCATAAAAGCCTGTGACTGAAGCCAACCTACGGCACTGGACTGCAACTCTTCGCCATCGTCAAAGCGCTGCGATACAAACCATCAAGGCGTGGTCAACACTTACCATTGGATTTCAGCCGCTTTACAGATTTCGCTACAAGAAATCATATCACCGAGCGTTTCTCACAGCTGGCGAGATTCTCAGTTACAGCACACATTTTGAACACGCGTAGCACTGCGAGTAACAGCCGCACGATCCTCTCTGTAGCACTGCTAGAACCAAAGTGAGTCACGAAACATTCACTGCAGAGACGGCATCGCTATGCCAATTACTCCTCGTTCTATATGAAAACGGAAATTACTTTATGAATATCCCTCATACCAGAGTTGAAGGAAAAGGTTTGGCGTCCACACCTGTGGAGTAACGGTCAGCGCGTCTGGCCGCGAAACCAGGTGGCCCGGGTTCGAATCCGGTCGGGGCAAGTTATCTGGTTGAGGTTTTTTACGGGGTTTTCCCTCAACCCAATATGAGCAAATGCTGGATAACTTTCGGTGTTGGACCCCGGACTCATTTCACCGGCATTATCACCTTCATATCATTCAGACGCTAAATAACCCAGATGTTAATACAGCGTCGTAAAATAACCCAATAAAAAAAAGGTTTGGCGAGGCCAGACTAGGGAAGAAATGATGGAATATTCTATGTTCCATAGACAGTGAGGCGAAAAACGGGGAAGTAACAATACCTTTAAGCAAAGTTCAGGAACGGATGGCATTGTGTGCGTGAGTTGATACACCGGTACGTACAGCAAGGAAAATTAAAAATGAGGGACAGAACCTGAAGTCAATTGCAGGTTCTTTCAGAGACCTACACGCAAAAAAAAAAAAAAAAAAAAAAAAAAAAAAAAAAAAAGGCTACGTAAGAAACCAGTAACTAGGATTGACAATTTCCATGTAATTACGTGCTATTAGGAGAATAGTGCACAATTTTTATAAAACTGGAAAGTGTGTACCTACTGCAGAAAGAATACGGAAAAAAAAAATTAACATGGGACTTAAATTTTGAAGGTGGTGAAAACTAGTGTGGGAGCATTTTTGCGTGATCTGTGGTTGAAGTGGAGATAAACCGAAAAGCAATAGGAAAGTACTGACTGAAAAACACAATGTCAGCGAAAAGTGGATAATTCGTTACCTCAGAACAACAGTGGGATATCTTGCAAAAATCATATTTTAAATAATGAGGATAAAAATTGCTATTGAACACATTGCACTCTATGTTCATTAGCAATTTTTGTCCTCATTATTTAAAATATGATTTTTGCAAGATATCCCACTGTTGTTCTGAGGTAATGAATATTCTATCTTAGATATAAGGTAGAAGCAAGATCTATTGTATAGGCCTACATGGACGAAACTTACATTCTGTCATCTTGTGTTTCGAGAAAATCATGAAGTGCTGACACAAATGAAGGCTTGCGTCAACAAGCGTCTAAAGACGATCCATTAATTATGGTACACGCCGGGGGAGAAAATGGTTTCCTTCTCAACTCTCGGTTAATGTGGAACAGTCAGGAACAGTCGGAGCTGTGAGGACTACCATCATATTCCACAAAATATATGTTTGAAGAATGATCATATTGTACAGACGAAAAACATTCTTTTTGACAATCGACTTTTGAAAGTAGTCAATGTCTGAAGCCCTTTTATGTACTATTATTTACAAAATAAGTAGGCTATAGTATTATGAAATAAAATACCTTTCATTACAATATACGATGATGTTTCCTAAAATTTAAATTATTTCTTCATTTATTTAATTTATTTATACTGGCAGAGTTAAGACCATAAGGCCTTCTCTTCCACTCAACAAGTATAAAATGCATAGTAAATATGAATAACAGTAACACAGGAATAATAATAATAATAATAATAATAATAATAATAATAATAATAATAATAATAATATAATAATAAAGACGTGTTTAGTTGCATATAATTCCAAGGGTTAAATAATTACAATTTAATGTTAAATGAGAATGTTGATTACTTATCCATTGATGTTTGAATATAATACAGAGACCTACGTCTGTGATGCCATAGATCGTACAGAAACGTTACCTCCCACAGTGCGCCTTCCACGCTTCGAAATTCAAGAGTATTTGTCGGACGTTGCGTGCGTACAGTTTTCCTCAGTCTGTTATGAGCTACTGAAGGGATTACTAATGCTTGCGTAATGTAGTACAAGCTATTATAGTTTTTTCTTATTGTTTTAGAACACTGAATGGATTACTCATTCGTGTGTAGTATAGTGCAGTCTATTGTATGTTTTTTCTAATTGTTCGAGAATGGCGTATAGCATATTTCTGTGAGTTTTTTTTGTGGTTTTAAGATTGCAAACATTGAAAGAAAATATCCTAGAAACAATTTAGAACATTTCGCAAGAAGTGATTAATCGAACAATTTTCGGGGATGTCTAAAATGTGTAGAAGCAGGAGGACATTTTGAACATCTCTTGTGGCACAGTTTAGATGCATTTGCAGTCATTTTTAAGTTGTTCATAAACATTTTCCTTGCTAAACAGTTTTCGAAAGTAAAATTGTCGTAAATACTGTGATCGATTTCGCGGTAACTGTGCAAGGCGATTAAAAGAAAGTGCCGCTGAACTTGCGCGTGAGGGAAGATCACATGTGGGGGACAATGTTTAATGAAAGATGAAATAAAATTAATATAACTTCTATTTTGTTTTTTGCTACGCGTTAGTAGTTATTATTTTACCTATTAAACACTATATAACTACATAAAAAACTATTAAATATTGTAGGAATTAAATACGCCGCGAATTTAAACTCTGACACGAAAGATAGAGTGTAGAATATGTACTTTAAAACAGAAGATAACATAGGACTATGGTTCATTCCATGTCAACTCAACTCACTTCCAGATTTTTTTTATATCTGGAGCGATAATACCATGCACCGTACATTACCATGAGAAGTATCCTAGATTACTACTATGGCTGCTGTTCTATGATTCTGAACTTTTGAACCATTATTATATCGTATATACCAAAATTATACAGTTATTATGCTGTTATTTGGTATTAGAATTTTTCTTGAAATTGAATAATAGTGTAATTCTTAAAAATTTATAAAATAAAAGAGAACCAGTCAACGTTGGAAAACGAAATTTACGATACAAACTACTAAAACTGCACTGAATGTGAGGAAAATATATGAAGTCCAAAATCTCTCCCAGACATCGCCAGCCGTGAAAACTTGAAAAAAAAAAAAAATAATTTTGACCAAAATTAAAACTATAATATTTATTTTCTTTATTCATTATTTTTTTTATATATGCCATTGGTAGATGTGTATGAGAAGTAACTGTCCTGAAAAGAAGAAATATCTATCTTAAATCTGTTCTATTGAAAAATATATTATTCAGCCTTTTTAGTTATATTATGTGACACTCCTAGTTTTTACTGTAGAAAAAACTTATTCAAATGATATACGAGTAAAATATTTGTAATAAAATCACTTACTTTCAATAAGAGATATTCAACACCACGTTTTTGTATTCCAGCGCTAATTTTCAAAATTTTGGACAGCCCTGGTACGCAAAACTATTTACATTTCACGATTTTCCTTTCAGAATTATGCATGTCATATTAAGACCTCTTCACAGAAAAAAAAGAGTTAATTTTGAAGACAGTCATGCAAAACGTTTTTTTTTTTAAATTGGTTGAATTCACATGGAATGACCCCTAATGTTTATTTTTTTCAATGTCTTTATTTATTATATGATCCAGAAGTGAATGTAACTTACTGCTGTTACCCTTGGAAATTCCATTCCTTCAAATTTGGATGTTTATTTCGTACTTTAATTAAAATTTTGCTTATATTGGTGAGCTGGAAGCGCTGGCATTTTGCTTGTTCTCAATATGCTATTTATCTTAATTGTTTTATTAATTAATGCGGTTGTATGCATTTTTTGCTCATTCGTTTATTTATTTATTTATTTATTTATTTATTTATTTATTTATTTATTTATTTATCGATTTATACAGAGTTTAAGAGGTATAAATACCATCCTTTTCACAGTCTTCGGGGACGGTTCACAGGATCAAAAAATGTTCATACAACATAGGGTCAAAACTTGATAGTTTTTTCAGAAAAAAAATTTTCTTTCCTTATTTTATTTGCGTTATACTGCTTGTATCGTTAGTAAAATTACGAAAACAATTACATCAGTAGGTATATCTAGCTAAGAGTTAATATTAGTTTAAATACATATTTGTGTGTGTTCTTGTTACGAAACCTCAAAATAAAAAAATCTGGAAGCAACAGTAACAAATATAAATGATACTCGGGAGGAAATTAAACATAGAATAAATATGGGAAATGTCTGTTCTTATTCGGTTGAGAAGCTTTTATCATCCAGTCTGCTGTCAAAAAATCTGAAAGTTAGAATTTATAAAACAGTTATATTACCGGTTTTTTCTTTATGATTGTGAAACTTGGACTCTCACTTTGAGAGAGGAACATAGGTTAAGGATGTTTGAGAATAAGGTTCTTAGGAAAATATTTGGGGCTAAGAGGGATGAAGTTACAGGAGGACAGAGAAAGTTACACAACAGAGAACTGCACGCATTGTATTCTTCACTTGACATAATTAAGAACATTAAATCCAGACGTTTGAGATGGGCAGGGCATGTAGCACGTATGAGCGAATCCAGAAGTGCATATATAGAGTGTTAGTTGGAAGTCTGGAGGGAAAAAGACCTTGGGGAGGCAGAGACGTAGATGGGAAAATAACATTAAAATGGATTTGAGGGAGGTGGGATATAATGGTAGAGACTGGATTAATCTTGCTCAGGATAGGGACCAATGGCGGACTTATGTGAGAGCGGCAATGAATCTCCGGGTTCCTGAAAAGCCAGTAAGTAAGTGTGTGTTCTATATTTGTGTTTTCGTGAAATTAAATAATAATGAAAGCTTAAATTTGGTAATATTCTGGGGTGAGAGACGTAGCAACATGTTCAGCAAGATTCTTGCGACGTACAGCTCAGCTGAGTTCAAGCTTCCTGTCCATAGGTCTTCTGTCGAGCGGATGGCAGTTCAGTACAGGTATTCGATAAATAACTTACAATGTCATTCACAGTTCAGGAATATCATGATATGTTATTCATTTATGAAGAAGGTAGTCGTAATTCAAGTGCGCCAAGAAGAATGTACTGACAACGTTTTCCACAAAGAAGGGAGTTTCTTACCCCGTTTCGAAAATCACACAACCAGGTATTTCTTTAAAAGTGATTTTGCTTTGCGGAAGCAGGAGATATTACAATTTTGCATTAGAAAAAAAATTGTGTGATTTTGTGCAGTAAACCATTATTGTTTATTTTTTAGACGTACAATAAAAAATGGAGCAATATTCCTGAATAAAATGGAAATTTACCTTTATGTTCTATCAATGAGATTGAAAGTTTGCATTTGCTGCTCGTTTTATGTAAACAACAGTTGTCCTGGTCCGCCCCTGCATTAGAACTGGGTATCTGTTTTGTACCGGTATGTCTGTACCCGCTTGAGCTGTACTGTGTACTTGTAAACTCCCTCCACATCCAGCAACGTTGCCAAACGTCTAATATTCTAAACTTTAATAATTAATTAAATATTGCAATTATAAAAAAATTGCGAGGACCTTTTTTCTTCCTTACGACATGAATAATCATCAGTTAAAATAATAACACTTACACCCCTTACACCCTTTATATAGGTTGCTTGTTTTATAACACCCCAGACATATTTTATATGCCATAATTTTACGGTATCGTCCGAAGGAAATAATGTAAATAATATAATCTTCCTCCATATTCTACCGCTATGGGTAGGGTTTAAGCCCACGTACCCCAGATTCAAATGGAATCTTGATAGCCTCACGATCATTGGGTGAAATACTGTATACAGATGTTATATATCCCCGTTGTAAACTGGCATCTAAAAGTTCTTAATCATGTCCTATGCCAGCCATAGCTACAGTTTCTGCGGCAACATGTCATTGAGGTAATGAAACAGTCGTAATTCGCGTCTGGTGTCAGCACAGTCTTTGTCTATGTTGTGAACGTATAAACTGGTGCAAATTGAAACAGGTTGCAAATAAGAGTAACAAATTGTATGAATAATTAATTCTCAAACACAACAAATTGCTCCAACACACAGTAATTTGAACGTATATATAATTCAGGGCCGGAAATGAACGAAGCTACAGTCACTACTGGTTTGAGAATATTGTGTGGAACACAGTGCTGTAGTTGGGCCGGTACGCCATACCGTCTAAAATAAAAACCGCTGTTACCGTACCGGAAAAAATATAGACTCGAAAATATATGAATTATGCTTAAATAGTCCTTAATATATATTTTGAAATGAACGATATTAGCTATTTGAAAAAAACATTTTGCTTTTGATATCTGGCATAAAAGTAGCGGTTGGCATCTCGTATCCTTTCCTTAAACGTTTGTACATTCGTTGTTTTTTCGAAAACCATGGTCTGGCACTTCAGTAGTAATTGTGATTTGTTAATTTCAAGCTTGCATACCGCTGTGTATTTCTGTAAGTAATTAACTCTAACTTTATGGCATGGAGCCTCAAGAAATCTGCTACACTGAAACGCTAATTTCAAAACTCGCTCAGATGTAATGCTAGCAGTTTGCTAGAGGAGGAAAATATTGTTACTTTTCGTGCTTTCACGACATTCGAGTCCAGTTACATATTATAGATTCTATTCCAATTCCAACTAAAGAATGTGAATGATCATTACTGTAAGGAACGATATATGCACTAAGAAAAGGAATACTCTTCCAGTAAATGAGTTTCTAGACTTTTGTTCCTAAAAAGTGTTGTGCCACCAGCGTCAGCGTTTAATTTCTTGCCTTATATGCAATTGTGGCTGCGGTCTGGAAGGAGGTCTGCATGACGAAGAAGTAACTGTGGAAAAGAAGTGCAGTACGAGTCCATACAGAGTCTAGTCTGACCAAGAAGATTTCAACAGTAGGTACCCCCTAAAATTTGTTGCCAAACTACAGAACTGGTAGAACACAATTGAGTATATGGTTGCTTGAAATCTGCTCACTATATGAAACGAGGTTGTTCATAGTGTAATTGTTAGAAATGGTTGAGAGATTAAGTGATGAAAGAAATAAGAAACATGTTTGTAAAATACTTCATGACAAATTACAAACGAATAGTTAAAAGAATGTCAGTATTGCCTACGATTGTAAAATAATTATCATAGTCGAGATCCGCGGGTTCAAGCCTTGGTGTATGAAGATGGATATTTAAGAACGTTTAAAGTCCTCTGTATAATTTTCTTTCGAAGAAAATTATACCTGAAAACCTCACTTTTTGGATTCATAACATATGAACGCTGTCACAGAATGAGGCAACATTTTGAGAGCATTTCTCACCCCCGTCCGAATTCAACGCGGCTTGTTATTACATCTGGTTTCATATCACCGTACATAACGAGTTGTTTCTGTCCTAGAAGTAGAATCTCGGGTCAGCCTAGACGACTATCAAAGTCTAGGATGACGTTGTCAATTGTGGAACCAAGGAATACAAATTAATTCAAGTTAAATACTTCCCTGTGAAACTGAAATAATTGATGTACTGCCTGAATCATGAAGTAATTTTAATTGTCATGTTATCTGTAGAGAGGACTACGTGGCGCGGCTATTATGCATACAATCCCCTGAAAGGAAGGGATGGGATGAGTGAAATTAGACCGGTTGAATTGCAACGTAGATATACCATGAGCAGATTTCTTAACGTTCGTCAAATGAAACAATACCAGCGAGACTCCCTGGTGGACCTCACCCAGGTTATTGCGCAATATTTAACCGTTGTTGCGAATATCTGTCCATAATCTTAAGAGTTGTGTGTTGAAATTGTATATGAAATTGCAACGTTTTGAAATTCTAACGATACAATATTTAATACTAAAGTGTAGATTTTCTTTCTGTTTAGCTGACTAAACCTAACAGAGAAAATATAACATACTCGTACGTTATCGAGCTTTCTAGATATTGATTCAAATACACTCTGTTTGTATGTACGCATTCTTGACACTTTAAAAATATTGTGTACACAGCGAAGTTAATCTTTGAAATTGATATTACGATATGTCCCTCCCAAGTACTGTACAAGGTCTTTTATAAGTAACGAGTCTATCGAAAATGAACTATTTTGGATAATGTTTTGAAATGACGTTCATCCTCATGAGAAAGAATCCTTCCCGGTGCCGTACAGTCGATTTGGAAACAAACACCCCTTTCTCTCGCCGCCAGAGCTATTAAACGAAAGAATGGTTAGTGTTTTAAACCTTTATTAGAACACATAAATGTAACTAAAGTTTCAATTGTTGACAAATTATGGTGTACAATTTTCAAATTGTCTTCCGTTCTGCTGAGTGTACAAATGTATAAGCAGCGTATCAACTCTACATGAACTCTGGCGAGCATGTCAGGTGTAACCATTTGTATCTTGTGTTCAATATGTTCCATTAATTCAGGAATGGTGCGTGGCTTAGTCACATAGACACGATCCTTGATGAATCCCCAGAAAAAGTAGTCTAAAAGGGAGTCAAATCATGTGATCTCGGAGGCCAAGTTCAAACCACGGAGCAATAATTTTTCTCTTCTGCAATAACGTTAAACGGCTGCGTGGCTTTTTATCATTCCAGTCTATCACAACAATGTGTATAGGCATAGCCGTGTGCCATTATCCTTGGCATATAGAAGGCCATGCTCCAGATCATTTTAAGTTGGCATCAAATGAACATTACACATGCATAAGAAGCTTCCTCTGGCGGCGGGGGAAGGGGGTGTTTGCTTCCAAATAGACTGTACGGCACCGGGAAGGGTACTTTCTCTTGAGGATGAACATCATTTCAAAAAATTATCCAAAATACTTGATTTTTCGATAGACTCGTTACTTATGAAAGAGTCAGTATTTTAATTTCTGCAATATATGAGTGTTAGTTCCGGGGTTCTTGCCACAATTTTTAGCCACGGCGTTTTTTTTTTTTTTAGATACCGGTATATATTGCATTTCGTCACATACTATATTTTCGTCACAGTTTGAATCGTCGCGAGCTCACTTCGCATTTCTTAACACTGAACGATAAGATAATAATACACCGTGTTCCGCTTGCCTTAGAGGGATCGCGAAATCAATGCTCACCATTAATGATGATGGAATAATTTCGAGGGAAAAATTGTTCCGGAGCCGGGTATCGAACCCGGGACCTTTGGTTTAACGTACCAACGCTTTACCACTGAGCTACTCGGGAACTCTAACCGACACCGATCCAATTTTTCCCTCTATATCCACAGACCTCAAAGTGGGCTGACAACCGTCAAGCAACCAACTTCGAGTGCACACTAACTCCGTGTGACTTAAATTGTGGTTTTCTGTTAACGAACAGTGACGTGTATTATGCAAATCAAGATTTTCAGGTATAACTCCCTGTAAAGTTGATTTGGATCGGTGTCGGTTAGAGTTCCCGAGTAGCTCAGTGGTAGAGCGTTGGTACGTTAAACCAAAGGTCCCGGGTTCGATACAATTTTTCCCTCGAAATTATTCAAATCAACTTTACAGGGAGTTATACCTGAAAATCTTGATTTGCATAATACACGTCACTGTTCGTTAACAGAAAACCACAATTTAAGTCACACGGAGTTAGTGTGCACTCGAAGTTGGTTGCTTGACGGTTGTCAGCCCACTTTGAGGTCTGTGGATATAGAGGGAAAAATTGGATCGGTGTCGGTTAGAGTTCCCGAGTAGCTCAGTGGTAGAGCGTTGGTACGTTAAACCAAAGGTCCCGGGTTCGATACCCGGCACCGGAACAATTTTTCCCTCGAAATTATTCAAATCAACTTTACAGGGAGTTATACCTGAAAATCTTGATTTGCAATGATGATGGACATTTCGCACTGGACTAATTGACTGATAATCACTGAAGACGCGGGCAATATTGTTAATAATTGTCAGATAATTGAAATTGTTGTATTTTATATTCTCTGCGTATTTATAACGTACGAGGTTTGGCACAGGCGGATTAATACGTTACTGGAAAAATTTCGCCCGTCTTTTCTTGAGGATGATCAGGCAGAGGTGGCGGAACTACCGAGCCCCTACAGCCGAGGCTGCGCAGAAGTTTAGAGTAGGGACAAATTGAAGCTTGCGTCCGCCGCCATGCTTTGGGAGAAGCACCGGCTATCAGACGGCTGCACTACAGGCCTACAATGCTGAATATTTAATATATATGTTTGGTGTCTCTTATAAATCAATCTGAATGGATAAATGAAAAAAAAAATCTTATTAACATTTAAAGCGACCACGTTAAAGACATACTCAACCTTAGTAACCGTTAGTTTGACATGAAACGAAAGAAAACTGTAACAATTTGATACCGTAACTAAAGATGTTGTATAGTTACTTGACAACATATAGAGCGAACAGAAATACAAATGCATATTATAGTAATAGTTCAGATGGAAAGAAAATTATTAGTATTAACTATTATTAACAAAACACTGCCTGTGTAAGTATTACATTAGGCCTATATTATAAACACATTTGCTTTGATGTGGACGAGAAATGAACAATTATTATTTATTCGCTTCCATATCACATAATATATGCCTACACCTGTAAAATAGAAACACGTACTAATGTTTTAGTCAGAAATATAAGTAGGCCTACCGTGCAATAGCATATTAGTGTCTATATTATCACATTTGTAATATGAAATAAACGTTACATGAATGAATTAGTCAATTAGTCATATAATAGAGCTCAGGCATAGTATACAGAACATCTTGCCTATTGATTCATTATTATTATTATTATTATTATTATTATTATTATTATTATTATTATTATTATTATTGACTCCGTTAAATATTATCTTACAACATTTTTATGTAAAGTCGTGTTGTACTGGTAACCTTAAGCTGTGTGCTAACATCTGCTCTTTATGTAGTACTTTCTTTTATTTGGTTATTTAATGACGCTGTATCAACTACTTGATTATTTAGCATCGATGGTATTGATGATAGCGAGATGATATTTGGCGAGACGAGGCCAAGGATCCGCCATAGATTACCTGACATTCACCTTACGGTTGGGGATATAAGAAAAAACCAACCAGGAAATCAGCGGGAATCGAACCCGCGACCGAGCGCGACTCCGGACCGACAGTCCTTAGTCCAGTAGATCTTTATGTACTTTTATGGTCAGTTTAACAAGTTTAAAATATGATTCTCGGGAGGGATCTGGGATCCATTTTCTAACATATCTTCCTATAAGTGTAGGAAGATTGTACAAGTGTTCTACTTCTAGAGCACATTGTTTTCACACGATGTAAGAGTGGGTGATAATATGCCATTGAACTGTCAACATCTGTATAATCGCTCTTTCACTTAAATGGCATATTTCTATTTCTGTATCTCAGATGATGGTATGACAAGACTCCTATTATTCTTTCGTTAAAAAAATAAAAGAGATTTTGTTTACTGCTAGTAGGCTGCGTACCATAAATTGAGTCTTTAGATTTATTACACCATATTTTTCTTAATGATTAAACAACTAAGCCAGCAATGAATACAATCATATTTTGGCAATATTGTGTCATTGAGAATGATCTAAGAATGAGGGAATTGCAATCAATGTCTGCAGTAGAAGAGTCATATCGCCTCTGATTCTCAAAACACTGAGGATTATTATTACAGGGCGTTAAGTGTTTGGAAAATACCATTGATTATATAGACTTTTTAGCGGACATCCCTCTCTTTGTAATATAGTTTAAATAAATTATTTACGTATTTTCTAACGTATATAAAATAACATAAGTAAAAATATTCCATGTATTCGGTCATAGGAAATAGAAATAAACTAATAAGTCTATTTATGAGCAATATAAGGCGTTTATATTTAAAACAATGCTTAGTTACAATATTTAGATTTACTTCTGTTATTTTATATTATACGTTAGAAAATACGTAAGTAAGTTTAGTTATATTACAGTGAAGGAGGAAATCCACTAAGAAAACGCCTATATACTCAATGGTATTTTCTAAATTCCGAATGCTTTATAGAAACAATCATTCGTGCTCCCCAAACATGGCGTCGCGCGAACCTGCGCGAGAGGTTTCAAATTTGTACACGACACCAGCGCCAATTGTGTGTCTAGATATATAACTACAACGTCTTTGAGAACTACAGAGGGACATAGAGAAATTAGAAGCTGGACACTCACCCTAGTAAGAAGAGTAATTGCGTTGATGCAGACAGTAGAATTTCTCTAATTACCACGTGCGAAGTAGATGATGATGTCCTTAGTTACTTATTTGCAGTGGGTCAAACTATAGGTGCTATTTTATGGGAACAATTTATTGAAACTTTAGGAATTCATCATCTTCAGATAATGTATTAACAATTATTTCTAACAGAAATAAATGTTCTGTGTAGTATGTATTAAATCTCTTGAGTTTAAATTACTATAATGTGATTAGTACGTTTCGTTACTCCACCTACAACAAATCTGACAGCTCTCCGTAACTGAAAGATTAAAAAACGCACTTCACCCATGCAATCTTTCTTCAGTGCGTGACCACGGAACCCAAGTGCTGGATGAGAATGGGAGCCCAAATAATTTCATCTCCACAGAATTGAAGTTCCAATAGATATCCCTCGGCGCTCGTAACAGTTGATATTATTCTATTCAGCGGTCGGTTACAGGTACTATTTATACCACTAAACACTTTTCATAACGACTGAAAAAAAAGTCGTTTTTATATTTTAGAAATACAGTACCGGCAATAACTAGAATTAATTATTAATACGAGGTAAAATTGTGTTTTACACATAAATAGATGAAGTGGCACTTCACCTACTTCACCTAATAGCCGCCCCTGCGATAATGTTGCATATTTATTGGGTTTCATTTTCTCTGGTATTATTTCATAATTGACAATAATTATGTTAATTGATATATTAGAACGATACTCTGTGTAGCATTCACATAAAAGTAAAACTGTTTAACAGCAATTTCTTTATGCTGTATAGTGACAAAACTTTTACTAATATATCATGATCATGATCATGATCATCATCATCATCATCATCATCATCATGGATTGGTCCTACAGGTCCGCTATTGTTTCTACGAAATTTTGATCTTCCCTCTTAGAAGAAATCGTTCACAATCTCTTCTTCCTATGTTTGAATACTCACTGCTAATCTCGATGCTGGCATCCTAACAGCTTTTTCTTTCAGCCTATATCATGTTAGGCTAATAGTAACATGATTTCGTATCCAGCAGACACATATGCCTAGTTAATGTTAATGTGAGTCCGATTTTCCCTGTGCAGTATGTAATGGTGATATCGTCCTCCCTTAGGGCGGATGGAAACGATACAGTACATTTGTTTACTGAACTCAACCAGTACCCCTGAGGCAGTTCAATAAAGTGTTCTGAAACTTTCAAGCGAATACACTGTCTCGTATAGATTTCCTGACAAAAATGTATCTTGATAACGACAGCAATGGAACCTAGTTTTACTATGTTGCTGTTCACAATAGTATCCAACTGTGTACTGAAATTCCTTGTTGATTTAAGAGGCAAAGTGTTTAGTATAGACACTTTTCATTTGGTGAGACGGGAGTAGGGTATGCCTAATTTTGTTCTAGAAATGGATCTTAAGAAGGCGAGCATTGTATTGGGCACAGCTTTATGTAAAATGTCATTTTCTTTGGTTTTATATCAAATCGATTTTCGACTCAAGAGGAGGGAATGGAACAAAAAAATGTACGCATGTTTTGGCATCTTCGCAAATGTTCAGGGGCTGTTCGGAATAGCTGAGTTCCGACCCTCTTGGTATCTTGGCTACTTGTCTCCGGAGTTCTCCATCCTTCCGAGGAGTCTTGGAGAACTTTGAATGAGAACAAAAACAAAGTGACCACGTAAAAGAAAGGGTTGGAAGGAATTAAGACTGGTTCACAATAAACCGGGAATGGAAACGACAATGAGAATGAGAACGGAAATAATGTTAAAATAAATGTATTTAAATGTCAGCATTCATAATTAACGGACAGGTTCTCAGTCGCAGGATCGTACTATGCATCGGCTGTGAGCAGCGACATCACTTACAATTATTATCAACAGTAATCTCACTAGAGGTTTTGCTTTTATCGATAAATCAAAACTCGAGTGGGATTTAATTTTCTATTACACGATTAGAAGAAAGTATATAAAGATTAGAAGTAACGAAGTACTTTGATACAATAAAATATTAATTGCCTTACGGAAATACTGAACTGTCTTCAAATATATTATTGTACCATCTCAACATTACAAATATTCCGCTAGATGGCAGTAGTGTGTTATGATAATCTTTTTTCTTGTTATCAGTTGTGCCAACTATAGAATGTTCATTGAACTCTGTGGATGATTCGTAGTCAAGAAGGCTTTGTTGATACAGTTTTATTTTTATTAAAACAGTTGCATTTCACTTCAATTATCCGAATCCCAGTAATCAACCTCACTTGACAGATAATTTTCAATAAATCTTAGTATTAAACAATCTCTGATACGTGACTATCCATAATATCATACAGCAGAAGCTATAACATAATCTAAATAATATTAACAGTGTTAGAAATAAAAAATAAACATGAATAATTTTGAGAGGAACAATTATTGAAAGTACAATTTTCAAATTTGAATGTTTTAGTGGTTGGTGGTTCAGTTGATGTTATATTGGACATGTGCGTAAAAGAAGTGGAACTTGTTGAATTACATGGTGTATTCCTCAACTTATTCAGGATTTCCGAATGGTGCTCTTCATTTATTTCTAAATAGGGTTTCAGGGAAGATGGATTGCTATGACCAGTGATCTTTATTAATTCTTGTTCTTGAATGCCAATGCGAGTCATATTTGAAACTGCTGTGCATCGACTGGAGTGGTTTGTAATTTTTTGTTTGACGTCCAGACCAGTGCAGTTTGAAATGTTAGGGTAGTGATAAAAACAAACAAATGCTAAGGAAGCTATAAAATTAAAGAAATGCTAGGAAAGCATAAAGTTGTGCGATAAGCAGCCATGATTTGTTGAAAGACGTCCTTTTGTACCGTTTTATTGGTCAAAAGTAGTATGACGTAGTAAAAGTGTAATAGTTAATAAAATTTATGATTCTTAATAAAAAAAAAGGAGCTTTACTATACAAGTTTTCTTAATCTCAAGAGTAGATTGTTAGGCATTCCACCGAGTGACGAACTTGTCAGTAATTAATAGGATAACTCAGAAATTTTAAGGAAATTGGTCTAAGAATTCACAGTAGATTGAGGCAGAATTTTGATAACCGATATAATGATTAAAATTGTTAGTTGACAAATGTTAGAAAAACAGGTACGAATTTAATCGAATTCTTACTAGATCCACATATCCTCTTGTCTGAAGGATTTAATTTTGCCGAGCTTCCAGCGTATTAACAATAGAAGATATTTTCGATGAAGTATAAAAATCCATTAGACAGTTTCCAGGAGAAACAGGTAAGGAAATGAAAAAGTAAACTATTAGAAATTCAAATTCATATTACAAACCTAAAATCAGTTTATTCTAGCCTGAGAAAATTCCCTCATGTCTTTACCGGTTGTATTTAAATTGGTGGCAAATGTTCTAGGGATGCATTACTTTTCACTAAACGTTATAATATGTTTATTTAAATGTGGGTCTAGAAACATTTAGTTTCTCCCCCACACACATGTCCAGGGGAATCCATTAAATGACATGCCCAAAAATCTAATTTGGAAATGTCCTATGTATGTAGTATAGGCCTACTTAATATTTGTATAGTAAGGAATATATGTATATGGTTATATTGTGTAGCCTATATGTAGTGTAGTATCAAAACACATCTTCTAAGAATAATTGTGCTGGTTACAAAGGGTGTCTACATTAAAATGCCCAAATATCATGTAAGCAGGAAGTAGTCTGTAATACATAAAAACCTTGATAAATCACTCCCACAACAATAGTGAAGTTTTAATAAAAACTAGAAGTGTCATATATGCTAGTTACACGTATGATATCCATTCTCTAGCCACTCGATTTCCGTCGAGATCCTTATAATAAGGCGGACATGTCTATTGTTTACACAATCCGGACACAGGAGTCAGAAGATTCAGCGTTTTAGTGTCATCCCCTCTGCTAATATAGTCCGACTATAAGAAGTCCAACAGCTTGATAGTACGACAACATGTGGTTCAATCAATTGGCCCATCTCATTTTGGCAGTTGGAAAATTGTAGTCCGTAGTGATGCGGTAAAGCATGTTTTGGTCATCAAACGAGCATAGGTGAAAGTCTGTTGACCATTTTTTCTTTTAAACTTGATGTACAGTCCTGCCATTTCCTAGAAACTATGAAATTCTCCCATTTCTTTGTAAATACACTTATGTATGTACAATCGTAAATGCGTACAGCCGTATATATGGCGAGTAACCGAAATAATAGGTATTGGAAAAAAATATTTGAAGTTGTGAAATTATGTTTTTGGAACTGGATTGCTGTATATGGTCAGTAATTAACCATGAAGGACAGAAACCTTACTTATTCAAATATTTAAACCAGTACATTATCTTACTCCAAGACTTTCTCTCCCTACTGTTTAACAATCATGTCCAGTATACTTAGTCACAGTTTGATAAACGTCATCTGTATAAGTATCCATGTTATTTCTAGTTTCCTTAGTACAGATACCTTTATGTATCAAAAAAATCCTTCCGGCTATTGTGAATTTGAAACTTCCGAGTTCAAAGGTATAGAGGTGTTTATCAGGCGAGACATAAATCATCGCCAAATACTTTAGTCTAAGTAGACTCTTTGTGCATAGATGATGGAATTAGCTATGTGCCGATCGTACTGCCCGACTAAGCCGGCTTTACCACTCACCACACTACGTATTCTTCTTAGCTATAAAATTCGTATACCATGCTGGTCAGCCTTACCTCACAGTTCTACACGAGTCACGTCCCAATCAGACAAAGACGAATCTTGGGGACTCTGGAGCCCCTTGTAAAGATTTCTGAATTGCCTAAAATCCACCACCACTGTCATCGCCTGTTTTTGGACAATCCGAAAACGGACTCCTATCATGGCCATCTATCCAGTTTCACGCAAACACAAGTGGTTTTCTGTTTTCGAGGAGATGATGAGAGGGAATTGTGAATAGTGTTGCTGGAATGAAGAGGAAAAACCCCTCACAACCTTCACTTCGTCCGCCACAAATACAATTCCACTGTTGCCGGCATTTGAACTCGAATCCATTGCCAATTGAGCTACGAAGGCGGCTCAGATTTCTGTGACGGACACTGAAGGAAATAAAGAGATAGACTGTACTGAAAACATGTAAAATATGCCTTCTGGATTAATCAAGGACAAATTTATTTAAATAATTTTGTCCCGGTTCCCCGACGTCTCCTCTTGGCCCAGATTCTAATCAGGGTAAAATCCGTAATCCGCTGCGCAACAGATCTTGAAGGGCCAAGGCCGACTGCTGGTCGCACGTCCACATGCCTTAGCAAAGGTATATAAACGATATGATGGTATCGTGTGGTCAGCACGATGATTCCCTCCCCCCCCCCACCCCAGCCGTTACAACTGATTTTTGAAACCTGATTTCGCGCTCGGCGGGCTCCAGCCCCATACACTGTCCGAAATTTAATTAGGGAATTCCTTTTCCTTTTCCGTGAAGAGTCGAACCAGCGCTCATTCCGTAACGCGAGTCCAAGCTTGACGGTACGGCACTCAAGAGTGATTAATTGTAATTGTAACATTTTCAAATTAATTATAAGTCCAGATGCTTTAAAATTTGTGCATTGTACACTTTAAAGAAAACTACATCGGGTATATAAACATACACACAAAGATTTATTAAAAATCATCCGTCCTGAAGTGAGGTTGGCCACTGGGATCCGGAATTACAAGCATCAGAATATAAAGAAAAAATTATATGAGTAAAATAATAATAATTATTCGCTGTGTACATTTAAAACAAATATTTGTTTTATTAGCATTTCCTGTGTTAAATTTTATATTACCTTGTTAACATGTTTCAGCCTACTATTGGCCATCATCAGAACTGGTTGTTGCTGTACACTACACAAACACACTCCCATAGGAAACAAAACAAAAAAGGCGCCAAGACCAGCAACAACCAGTTCTGATGACCAGTAGTAGGCTGAAACATGTTAACAAGGTAATATAAAATTTAACACAAGAAAGACTAATAATACGTTTTCCGAAGTGATATAGTGTTAAAATTTGTGTAATCAAGATATACAAAAATTTGTCTTAACATATAAAATATTGTGTAAAATTTGAAGAGGCCTTCAGAATTTCCACCACAATATTTGGCTCCAGTAATCAAATCAAACACCGAGCCACATCAATAACTCTAGTCCACACCTGTGGAGTAACGGTTAGCGCGTCTGGCCGCGAAACCAGGTGGCCCGGGTTTGATTTCCGGTCGGGGCATGTTACTTGGTTGAGGTTTTTCCGGGGTTTTCCCTCAACCTAATATGAGCAAATGCTGGGTAACTTTCGATGCTGGACCCCGGACTCATTACACCGGCATTATTACCATGTCATTCAGACGATAAATTACCTAAGATGTTGATAAAGCGTCGTAAAATAACCTACTTAAATAAAAAAAAATCAACAACTCTGTCTTGATATTTCAGTTTTCTGTTGTGAATCATGCGCAGTTGTATTTTCTTATAGACCTAGATTACTGTATTTACAATAATGGAAATGTATGAAGTTCTGAAACCATGGTATCCGTAAATATGCCACAACGAAGAGCATAGTGCAACGTACTGTATTATAGTCCATGCCGTTACGGTTTTATTTCGTCATTTATCTGTTACATGCTTTTGGACGTTGGTTGTTTTTAAAGCGAGATTTTAAGTTGTTTCTCTACCTCGAAAAATTAGTCTAAGCTGGGCCTGATGATTATCCTATCGGAATAGTGTCGTTATGAGAATATGAAATCTTATTTATCTTCGATGACTGCTTCTAGAAGAAGTGAACTGCGTCAGTAGGCGTTACCAAGTTCTCCCTGTTTGTTTACAGACTGGTCTTCAGATATGGTGTAACTTGTGGTAGGGTTTGCTTTGAGTGTTGTAAATTGGAGGTGTTGGTGCAAGGAAATGTTCACTCGCCGCTCAAACAGTTTGTCGTGGTGTGGCTTCGCTCTCGCCGAACCCTTCCTCTCGTGTCCAGATCGATTGACGTAATAAGTTATTTAGCGAAGTGCCAACTTAAGATTAACGTTAAGATTCAAGATCAAACTTTGATTTATTAGGTCTATATGAAATCAATGGAAGCTAAAAATTGTATTATTCTTTTTAGAAATTGTGCTCCAGTGTACATGAACTTTTTGTATCATTTTCTGTGATTTACTTTAATTGTCAGGGTGAGTGTAATTCTATTATGATTTGTACTACTCTTAGTCGCCGATAGATTGTTGTTTGTCTATCTTCGACCCATTGATGAGATTATGATTGTTATGAATTGTTAAGTACACGTTCCTTTTAATTAATTTGTTTCCTATATACATATTGTTATAATATAATTTCATGAATTTTTGTAATTTTAATGCATTCTTTACCCATCAAATAATGTTAGAAAGAGACAATTAAAATTATGTTCATTTTTATTCTTTGCTTTTATGATTCTCTCCTAATAAGTTTGTGCTTTTACTAATATCCTGATCAGCTCTGTTTGTGAACCCGTTTTGACCAAATTTGTACACACTTTGCGAAAAGAAATATGAAAGGTTCAGAGCCATAGTGAGCCAAGCGCCATTTATTAAAAACGGAGAAAGCATGGGTTAGAGGTAAGTGAATACCATAGTTTAATGAAGATTGACATATCATTTAGTTTTAATGTGTCTACTTTATATTACTTGCTATATTTTTGCATTGAATTATGGTAATAACTACATTTTAACCCCTGTTTTCTACGGTTTTAGTAAATGGCGCTTGGCCCACTATGGTTCTGAACCCTTCCTATGTGGACATACAGTATTGCGATAGAATATCTGTAAAGGCTACAAATAATACAGCAAGAGAACATTATTTTTTACACGCAAATACTACTAATGGTTGGTTTGTACACATTGAATTAACAGCTCCAGCTTCAGCGGTAATTTATGAATGTGTAAATGATTGCTTGTTTTCTTAATGTCGTATCTTACTTTGATATATTAAGACTCATTCACAATGAAAATTAAACATAACATAAGTGTTAACTTAAAAATATAAACGTTACGGTAAAGTCAAAAACATTCACGATGGGAACATAAACATAACCGCAAAGATACTTGGTAACCATGGAAACATAACAACGACGTCATTTCCTCATATTCTGTCGTATTCTATTTGCGTATACTTCAGCGCTCCACGACTGTGTACTGTTTGCAAATCACGTAAGCATAAGCATAAGCATGAAAGTTTGGAGTTCACAAACTTTCATGTTAACGTCTAACGGCAATGTTAATGTCAGTGTTTACGTGAATCATTGTGAATGATCCCATTTGGTAACCTGACTGCAAAATTCTGTGTTTATGTTACGGCTATGTTTAATTTTCATTGTGACTGTGTCAGCATTATTTGCTTGTTCAAAATAAATTATATAAATTTTACTGATTGCTGCTGATGATGATGATGAAAATTATTATTATTATTATTATTATTATTATTATTATTATTATTATTATCTCTTTTCATTTTTCTAATAAAGTCTACTCAAAAAGTAGTCATTCTCGAATTCTCTGAATATCAGAAATGGGTGACTTAAGTCGTTGAAGACTGAGAAGTCATGTTCTCTACCTCTGTAGGGATAGAAATGTGCTACATATAGATATATATATATATGACATCAGGAAAACACGTTTTAGAAGTATGCCGGTCATGTTTTGTGGCATCGTAAATATTTACTTTCGCTTATCAATAGGAGCGGTGAAGAAAATTAAAAATTAAGATAACTTGAAAAACGTAACCAATTATATGACAAAAAGAAAACAAAGTTGTAAAAACTTGTACGGTGTTCGATCAATCTCGTATCACATGCCCTGAGTTGCTGAACTATAAATAACGCTAATTGTACTCAAATGTAGTGCCAAAGTAAAAGTTTATCCTTCCTTTAAATACATGAATACATTATCGCATGAATTCTTGGTATTAATCTCATGTTTAAATCAGCTTACTCATATATAAGTACTCGGTGCACTATTAAATACAAAAGTATACATATTATGTGTTACACTGTAAGAAAAATGTAGGCCAATATAAGATTTAAGTAAATAACTAATGTTAATATACTGTTGTGGAACAGAACAATGAATAGTTTGTACTAATAAGTATGCAGCAATAAATGCTGACATAGAAGAAACACAGATTTTACCATTTGCAGTTACTACAAGCAAAATGACTTGTAAATTACTTCAGCTGGCAAAGAAGAAAACTCAACCCTATAAAATATCAAGATACCGTTATATCGCCTCTTTTAATAATTTCCCCACTGTCCACAGTGAGTCAGACTTATTCAAAAATGGGACAAAATTGAAAAAATGAACTTTTTTACAGTACTTTTGACAGTGTATACTCATAGTAGGGATGTTGGTGAGCACTAAACTCATGATGCATCATCGATAACATGTTTTAACAGCTGTGGCTACTGTACATCCTCGAAAGAGAGCTATTGTAACCAGGCGATAGCGCACCAGTCAGTCCTAGGCCGTGCGCTTGAGACAGTGGTGTGTGTTACGTGGTCATATTCGTGAATAAAGAAATAACAATGGCTGAGAATGTTAGAACAAAGGGTAGGTTTTTATTAGGAATATTATTTAATTTTGAATTGGTTTAAATAGAGTGTAAATATTTGTGATAACTCGGAGGGATGCACTTTAAGCTAATATATTTTAGTTTGCAATATTGAAATAGGGTTATAAAGTGCGTGTCACTCGATGTTACGAAAACGTTTGTGTCGATAGTTTAAATAGACCCTATAGATTGTAGAAAAGTCGTATTCAGCTGCAGCTACTTGCACTTTTGTTTAATGTGCGAAAATTCAGATACCTACGTACAGTATTATTCATTACTATTCCAGATGACCGCTGTTTTTATACCGTGAAATCATGAAAACCCTGCTACAAAATAATAATAATAATAATAATAATAATAATAATAATAATAATAATAATAATAATAATAAAACAGGAGTACATGAGTTTATTTCATAATTAGGATTACGTGAAAATTGTCCACAAGATTTTTCTTCAGAACTAAAGAAAAAAATAGTTCATTCTGCAGTAATTTTAATAAAAGATAGCAAAACTGCTGCAGAGTGAAAAATAAATAGGAAGAAAAATATGGCAGTTCGTTGGATCAAGAATTTAAGCTGCTCCCATGTAATAAATTTCATGTTGAACATGTGGCTGGATGTTCATAGTTGTATAGTCATTCTGGTCATCCAAGAAAATTGTTCTCTGAATCATCTCAGAAGACCAAGAGGAGGAAAACTGAACATCTCAGAGAAGCTGCTGATCCTGCTGCTCTTGTTCTTGCTACTCAGATAAGTCTGAAGGCTTCTGGTAAGGAGAAGCAGCTAAACTAATGGAAAATGCTCTAGTACACTAATCCGTGCAGAAAAAATTCTAACTTCATATAACGAGCATAATGGTTCCTGCAGAAATGTTGCAAAATATAGTGGTGATGACATTTTAGCCCTGATAATAGATGCGAAATTATCTAAGTACCAGTACACTTTATTGAGACTACAAGCAAAACTTAGAAATGTATATTTATATCCAACGTACAATGAAGTTCGAGAAGCAAAGCTGCATTGCTATCCAAGTAATATTACTGTGACAGAAATAAGTGCAGAAGTGAAGTTAAAGAGTCTGTTAGATCATACAGCCAGACGAATTATTCAGAGCCTTACAACAATAATTCCATCACTTTCTTCTGAAACATAAAATTTCGTATTGTTTAATAAGTGGGATTGCGATGGCAGTACGGGACAACACCAGTGCAAACAATTATTTAGAGAAGGAGAACAGTATAGTGACAGTGACATCTTTTTAACATCCTGTGTGCCTCTACTTCTGTATGCAGAGTAAGAAGAACGACTCTAATGTGAGAAGAGTGTACTGGGAAAATCCTCGACCCTCTTCAACCAAATACTAAAGGCCTATACGCAATAGGTAAACTGCAGCAGGAATCAACAGAACTAATAAATCAAGAGGTTGCTCATGTAAGAGAGCAGATAGAAATTATTGTGCCCACGATAGTCACGATATATATAAAATCATTACAAATGAAACATGAGTTGATGCACACAATGATAGACGGAAAAGTCTGCAATGCTATATTGTTGGGATTAAATTAGTTCAGGTGTGTTACGTCTGTGGAGCATTACGGAAAGAAATGAATCGTATTGATGCCATTCAACAGAGATCAGTTGACTACAGTACATTTGCCTTCGGTTTGTCTACTCTTCACGCCTGGATCCGCTTTTTTGAATGTTTATTGCAAGTAGCATACAGAATTGATTTTAAGAAATGGCAAGCCCCTGGCAAATAGCAGGAACTTATGAAAAGGAGTAAGGAAGAAATTCAGAGTCGGTTTCGAAATGAGATGGGACCTCTTGTGGGCAAACCAAAACCAGAGAGGAGTGGAACCTCAAACGACGGGAATAGGCCTACTGCTAGAAGATTCTTCTCAAATCACAAATTAACACCATCCATAACCGGGAGAGATAAAAAATTATTTATACGTTTTGCAGTTGTCCTTCGAATAATTTCTAGTGAAAGAGACATTAAAGTTGATTATTTCAATCAATATGCGTTAGAAAATGCAAAATTGTTCATTCAGAAGTATCCCTGGTTTAACCTCCAAGCTAGCGTACACAAAATTCTCATCCATGGGTCTCAGATTATTAACTTAGCTCTACTTCAAATTGGACAGTTATCTGAGGAGACTCATAATAAATATATTAAGATATATCGAGAGGCCCCCACAAGGAAAAGTTCTCGTAAAAACATAGTGACATATTTAGTCAACAACCTTCTCAAATCTTTCGATCCTGTTATTTCAAGTATCAGAAAGTCATACAAAACGCAGAAAACTCCCTTGTGGAAGGAAGCATTACTGAAGCTACTGAAGGACTCTAGTGAAGAAGAAAAAGAAGAAGAAGAAGAAGAAGAAGAAGAAAGTGCCATTCATGAAGAAAATGTCAGTGATGAAAATGTAATGATGAGTCAGATACTGAATAAAAACAACTGTGTGATGTAAAAGTAGTTTTAACTTAAAGAAAAAGTGAAAACTATTGAATAACTACCGGTATTGATTTTATGCATCCAAGAAAACAATAGAGACATAAAATAATTTTGTCCCATTTTGAGTCGATTCTGGCCCACTGTGCTGACTCGCACATTTTTCTGTTAGCAGTATTTTCTTCTACGTCATCATGAGATATTTTCCATGTTAAAGGGGAGTTATGTATATGATCTCCCTGTCCAATGGTGTCATTCTGCTGGTTCACACGGGTTTGTCCGAACCGCTTGTTAAATTTGTTGGAGTTAGTAGAACTCGTTGTTAGATGTTTTAGGTGCTGTTCTTAGGCATTTCGCTAGCCCGAGCTACGAGCGTGCTAAACTAGCCCCGGCTGTCGATTGATTACTTGTACAGGATTCATATCATATCATATCATATCATATCATATCATATCATATCATATCATATCATATCATATCATATCATATCATATCATATCATATCATATCATATCACATCATATCATATCTCGCTAACACTGGTTTATGAATACGAAAACCGTTAGTTCGCTGATCATCCACCGGAAGCTCGCGCTGAGAATGTCTATGAATACGGCTAAATTAAAAAAATTAGTTGTTTATTAGTTAAGTAAAAAGCATTAATGCAAGACGAAATTCTCTAGCGTTTTAATATCGCGGTGAAAGTAATGCAAAAATTAACGACAATACAGCTGAAAGTTATATTTGTTATATTATTTATATTATTTACCGTCGAAATGATCAGGCATTCAGGTCAGGAATATGACAGGCCTGCAAATTTGAAACGCAGCTGTGATTACTTCTACAGTCGTCTACCTCTCCCCTTTCCAATGCTAATAGCGCATATACAGTATAGCAACGCAACGTAGTATAAAAATATAATTTAAAAAGTGGATTTTCAACTACAAACACACTAATAAGCATATACTTTGTTTTCTTGTTTTGTTCTACCGGCTTCATTTCGTTTCATTGAAACAAATTATTCTTCCATTAAGAGTATTGGCAATACTAAATGCATTATTGGTCATTGGACTGTCGGTATCATTTAAACTGCGCTTATGTTTGAATCTGTTATCTAATAATTATAGAGAGCATTCAAAGCAGTACTGTAGTGCAATGAAACGCCAAAGGCTTCGGTCAGCTTTTTTTTTTTATTTATTTATTTTTTTATTTTTTTATTTTTTTTATTTTTTTTTTTTTTTTTTTAGAATTGGTGGTAGTAGCGTACAATAGATGATACAGTGGTTGATTTTCGGAAAGTGATAAGTTAAATAAAGTTGATATGACAGTAGATACTATAAGCACAGTCTAATATATACAGTCATGAAGATCAGTACGTAGTAAATATGCATCCATAGATAGTTGCTAACCACTAGGATCGCTGATATCGCCTCATTACAGACAATGCGAAATAGTATCGGCACAATCTATTGTTCCTAGCACCCTCACAACTCAAGCTTCGTGACTGTATATACTAGACTATGGTATAAGTGCATGTGCAGATGCATCTTCGGATGTTTCAAACAATTTGTCGTCTTTGGTCATATATTCAAAGCTAATTGCTGTTGTTCTTTGTGACGCGAATAAGCATTTGTTAGTTCTTAAATTACTCTCCACATATTTTGCATTATCGTGTTCCATTACAGTTTCTCTATATTTGTAGCCGCTTATTATTACGCTATTTAATATATTTTATATAATGATTGTGAAATTTGCTGGCATAAGCAGAGAGAACCAGTTGTTAAGTAATTAGAATGCCACCACTGCACTGTCTCTATCCTTCAGCATTCATCCAAGACTTTTGGACTATGCAATAATTGCAGTGTTCTTCTAGCAATAAAGTTAACAAGTGCCTTGCTAATGTATTTGTTCTTAACTCTGATAATATCTCATATTGTTTGGTGTAATTACAATACTTCGCGCATATTTCATAAAATAAATAAATGTCGCAGCTTTCTCTGCACCTGAGAGTTTTTTACGTTACAAAAATTGTTTTTAAGCTGTTTGAAAACTTTAAACATTCACAATTTCACCAGTGACCAGTGTTAAGAATGAATTCATTAGGAAGCCATAAAATTGGTTGCTGTAAGTGCTGTAATGAATCGTAGAGCATAGGACATTGAAAATTCCTTAATAGCAAAAAGAAAACGCCGAGAAAAATATGTGGTAACATTGGAAAATATATAAAGAGATAGCATATTGGTTGTATTGATTTTCCATAGATTATTCCGTTTTTTTCCGGTCCGTGTGTTACTGCAAACTTCATAAATTATTTGATTTCAGTGCTTTGTTGCACAGGAACGGAATATCGGACGAACATACTGCATGCCAAATCCAGTTTTTGATGTCGAGATTCCTGACAAACATAAGTCCTATAAAATGCTGAAAATAATTTTTACAGCATCATATATTTATACAGAATGCCCCATTTATCTTGCTCATCCAAATAGCTTTTTTTAGGTGCGAAAAGAAAAAATTGTTTCAAACAAAAGTTGTTCAAATAAAATGGTGAATTAATACTATTGACATATATCATTCTTATAACCTTATTCATAAAGGAGATGCGAGTAATAACGTCACTTTTCATTTCTTTAAATGTCAGAATATACAGTACATTTTAGTCAATTAGTCATTTAACCTCTTCAAAGTCTGTCCAAAAATACATCCCAATGTACCATTCTAATAACCAAAACACTGAGGGATGCAAAAAAATCTGGAACTCATATTATACGTGCTTACTGAAAGTCCGAAGTAAAATGACACTTTGTAGCACTGCAATACGTTATTGTGCTTAATTTTATTAATGGTATCTAAATGGCAGTCGATATTTATTTATTTGTTTATTTATTTATTTATGTATGTATTTATTTATTTATTTTAAAGTACATTACTGCCCATAAAAGCACCTTCTTATGCCAGATTCGTAAAAATCATTTTTCTGATCTTTTGAAGGCCGTGCACTTGAGGAACAGAATGGCTATAAGGTACTGGCATGATGGATGCCCAGCACATAACACCTTAAGAACCCGTCGTGTTCTGTACCGAAAATATTCTGGTAGATGGATTGGACGTTGTAGACCAGTTAGTTGGCCTGCTTGTTCTTCTGACCTTACGCCACTAGACTTTTTTCCAAATTTTCAAGCAACACCAGACGACATTCAGCAACGTATTACTGATGCTTGTACATCCATTCATTATGCAACACTAGAATGATCTGTGGAGTCATTAATTCAAAGATTGTAATTATACATTAATTCCAATAGTAACCACTTGGAGCAGGACATGTAAATGTTCTGCTTTACTAGTACGAGTACCGAAGTGCTATTTTACTTCGAACTTGAAGTAAATACGTACACTATGAATTCCATATTCTTTTGCACCCCTCAATGTTTTGCATATTAGAATGGTACACTGTGATATATTTTTGAACAGACCTTCAAGAGGTTAAATGATTTCTTGAGTGAAAAGTACACGTTGCCATTTAAAGAAATGAAGTCATTACTCGTATCTCCTTTATGAAAAGGATAATAAGAAATATATGCCCACAGTATTAATTCTGCATTGTACATAAACAACTTTTGTTTGAAACAATTTTTCATTTCACATTTACTTAGTTACAAATGGCTTTTAAGGAACCCGGAGGTTCATTGCCGCCCTCACATAAGCCCGCCATCGACCCCTATCCTGTGCAAAATTAATCCAGTCTCTATAATCATATCCCACCTCCCTCAAATCCATTTTAATATTATCCTCCCATCTACGTCTCGGCCTTCCCAAAGGTCTTTTTCTCTCCGGCCTCCCAACTAGCACTCTATATGCATTTCTAGATTCATCCATAAGTGCTACATGCCCTGCCCATCTCTAACGTCTGGATTTAATGTTCGTAATTATGTCAGGTGAAGAATACAATGCGTGCGGTTCTGCCTTATGTAACATTATCTATTCTCCTGTAACTTCATCCCTCTTAGCTCTTAGCCCCAAATATTTTCCTAAGAATCTTATTCTCAAACACCCTTAATCTCTGTTCCTCTCTCGAAGTGAGAGTCCAATTTTCACACACACAAAAATATATATATTGGGTGAGCAAGATAAATAGGACAATAGGATATATAGCCTATATACTGTACTTCATGCAGTGAAGAAGTTAAAAACAGAGCAGGAAAGCAGACTGAAATTTTCTAGATGTGGTTGGTGGAAGGGATCGAAAACTATTGTGACAAGTATCTCTGCGAGGCACTTGAAGATGTTGTGGCGAATAAAATCTCTACGTAAAGATTAATTTTTTGGTTCTACAGAATACGTCTGTTACGGTAACAATTAATAAGTTATTAGGGAAGAAAAATTCGCTCCGGCGCCGGAGCGAATTTTTCTCTAATATTAATAAAAGAATATCTCGTTTAGTTCTCCTTAGGCTTAGTAATGTACGAGATAAAATGAAACTTCATTCATTACACAATGTGTATGACGAGCCTGTTCGCAATTCCATCAGATTGCTATTCCCCATAGTGACAGATAGCTACGCAACGCACAGCAGCAGAAATGCGCGTCGTACGTGAAATTAATCCATTTCTTGCTGCGAATGCTGTGTTGATAATGGGAGCGAGTCGCTGCCTCTGGTGGAAGCTGGGCCTCGGATCGATACTCTATATCAGGGCAGTCCAACATATACCGAATTGTGTGAGTGCAGTGGCGTGCGTGCAGTAACCAAAATGTCAACGTGATGAAGATGAAATCGAATAAGTAAATTCTATTGGGTAGATCACTCATGGAAAGATTTAATGTAAGAGAAACAGCAATTGTTGAGCTATTTTTCAACATATTCCCCACCGTAAATGAGACATTTGTTATACCGTCTGATCGACAGAGAGGTGCAGACGGCTGTCACACACTGGTTCTCAATCCCAGGCGGCAGACTTCTTTGACACAGGGATACAAAATTGATCGGAGTTGATTGTAAGGAGAAATGTGACTCCTAAGATCGCTGATAGAATATAAATTACTTGATCGCGATTCACTCATGCCATCCGTGAGAAATAAATTTATACAATGTTATGATCATAATAATCAGAATACTTACAGACCGAAAGCTACTCAAGCTTTCCATTACTGACTTCTATTTCCTCGTACAGTCGGTATATCTGTATACTACACATTTGAGAACCACCAGGACAATATAAAATGATTTATTGTTATTATTATCATTATTATTATTATTATTATTATTATTATTATTATTATTATTATTATTATTATTATTGAGTCCTCATTGTTCAAGTGTTTCTCATCCTTGTCGTTAAATTCAAGTTTCGGGATTCAAATCCAGCCGAAGACTATGAAAATCCATAACATCACTTTTCAGAGAAACGTTTGTGTTATAGACGTGTTACCATACTTTATTATCAGATTATCATTATTATTATTATTATTATTATTATTATTATCATTATTATTATTAATGAACATGGACAACGCACAGTCTTCATTGTTGCATTGACACTGCAGTTCCAAGAAATTCTATAGGCTTATTGATACGCTTTCATAATCTTTAGTTTGTTCAATTTTTATAAGGTGAAGGTATGGATATCCCATGACGCCGTACTGTGTATGGGACCGTAAAAGTGGAGCTTGCATTCTTGGTCTTGACACGAGCTGATGTGGCCAACATCACTATCCAATTGCATTTACAATCCCAGAGAGAAAAGATATTCAGTTTGACAGGTGGCTGAGTGCATCCGGGAGTGTTCTCGAAGTTATGATAACGAGAAAAATATATGACCACTCGAACCCTGGAACTTCTAGTCCTGCAGTTGCTCTCCCAGTTCTGCTGCTAAGATTTTTATATCACTTTCAAAATTGCTTCCATATCTTATTCGAAGTGTGTCATACAGTTGTTAAGGCATCAGCGTACGAACTATTTAATCTCACGATAGAGGGGAGATAAAGTTCATAGACGTATTGATCTCGGCAATAGATTTATCAGAGATAATGTTCAATTTAAAAGGTCCAAACTTCATTGAAGTCCAAATCTAAAAGGTCCAATATATAAAATGTTCATTTCGACATTGTCTACCCTGAAAATATCCCCATTTATAAAAGGTCCATTACTTGGAGAAATCCAATTTATATATTATCGTCAGTTTACAAGCAAAACACATTAAGTCAAAAATATTATTTCTGGGAAAAAGGCGTATATAACGTACAAAATGTACGTGTATAAACTTAGAATTGGAAAATGAAATACCTACACATGAAGAAAAACAACGTACTAAAAATAATATTTTGAGGATTCAATTTTGTCAAGAACCTGCAAACGCCTTTTTCTCATAAGTAATATTTTTTACTTAATGTATTTTGCTTGTAAACCGACGATATTGTCCATAGAAATAATCTCTTTATCTGAAAATGTTCAATTTCGAAAGTCCAATCTGGAATTTCCCACTAACAAAGCTGATAATTTATCAAAATATTTATTTTCAAAAGTAATTCTGTACACAAACAAGGGCAAGTTGAATACAGGGACAACTCTCAGTCTCTCTATTCAGGAGGAGTCTTCGAGATTGCTGTAGAACTTTAGGTGATACGAAATGGCTCTTAAATATCATGACACGTCATTGTTAATATTCTTCTTGCATCGTTCATACCTGAGTCATAGATTGAAAATAGGGCCTAAATCACTTGCAAGTGTTCTGTTTTACGGATCTTCGTTTATCATGTCTTGAAGAGATGTCGGAAAAGATGGTTAAGATTTATTCTGTTGGTAAGGTATCATTCTATTTCACTGAGACAAACAATAGAACCTCTTCATTTTGCACTTGTTCAACTTCATCACGACTCACACTACTTGGAGGCATTTTGGTTTTGCTCGAGCCCTTGTTCGAACTCTGTTCACTATTTTCGTCTTAGTTGTGCATCAACCGCATTCGGTGGATGCAGGTGATCCTACCGTCTTTCGTTACGACAATATCTTAGATCTAAATTTGTAACTCATCTTGCATTGCAGGCTCTCTTATTATAACACCTCCGATATTTTGACGTTCTGTATAGGTTTCCACAATTGTAGTGATAAATAAATTTTGTCTGTAAAGTAAATTTTAATTTTAAAACAATTTCCTTACATTTTCCGAATCACTGTGTTTGTGCAATGACAGCACAGAGTTTTCAATGACTGCCGGTACTATTAAAGCTATTAAAATTCACTTCATGATTTTCACCATTGGAATTGTGCCTTATTTCTATTGGACTTTATTTTATATTGGACCGTAACTTAATTGGACAATATGTTTATCAGAATAATGTATACATTGGACCATTTCGTTCATCGAAATAATTTGTTCTGTACAATATAACATAAACACTTTGCTGTTTGGAGGGTTTATGTTTAATCTTTTAGCAGATTGGACTATTTGCATTGGACATTATCCCTTTTAATAGAAGAAAGTGATGTAGACGTCACGACATTTCGGCCGCCTTTTACCCTGGGAAACTGCCGGTACTCGAGTGCACTCCGAAGACGTTTTGAAACTCACGTCGCTCTTATTTCCGGCAGCCAATCACGTTGCAGGTCGGCTACATTTAAACATATGCGTCTTGTGATTCGCTTCTGATACCGGTTCGATAAATACTAAGGCTCGATAAATAA
Source organism: Periplaneta americana (assembly GCF_040183065.1). Classification (NCBI taxonomy): domain Eukaryota; kingdom Metazoa; phylum Arthropoda; class Insecta; order Blattodea; family Blattidae; genus Periplaneta; species Periplaneta americana. The sequence goes on along the minus strand of NC_091127.1, from coordinate 111,323,230 downwards.
TATAATCGCCCGTGATTTTGACTCTTTCGTTGGCGTTCGCAGAAAGCACACGAGGACGCTGTTTGCCGCTCAATTATTTGCTGAATTACAGTGCGTATGATTTATTATCATAGAATCGACGACTTGATAATGTTTAACGGTACGGCAAATAGATTCCTCGTCTGGTAGCTCGGCTACGAAAGAACAAAAATGGCGAACGATACTACATACCTAGACTTTATAGAGCGTTCACTTCCGAAGGCGTAAGAAAAGAGGAGGAGTCACGTCGGAAATAACAGCATCGCGACTATAGATGAGCAATATTATCTTCGGCTGGCCTCGAGCACTGGCTCTACCAGCACATAAGCGTGGTCTGTCGCTGTACAGACTAGCGTCGGCCAGGTTCCATATGGTACATTTTATAACACATTGAAGTATGTGAGGTTTATGGGAAAAATTTACGTTTGTTTCTTGCTAACGTCGAAATTAATAACATCTGAATATTATCTATAATTGTGAACATGGTCACAGCACCTATTTCTTAGTCGTTGCCTTGAAGTTACTTTGTATCTTTCCTCATATGTTTCGAGATTCTTTATAGGTGAAATTTGATTCCGTTTCCGCACTCGTTGCATATGTTGTATTGTAGATCCTGCAAATTACGATTCATGTAACAATTTAAATGCTCAGAAGACTTGTCAGCCTTGGGAGAACTGGAAGTAGCTCTCTCCCCTGCATTACTACTGTATTTTGGGAAGCAGGACGCGTGAAAGGATAACCGTATCCATTTGAACCAATATTAATTAAATTGTATGACAGTCATGTTACAGTTTTATTAATACTAGCCTGCAGGCGGGTAACGCGGAGGACTCTTTTATTCCTGTGTAACAAAAGAGGATCCCTGTTGCCTTTGTCACACGATATAGTCTCTGTGTGTGACGGATATTGAGTGTGGATTCCTATTGCACTAACACAGAATTTACTGCGGCGTGAGGTAAGTGCTGCAGTTACTTCGTGTGTAGGATTTATTATTCGATTTCATATTTCAGCTATCTCTGTAGGAATTTCGTGCTTTCCTGGTTCAACCATAGCAGAGTTACACAAATCTGGCTTTCAGGTATACAGCTGACTTGAATAATTTCAAGGGAAAAATTGTTCTAAGGCCGGATATCGAACCCGGGCCTTTGGCTGAGCTGTTCGTTAACAGAAAATAAAAAATTTAAGTCACACAAAAAGTGTGCTCTCAATGCAGGGTTCTGACGTTCTGTCAACCGACTTGAGATATGTTGATATAAGAGGAATCATTGAGCTGAGATCTGGTAAAGTTCCTGGGTAGCTCAATCTGTAGAGCGTTGACGCACTCAGCCAAATTTCCCGGGTTCGATATTCGGTCCTGGAACAATTTTACCCTTGAAATTATCCGTAACATAGTTGTCAGCCAGAGCTCAATTATTATACGGAGAGGAAGACACAATCTCAGATTTTTTAAAATTCGTTTTCTTTTCTTTGACTCCACTGTCTTTGGTAACGGAGAGATCATAGCTTGTGAAATTAGTGCCTGTTCAATAATCTCAGGTTCGACTCCTAAGGAAATTTGATCTCCATTTCCCTATGTTTTCACCATTTTAATTCTTGTTCGACTTTTCTCTAACATTTCTTGGGTAAATATTAATTTTCTGTCTGATTTCCTAACATGCGTCGAGTATAAAGAGTATAAAGCTGCAAAAAATAATATTTATTTTCTAAAAACTAGTTGTATGAGATGAAATGTGCCTCTAAGATTGCTTACTACCTCTAAGATTGCGTACTGATGCGCATTCTTTGAAGATTCTACACAGTTCTGCATTGTAGTCAATAAATGGCAGGAGTTCTTACTTAGACAAACAGAGAAAAGTGCATAACGTAGGATATGTATTTATCTGGCAACAGTAATACATGCATGCAGGTTTACATCGTTAGAATTGTTAAATAAACTTAACCTTCTTCATATGCAAATTTATAAGAGAATCTGGATAAAATCAATTCTTGCCTGATAAACTTTTATAAAACCCACTTTCACACAAACACTTTAGACCAACGGTCATCAAAACACTGCGCGCTCGGGCTAGCGTCTCTTACCCGCGGACAAGTCACAGCCCTAGAGTGCAGTCACTGCTGGCGGGTATGCTGTCTCTCTATTCCTTGTGCACGACGGAGCAGAGTTCCTTACTCTCCATGCACTCTACCTATTTCAGCGAGTGCTGAGGACCACTGCTTTAAACCATAGAGCTATAACTGATAAGCAACTTCTCTCGACGTAATGGCGAAAATCAACAATGCTCTCAACTATAAAAATATGACACCGCGCAATCTTAGAGACTGCGCAGTCTTAGGTGCCTTTACCTTACGCAGTTGCTTTGTCTGAATAGCACCATTCTGTTGATGGGATATAAAAAATGAAAATGGTGTACAATCAATTTGCAAATCAAATATTGTACTGAATTTGTGCAGCAATGTGGCATAAAAGCCACAGAAATGAACGGGTTGTGCTCAACAATATCTGTTTCAGGCAACAATGATGCTCGCTCATTAGTCAATCATAATGGATTCAGGTTTTAATGCGTATCAAATGAAAATGGAAGACGGCTCGTTGACTGTAATAATTTTAGTTTTCCATGCGGTAACATCTGCTCTGGCAGACCAGAATTATCCAAACATATATTTTACTTGTTGAGGCGCGTGGAAGGCAGATTTGCCTCCATAATTGACTAAACAAAAAGCTGAGTTACGACTTCGACATTCTGCTGTTATTACTCGACCGAGGCGAGTGGAGCCGTGGGCGTAATGTGAACTATCACGATGCGGTATTACGAACGCAGGAGAAGTAGCGACACGGCTTCGGGCTGCAGGACTCCACTGGCCTCGGTCGAGTAATACCTTCTTGTCTTAAGTCGAAGCATCTTAATGTCTGTTTTATTTTTTCCCTCTGTTTTATATTAATCTGAATTAATACCGAAAACATTTACTATTTTGTGTGTGTGTGTGTGTGTGTGTGTGTGTGTGTGTGTGTGTGTAAGGAGGAAGGGAGGGGGAGAAAGGAAGGGAGAGGGAGTGTTCAGTCATTTATTTAACGGATTCGTTGCGTAGATCATGTTGCACAGTTGAATCATTCGGTATTTGTCTCGAATTTCATGAAGTTAGCGTCATCACTATCGGTAGTTTTTGTAATAATAGCTATCACTATGTGTTTAAGTATTTTTGTTAATAAATATTTGTGTCTTTCGAAGTTAGTCCTATTTTTTCTTCCTATAAAAATAAAGGAAGACACCGAAGTGAAATTCCTTGAGATCAGAACTTCAGCATTACTGTTTGGCTGCGAGACCTGGGAGTTAATACAAGGTTAACATGGAATACTAACAACTGATAGGCCCTATTAAATTCTTACGTAACAAAATAGCTGTAAACTTGGCTTAAATAGGACATCCATGTAATAAATAAGGAAGTTACATAGTATGCTAAGAAATGTAATCACTGATTATAATACTGAATGAGAATAAAATAAAAATGTATGACAATGATTAGTAGCCTATACTTTATAAAACTCAAAGATCAGAGTAGAACCAGGATACAGTGTATAGGTTTTGTTGTTTTAAGAGGCGAAATTTCTACCACCTAGAATTATGGAATAGAAGATAGAATCAAAGTTAAAATAGGACGCGCAACGAACAGCCTCGCCTATCCAAATGCAACCTCACCTTCTCGTGGCCCACCCTGTTTCTACCAACGAGGATATGGCGACCGAGTCACAGCGGTATAACTGTATCATCAAATGCAGAGGAAATGCTGCATTACAAGCCTGTCCAGAGGCTAAAAGTGGCAGCCCCACTACTGGACTACTTAACGATAAGGCTAGTAACCTATCGTAGGGAAAACTGCATTACTTTCAAGCCTCAGAAAGGCAGTATAATGATCAATTCAAGAATCCCCAAAATTATAATGCAATGCCAACCCAGAGGACATCGAAGGTTAGGAAGACCCTTTAGAAGGTGCTAGATGGGGCCGAAACGGGCCTACACAGGCCTAATTCGTGACGGGTGATGATGATGATGATGATTTATTATTATAGTATAAAAATTTAGAAATTATTAATATGCTGCATCTGTTTTTTACTTTCACAAAAATTACTTTTTTTTTTTTTTTTTTTTTTTTGTAACCTGATACGGAAAAAAGATAACTTTGACACATCGCCTTTCCTCTTGCTCAAATGTACGGAATGTATAATTTACACATTTAAGTTTTTAGAATTTTTATTCTAAAATAGCTTTTTTGTGAGATTCTTTCAAGTGGGTTATTTAACAATTACACGGTTAACTAACGTCGATGGAATTGGTGATAGCGAGACGGTAGACTATTTTTACGAGATAAATGAGTGCAAGAATTTTCCATATAATTATATCAAATTCTCGTTACAGTTACGAAAAACCTTGGAAAAACCCCAACCGCGTAATTAGCTCAAGCGGGATTCGAACCCACACTGAGTGCAGCCACGAAAAATGAGTCCCGTTCGTTTCCTTAGAGCCCTAGACCATGCCGGTGGCCTTTTAATACTATTACGCAAAATGGACTGTAACGATTTTCTTGTATTGTTGTAAGAAGTAGGCCTACTATACTAGCACTTCACTGAAGAGAGAGTTGGAAACGAATAATACAGAGAAGAATATAACAACAGAGTAGAATTAGAAATGAAGTTGTGCAAATAATACAATGCATACATATTTCCCCAAAATACATAGCTAATATCAACGTCTCATCACAACATGAAGTAAGGCTGGTCCACAATAAACGGGAACGGAAACGAGAACGGAAATATTGTTAAAATAAATATTTAAATGTGAACATTCACAATTAACTTTCACGTTCTCGTTCCCGGGCTCCGGTAAGCTTCTCGTTAATTGTGAATGCTTACATTTAAATAAATTTAATTTAATATTTCCGTTCTCGTTCTCGTTTCCGTTCCCGGTTTATTGTGAACTAGCCTGAACTCTTATAGTTATACCACGTTACACTATGTCAACATTTTTTGTGCGGGAGGTAGGTGAGCGAGTTATTCTTGTAAAAACTGAATTCCGTGAAAAGTACAGAGTAGGTATGAACTACATAAAGGAGATACATTCGTTTGTATCAATAGTTCAGCTTCTAAAAGCTAACCCCGCCATCTGCGGAGCTCAGAGATCTCCGAGGCTTCTCTTGGGTGTTGGTTCGATCCCCGGTCCTGATTATCTAGTAATCTAGTTGCATCTTCTCAAAGGTATTTCCCATTGTAAGACAATTGTCATATAATCCGTGACGAATTCTCTATCTCATCTCGTGAAATGCCATCTTATTATTACGAATTCAGCAACGCTAGATAACCTCGTAGTTGATACAGCGTCGTTAAATGGCAGACTAAGCTATAGGTATCCTACAAGCAAAACTCAGCTCGGACTCCTCGCGACGCGCATGCTATACTCCAGTAGGCGTGAGAGCATGCTGGGAACGGGCGCATACGTCATCTGCGCGAGACAGTCACGCTCGCTGGTTTCTGTGCACTGAGTTTTCCTTGTCGGATATTTGCATTGTAAATCTTTTCATGCTAATCTCTCTCACATCTCAGCTCCCCCCCCCCACATAACATTTGTACAGTGAATTTAACGACTAGCTCCATTGTGATTTTTTTTTTTTTTTTTTTTTTTTGTCCAACGGAGGGTACTTGACTGTTAGTCATTAACCCATATGAAGCCAGTTGTGTAGACCAATTTACGAACATAATCGTTGCCCAGGGTGCGCCATAGGAGACTGGTCTGTGCTACACCCGCAACGTGAATTGATGATGGAAATTTGTTTCAATATTACAGAGAAACCATTGCGATCATTGACAGTTAAAGTAAGGACGACTTACATCTTGTGACAATAGCGAGTTTTCGCATCCTCCTGGTACTCGAAACTCTTAACGCTATGTTGGCGTCAGTAGTGGCGTATTTGGTGACGTATGTTAACGTTCGTAAAACCCCTGATCACATATATAACAGATTGGCCATCCCCATGTTAAAATCGGTAACATGTGGAAGAGAACTACTACTAGGATGGCCACCGTCGACTGAGAATGACCGCTAGATGGAAGTACAGTTGCTCCATGCAATTCGAATGAGAGTTATAACGTGACTTCTTATGCAGTAGCTAGATAGCAGCATAGTGAAATTGATAAAAGTTGTTCCCGTCAAAGCCTATAAGGCCGAGTAATCTGTTATATATGTTATCAGGAGTGAAACTTAGGAAAGAATCGTACGATATTTCCCGCTCCTTCAACATTTATCATGTCATAGTTCATATGATAGATAATCAATCGCCCTGTATTTTTTTTAATTAATAGCCAAGTGTTTAAGGTAGACATAGAGAAAAATTCGAAATGAAAATCTTTTTTGAAGGGTGAGAAACAATAATAACTTCGATGTGATCTGTTCAGAATAGACATTTACACCTTCAAAAGTTGATAAGCGGTAAACTTTTTTGTTTTTCACGTTAGATGGTGAGTCAAAGCTAGAAAGATATTGAAAAGGAATGGAAATTACTTTTAAAAGTGGTCGCTACTCAAAATCTTTACTGGTTTCCGAGTTACGACGAGTTAAACAAAGCATTTTCGCTTGGCGGAATACTCACGAATCAATCTTTTTATCGGTCGGAATCTCAACGATAAAATACTTTCCTGAACTTCGTGTACTTCGGCCTGAATAATTTCTTCATCTTGAGCTCTTGAGCTGTTCTAATAGATCAATATCATCCACAGTGATAAATCTCAAACCAGATACCATGTTTTAACACCAAATTAGGCCTAAGGCAAACTTTATTCACGTCCATGTTATTCGGCTAGAGATAACGGGTTTCGTTATTGTGAGTGGCTCTGATTAGCTCTTTCTTCAATGACTTCAACAAGCGTTAGATGTTTAGCGCGTCGAGAATATGAAAACGCTCAAAGATTTACACAGTTTATTAGGCATATTGCCTGCGTAAAATTTGCGACATGAAAGTACCAGTTTTATAACATCGTTTGTTTCCTGTCATAGATTAATTTGCAGTAATTTTGGCAAGTTTAGTAGCATCCTGTTTTATATTTATGCAACTGGATTCAGAATGTATGATTTCTGTTGCTGTCACTTTTGTACGGATTTTATTTAAAATTGGGTCAGTGGCATAGTAATGGCAAATTATTATTTATTTTTTTTTTACGCTAATGACTAATCCTAAAGCTCAAAGACTGTAGTTAATCATTTGTAATGGCATGATATCCTTTTTTCCGTACATTTTTCACCTTAAGACGAACTTGGATTCAACCCTCGAAACTCACGTTCTGCTATTTAACCGAGCGTTCTGTAACAAAAAATGATTGGATATCTTATCAACTTTGTACCTCTATGCTGCGTAATGAAATTAAACTCTTAATATCCTGTGCGGTATTTAGTCTAGCACTGTACTTCTATTTTTCCTCTACTTACGAAATTAGTTAAATTGAGAAGTTTTTTTGTAGCATATTCTTTTGTTTTTTTCGTTGCGTAGATTCTAATTATATTAAAACTTTGTATTTTTACAAACTTCTATAACTTAATTATTAACACCGGTTGTGTTGTACAGCAACGCGATATGCCATTGCTAGTTTGTCTTCTCAACTGTAGAGTAGATTTTATTCATAAATCTGAATTTCTTTCTTCTTAGAAAAAACATAATAATAATAATAATAATAATAATAATAATAATAATAATAATAATAATTTATTTAACCTGGCAGAGTTAAGGCCATACGGCCTTCTCTAACACTCAACCAGGAGTAAAGACTGCGTTACAAAAACACTACAAATTTACAAATTACACTACAATTTTACACACAAAATTGAATAAGATAATAATAATAATAATAATAATAATAATAATAAAAAATAAACAACAAATAAGAAGAAATCAGACATAGTATATAACATACAGAAAGAAAGAAAAAAGCATAATAATATGTGAAAAAGCATAATAATATATTCTAAGGCCTAGTAGGCCTACTGAAAAAAATGTCTGAACTTTAGTGATAACGGTAGTGCTAAAAATCAGTGAATAAAAGATGTTGTTGTAAAAGAAACATATTTTCCCTGGACCAAAAATACCGGTACAATACAAAATTGAGTATAAAATTAGTACTTTATAGATCATAGACCAAATTTGAGTTAAAATAAATTGAGCGCTTTCATCAGGCAATCCTTTCGTAATACAGGACTTAATGTAAAGAATACATGCAATGATCTATGGGTTGCTTAGTTTACTTACAATAAAATGTAATGAGTGTATACAGGGATTTTCAAAAGTGATCTCGTAAACGGTTAATTTGCGGACCCTTATTTACTGGAACTTTTGCTTCTCTTCGTTTTTACTTCTCATCCCTAAATTTTTAACCATCACTTTTGAAAGATTATGCATAGCAATGAAAGGTGTTTAGGTAACAGTACAATATTTCATATCACAGATTGTTTTAAACTACCATATAAGTTTTGAAAGTGAATTTCAAGTGTTCTGTATCAGAAAATACACTTTTTTTTTATGGTTCGGGCAGAGCGTTTAGAATAGAAAGTGTGGTAACTCGGCAAGGGTCTAATGGGACTTTTAAACCCCCTAGTGTCGCCGCTGCAACTGAGCGAAACATTGGCGTGGCGATCGTTCTAAGATTGCAGTTTTCCTCTTAATACTGTGGACAGAGCATGTAGAACTCGTTCTGCTATGGAATTAAGAAGATATTTCTTGTAGTGTTCGCGTGATTTTTATTGTGCCGTTTATGTGAGTGAGTAGTAATAAGCCTAATTGTTTTGTTCTTGATGTAAATCCAATTATAGATACTATATAATCTGTAATGAAGAGACTTTCTTTTATCCATCCATAGACTAGAATATTTTTCAGGAGTGGTGTAGAGCAATTTCACGAACACAGAAAACTGTATGCTCGTTCTTATATCTGTGATATCCATTTTTCTGCGGTTTTGATTGTGATTTTTTAAAATTATGATTTATTTAACGACGCTCGCAACTGCAGAGGTTATATCAGCTTCGCCGGTGTGTCGGAATTTTGTCCCACAGGAGTTTTTTTACATGCCATTAAATCTACTGACATGAGCCTGTCGCATTTAAACACACTTAAATGCCATCGATCTCGGCCGGGATCGAACCCGCAACCTCGAGCATTGAAAGCCAGCGCTATATCAACTGCGCTACCGAGGGCGACTTTTGATTGTAAGAGCCGATAAATTTATTATTGCCAGTAAAGAGGTAAGACTTCCTCGCAAAAAAAAAAAAGAGAGAGAGAGAGAGAGAAAATATCCAACGAAGAGGACATCAATCCGTTCTCATAACAATGTATCCTTACCAAGTACCATCTGGCTATAACCAATTCCATTGACGCTAAATAATCCAGCAGTTGATACAGCATCGTTAAATATCCGAGTAAAAAATAATTGGATGTGACACCCGAAAATCAGAAGAACACCTTAGTTGATCATGCGCTTGTATGCATTTATGTACCATTACTCCACACCTGAATGCCCAAAATTATGTCTAGTTACATTGACCGTAATTCCTTCCAGTGAATGAAATCCAGACTAGCATTTCAGCTGTTTAGTATGAGTTTTTCAAAATCGATACATTTTTTAGAGTCATAAACTGTGATGGGTTCGAGGAAAGTGAAAATACAAAAAAATTCAAAGGTGAATGAATGACCATGCAGATACGTTGAACTCAAAGACTCCCTCGTCTGCCCTGTACAAAGGATTCTAGCATTACACGATTTTAGAAAATATATGACACGTAACTGACAATATAAAGAACACGTTTGCGTATGAAAGAACCCTTGAATTATTTAGAGTGACAATTCAGAGCACTAGCGAAATATATTAATTCTTGTGGGATAGCAGATTTAAATATATTGAGACAGAAAAAAATTAACTAGGATCCTCTAGAGCGATATTTTGGAATTAGAAAATGATTATCTTGTGATGATTACCATAGACTTTCTACATGTGAAGATTTTTCAATCTATGTGCCGGTTAAAAAATGTGCTGTATTAAAGTGCTAATTGTGAACTCCTAATTGAATCCAAGCACCTAGCTTCTACTTCATTAAATATACGTGTTTAATTATTAATTATTTTATTTTTAATAACAGCACTTTAGTCGTAATTAACTTAAAAGCTATTTCGGTAACAAAAGTACAGTATAATTGAGGGGCTTAGAACAAAAATCAGGTAAGTGACATTATTAAAAAAAATGAATTAAGTGCGTGTTGTGATAGCCCAAAAGGATGTTTCATTGGGATAAAATCAGATAAGTGATCACACTGTGCAGTGCTACTATATGGGCATCATTTCACCAGACTAGTGTATAATATTCCATTGCATGTAGAACTTTAACTGTAATTTCCTCAAAACTATGTTTCCGTCACTTACCTGCTTTTTGTTCTAAGCCCCTCAATTCTACTTTGCATCTAGGCTAGAACTTAATCTGGTTTCCAATTTTATTACAGTTGTTTATTACGTTTCCACATCATAAAAGATTTCTAATCGAGCATATGAGAAAGCAATAGACCTCATGGAAAAGTCGTTAATTTAATATTCTCCAATAAGTAGCATACAACTACTTAATACAGTGCTACCAAATTGTTTTAATTTTACAAAACACAAAATAACCTAGGTATTTCAAAAGATCAAAACTTACATTAGCATAGATATAAATATCGAAGCTTAATTTATGAGTCTAATTTGCACGTAATATTTTTTGTTCCCCTGAATTACGTATAAACCAGATACAACTGCAACTAATGACTAAATAGTAGATAAAAACTATTGGTGAAGATAAAGTGTCTCCTTTATTATATTACAATCTTTCTTGTGTATAAAAACTATAATTTCATGTCAATGCGTACTTTATAATTCCATAAAAATTTTCAGTTTTGCGATGCTGTACTTTTTTTTGCATATTTCTGGCTGAAGCCGGCACACTGTTCCATTTTTCGGTTAATTATTGTATTTACTATTCAGGGTTGTGTTATATAACTCACAATTTGTTAATATAGTAATATTACATTTTTAAAGAAGTAAAATATTGTAACTAAGTACTTTACAATACATTCTTATCTAATGGGTTATTTTTAAAAAACCTTTTTCATTCACTTGAATAGCGATCTTGAAACTGGGCACTGAAAATAGGGCTAGCGCCACTCAGCTACGATCCACTGAACTAGAGGAAGTAACGTCTTCTACCCGCTCTGGCAGTAGTAAAAAAGTATTGGTGAATATATAATGTCCCATTTGATATATTATATTATACTTTCTTGTACATCGAAAACTATAATTTTGTGTCAAAATGTACTTACAACACAAAAATGTTCAGTTTTGCGAAGCTGTATTTTTTTTTGCGTTCTTCTCTCTGAAGCTGACAGAATGTTCCAGTTTACTGTTGATTATTATACTCGTATTTACGATTCAGGAGTGAATGATATAACTCAAGAGCAGTTAATGTAGTAGTATTACATTTTTTAAATAAGTAAAATATTGTGATAAACTATAATATACTTTTATCTAGTGGGTATTTTAAAAGCATCTGCATTGACTCGAATAGCGCTCCTGAAACTGAGAACAAAGCAGAGCGAGCTCCGCTCTGCGACGAACCGCTGGACTAGTGGAAGTATCGTCACTTTCTCTTCTACCCGCTCTGGTTCGGGCTTCGCTTATCAGCCTATCACTTACGGCAGACCATTCCAAGTGGGCAGCCCCCGTGATGCCCCGTGGCTGCCCTGGGTTCGTTGGAGCCGTGCCAAGCCCCGGAGAGAGACAGCGAGTGAGTGGGAAAGAGACGGAATACCGATCGCTGAGAGGGTTGCACGCGTGCAAGGGGTAGAATGAGCCAGTGAGGTACATATTTGGATAGCACATTTTATGACATACAGGAAAAATTCAAGAATTACAACAATTGGCCATTACAAAATAATACAACAAAATAAAATTGTCCTTTTTTCTGTAGTTACGAAGACAATAATGACATTTCTTTGATTTCTTTCCCTTTCAGGGAATATTGTTCGAGTAGAATGAATGCGTAACACTGCTTCCAACGTAACATCGAACAAACATGACCTAGTTTTACTCTTATTCAGGTTCATGACTGAGATGTTCACAAAGGTATATACAAGCAAACGTAATAATTAACTTACATGTCAATGCGTGGATAAACGGAAACACTTTGTACCAAGTTCTTATAAAACGCAATGAGGCCGCCTGAAATATTGTAACATAATTCAAAATTGTGTGACACTGAAGCCTTATCAATTCTCTTTGAAATTTGACTGGAGCCTGCCCAACATTTACAGAAAAGGGCGTCATAAAGATGTTCACAGAGTTCCTACACGCGGCGACAGATTGTTTGTGGAGAGAGACTAATTGACTCAAATAACGTCACCAGGAAAGGACACAATATCTCTGAAGTTGAAATCATGCACTGATTCACAAACATTCCTTCCGTAAAAGGCCGGCTACTTTTGGCGATATTTAGGACAACACTATAGCTTGCATGGACAGCGCTTTCGGAACTTGGCTCAATGTGCTGCGAAAGAACGGGAAAATTAATTTTTAATGACTTCGTCACTGTACAAAAAATACATACAGTTACCCTGAAAAAGAATGAGACGATTCTTGGTCGTCGGAAGTTAAAGTTCTACAGCGCGGTTCACTCGATATCGACGTAACGATACAAAACATGACAAATAGTACAAGAATTGTTAAAGGACCACAACAAGGACAAGGACCAGAATAAGGATCACGAAGAAGACTGCCATTTAAGGCCAGGATTTCACAACATAGCTCGAGTCACAAAATATCATTGCTTCTCTGTACAGAATGGCAAATGCCTGCTAAGGGATCTACATTCTGGACTGCTGCTGTCACTGTCTTGTCTCGGTAGCTCATATAGTAGCGTGTCGGTTCCACTGTATAACCGAAACGTCTCGTGTTCGATCCCGGGTAAAACTTTTTTTATTGAGGTGTAATTAATTTGTTCAGAGTTCCTCGACTGTCTAATTTGTCGAAAAATATGGAATAATTTATGCCCAATTTCTGGGTCTTACAAGTGGGCTGAACCTCGTCAAAAAAAATAAATCTTACTTGGAAGTTAAAAGTATTCTTCCTCAAACAAAAATCATAAGAAACAAAAAGAGACCTCTTAACTTAATATCTTGTCCACATGCCATCAGCTTCTATTACAGCTCTAAGTCGATCCGGCATGGATGTCACGAGATTGTGGAATAAGTTCTGATCCCCGGCGAGATCTTCCCAGGTGTCAACAACTTGATCCCACAATTCGTCTCGATTTCGAGGACGTCGGTGGGCATAGGTGGCTATCCTTCTCTTTTGCAATTCCGCCCATAAATTTTCGATGACATTCAAATCAGGTGACTTCGGAGGCCAATTAATGATTTCGATCTCGGGTCTCCTTTGAAACCATATTTGAATGCTTGCAACATAGTGCACGGGATGGTTATCCTGCTGGAACAGCAATGTTCCTTCGGGAAAACGTTCTCGGGCGGAGGGAAGGAATATATTTTCCAGAATGTGCCCGTAAGTTCCTGCATTAAACCGGCCATCGATGTGTTCTATAACGCCAGGTCCATCGTAAGACATCCACCCCCAACACGATATGCTAAAGCGCCCCGATCTTTCACGTCGGTGCACATAGGGCTGGTCATGTCGGAGACCATCCTCACGATAGACATGGACAGGACCTTCGTAATCACTCGAGATGGTTGTTTCGTCGGAGAAAATTACATTTCTCCAATCGAAATCCAGTCAATTTGTAGCGAAGGCAAGATGGTCGACAGCTTGTGCTTCCCCCAACATTTCCATTTGCTCAGCCCTCCGGCTCCTAATACCGCGGTTCCTCAACCTGCTGATCACAGTCTGTGAAGAGCCGGGAAAGTTAGATGCTGCTCTTATTTCGTCAGCAGTCAGAAAGGGGTCCTGTCGAACTGTCTCGAATAAGAGAGCATCCTCTCCCAATGAAGAAATCCGCGAACGCCCAGGAATAGGGCGATTTTCGGCCTCCCCTAAATTTTGGTAACGATGAACCAACCTCGCGGCTGTACTTCCAGGAACACCGACCAAACGGCCAGCAGATCTAGCCCCATATCCAGCCTCAACTAGAGCTATAACTCGCTGTCTCATGTCAAGTCGGTTCGCCATTACGATGAGAAATGAGGGATGACGATAATACTTTAGTGTAGACAATGACTATTTAACGTGATATAGAATTATTGAAATAACAGGCATCTTGCATAGTAAGAGTTAATAAATCAACCCTAAATTAAATATCTAAATAACAGGATATAACAGGAAGTCCAATTGTTGCGAAACTAATCAAATTAAATCTAATTACATTAGGTAAACAAACTCCAAGTTATGACACCACATTGCTACAGCTAAATTGTAGGTTATTAACATAAGCATTGAATAGGTCCGTGGTTGTGCGTTGCACGACAAAACCATCATCGAAAGTTCGAATCTTGCGGAGGAATGTAACTTCTTGCTTTTTATAATGTAAATCAGACTTCTAACTACAATCATTCATATTTCTTAGATTATTTATTAATATTTATAGCCAACATTGAATTTGTAAACAAAAGACTTTAGAAATCTCATATGGAATCTGTGATCTTTAGTGACATAAACATAGATTATCTCTCGGAACTTTTCCGCAAAAGTAAATTAAATTCACTCTTTGAAACTGGAAACCTTAGTCGCAGAGTCATTTTCCCACAGCATACAAGCTGAAGTAGCACAGCCATTGATAAATGTTTTGTACACAGAATTAGACTGAATTCCTATTCGACAGATCCTATAATCAATGGTGTGTCTCAATATGATAAACAAATCCTTAGTGTTTCCAATGTTACTGAACAATTTCAAAATATTAATTTAAAAACTAAAAAAGGATCGTAAATGCTGTATCTAGTGATTATTCACATTTATGTCTACAAAATGAATCTTGGAAAAACATATATGATACTGGTACTACTGATATTAAGAGTAAATGTATTGAATATTTCACTTAATTTCACAATCACTTCAGTGGATGTTCTCCACTCAACGTTGTGAAAAAATTCAAAAGTAAAAACATGTAGATAACGCAGGGACTTCAAAATCTCATGTATTAAAAAGAAGAATCTATATGTAATGTGTTGCAATGTAATGATCCTCATGTTGTTAAATACTGCAAGATGTACAGTGTAATTTATCAAAAATTATGAAACAGGGAAATAGAATATATTTGAATAGAAAAGTACAATATTCAGATAATACAATTAAACCTATTCGGAATATTATTAAATTTAAACTTGTAGATATCCTAAGAAATAAAATATTTTTTTTCATTAAAACCAATGATTATAAAGTAGAGGATCCCAAATCTATTGCAAATTCTTTTAACGTATTATAGTATATAGTACAGAAATATTATTACAACTTAAACATTCAAGATTTTGCAAAAGATACTGCAATAGGTTACTTAACAGATGCATTTAATAATTAGTATTAATATATGTAATTAGTCAATAACTGCAACAGTGCTTTTTCATTCAATCATAACATGAATAAAATTGAAATAATCCAAAGCCATACTTTAAACAAAAATTGTTTTGTGCGTGTGCATTTCTTACACATATGGGAAAGTTATTAATAAAATATTGTAATAATTACTCAACAAATGACTTAGCCGAAGGACTCTAAACCTTTGTAAAAGTTTGTCTATTATTACATATATTTTTTAATTTCATTTTAATTGTTAGTTTTTAATATATAAGCATTTACATTGTATATGTGTGTATAAATGCATTCATTAGATTAACGTTTATAATATTATAACTTGTAATTTTGTATTGTTTGCGATCATTAACACTTAATCTCAGGACTTTGTAAAACTCTATTTCAACGTTATTTAGACAAAAAAAAATCGTTGTGTAGATTAAGAATCGAACTCGCACTCTTCTACACAACACGCAGAAGTCTTACCGTCTGAGCTATTGAAACGACATGAAAACGTTCTTTTCTGTGCGGAGTGTCGATCTAGTCATGAAGGTCCATTGTCGATTTAACTACACGATTTATGTATATATTTATCTTTTATTTACGTAATATTATCATATTTTTTGCAGTTTTTGAAGTGAATTTCGGAACGATGCTAGTAACAAACCAAATAGCCTGAATTTAAGTAACTCAATATTCGTTATCTTGTGTATCGGTGCTCTGGTCTCCGATCATGCGCAGTGTCTTACATCTGAGACTTAGGAATATTCAATCGTCTCATCCTTTTCCAGGGAAACTGTACATAATTAAACGGACAGAAAATTCTTTAACAGTTTAACAAACGTTTTTATAATAATTCCCATACATTGTTGACAACTGTTCAAAATAAACTTACTATAGCCTAACCATTAATTTAATCATATTGCCCTTAGAGTACTTTATTAGTTGAAATGATATTTACCTCGCCGTAAGAAGACTGCATTTCGACCTTCAGTTTCGTTATTAATGCCTTCCTCTCTTCGCCGATATTATGAGCGTGGGTATCAAACTTCAAAGTGACGCTTAATGTTATACGTTTTTGTCTGTACATTGATATGACATAATAAACATTGAACATTGTTGTTGTCAGATTAGACAGATACAAGCCCTTCGAAGAGTGGTTAAATCCTGAACCGACTGTCGACGCACTTCTCTTCATTTTTATTCAAAACAGTTAAGCAGAAACGATAGTACACCATATGGATGAATGAATTACTGATGGAACGCATAATCCAGCAATGTCTGCAGAATACCATCGAACAGACGAGTAGAGTTGATGATCGTATGCATTCGTACACCGCCACAGCCGCAGCGACAGAGAGGAGTGGGGGTCCGCCCTGGGCAGACACAGCGTAGCATCCGGGCGCCCTAGCCCTCAAACGCTGTGTTGGAATGGTCTGGCTTACGGTGCGTTCAATTTCGGTTGCTTTCTTTTGTTGTCAGCTTGTCGCTTCTTGCCTCTGGCATCATAAGTTGAATGTGGTGATTTTATTAAGGACAAGGTATTTTTCGCTGGCTAATGTGATAGGGGAAACGAGAATGTCGTAGTGGAAATAACTGTATTTAGAGGAGACTTTGTTTGAGGGTTGGATACAAAACATGGCAGGACAACTGTCGAGAGATAGGTTGGAAGTTGCAGGGACACATGTTGTCAACCCTTAAACAGAGAAAGAGCTGTGATAGTTCGATCACAAAAGAAGTGGAAGTACTCTTATATAATTTCAAGCTGACATTCAACCTGCGCAATACCAACCGCAGGAGGGTGGAATAACGGCTATATTGAACTCTAGCTGTGCTTGAGAGTATGATAAGCCTACCGCAAAGGAACATTCACGGGGGGGGGGGGGAACTTTTCTTCGTGT
Organism: Periplaneta americana; assembly: GCF_040183065.1. NCBI lineage: Eukaryota > Metazoa > Arthropoda > Insecta > Blattodea > Blattidae > Periplaneta > Periplaneta americana. The sequence goes on along the minus strand of NC_091127.1, from coordinate 111,305,750 downwards.
GACTAATTAAAAACCAGGTAAGTAAGGTGATGTGTAGGATACAGATTGTTGAAGCTTCTGGTCGAATGAACGGAATGTTGCATCTGCGGTCTTTAATCATGAGAGTTGTATTGGACGAAAAGAACAGAAAGAAGTTGCCGGTGTAATAACGACATGATTCCAAGAAAGTAACCGAAGATGGTTTGAAGAGACTAAACGTAAGACAAAAATGGGCAACTCTGCCGCAACTTTCCTCTAGCAGGATTGAACGTATTTGTCAGCGATCCTCTTAAAACGGGACGCTTACGCTACGAGGGCACAAATGGCCTGTGAACTACGCAGCAATGTTACAAGCAGGCACCAAAGTTGATACTAACACATTTCTAATCTTCTGTGTTTCTTTTCTACATTTCCTTTGAATCTTTCTGTATTTCATTGTACCCTTCTGTATTTTCTTTGTGTCTTTCTGCCTTTCCCTTGTGCCCTTTCCCTTTTGCCTTATGTCCTTTTCTCTTTCCTTTGTCCCCTTCTATCTTCTGTAGTTTGCGTAGAAAAGTCTGTTCTCTGAATAACAAAGCACACTGAATACCAGTTTGGTTATTCATATCCTGGAATTTGTCTTTGAACACTGAGAGCATGTTCCATTTTATCACTCTTGTCAGTTTATTCGATCAATGTTTCTCGCTGCCCGATACTCTGGCGTCATGCCTGCAAATTCTTTTTACGAGATTGAATAAACTGTTGTCAGATAGCGGAGTGAGTAAAACAAATGAGTGTACAGTAATTTGCATTGCGCAGTGAACAGTCCGAATGAAACAACTGTGACGTTTTTTTTTTTTTTTTTTTTTGTCGCTCAACTGTATAATCCGAACTGTTTCACTAAATCTACAGACCGGCAAGGACAGTAATAATTGCTGTTGGAGCCAGTGACGTCATAAGTGACGACTTTGTTGGTCACTGTGATCATTGTCAAACTCCAATCTTTGAATGGTATGATTACTAAGTAATCTATCGATGTTCTGATGTTAAATTTTCTCCAACGGCGTTTTGAAAATGTTGCATCTTTTCATAAACTGAATCATTCTCTCTCTGAAGTTACTTTTAACTAATATTTAAAGGGATCTCAAACAAAATGATGAAGTTTCACTTCTGTAAAAGCTAATAATGTAGGTGATTCTTCATTTAACTCTTTAGCATAGGGACTGTCTTAAAATATTTCCTTCTCCACAAATCTGTTTTCAGTTTAAATGACTAATCAAATATCCTCATTCCTCACCATAGAAAGTCTCAGCATTAGCCATTCGGGTAATGGTTACATATAGCTATTTAGACAGTACACAAATATTTAGGCCTAATGATTATATAAATATGATTTCATCAGCGTTTTTGTCATATTTGTCAAATCTATGATTATATTTTAAGATGAAATATTGCCCTTCAACTAGACATGTGTCAAATCATTGACAAAAATGATACTAAGCCACCGCCGCACAGTGGTTCATTTTTCGTATTTCTTGGCCAAAACCTCTAGAGACGTTTGAATTAATTTGATCGTAACATAATCAAAACAAATCGAAAAAATAACGTAATTAAGAATGAAAAATCGAGTAAATGCACATAAATAGCTATAGTAAATGCTTTTTAGCGTCGATAATCATTTCATTGCTTCTAAGAATATTCAAAGTTAAGCTTACTCGTATAGTCTATTTTGTCTATACATAATACATACATACATACATACTTACATAACTTGATTCAGGGGTTGTGGCCCGTGCAAAATGTATATAGATAGACTAAGAGCGAGTATTCACAACTACTGGCGGGCTGGGTCACACAGGTCAGGCTGAACAGTCATAACATCTAACACTTCCTTCTTATCATGTCATGGTACACTCCGTCTAAAAACACAATATTCTTGCACACGTCCGTTACTAGCCACTACGTCTGTTGACTAAACAATGTCATGATGACTTATATGTATTTTCTTGACATGAGTATCCCTCAACTATGAGCACAGGTATTATTTTAATTCTTTCTCTTCCCTCTTCCCCTCCTCTGCACGTTTGTTGTTAAATTTCTTTCTTATGACGCAACACACAGCTCGCTCACTAGCCAAACAAGCAAGGTCAAGGGCCAATAACGTTGAATCTAGCTGTACATACATACAGCTCGATTCAGCGTTAATGGCCCCTGTTCTTGGTTGTTTGGCTAATGAGCGAGCTGTGTGTTGCTTCATAAGAAAGAAATTTGATCACAAATGTGCAGAGCAGAGGAAGAGGGAAGAGGAAGAATGAAAATAATATCTATGCTCGAAGTAGAGGTACACTCATGTCAAGAAAATATAAGCCATCATGACATTGTTTAGTCAACAGACGTAGTGGCTAGTAACCGGACGTGTGAAAGAATATTGTGTTTTAAGACGGAGTGTACCGCAATATGATAAGAAGGAAGTGTTAGGTGTTATGACTGCGCGCCCTGACCTGTGTGACCCAGCCCGCCAGTAGTGATGAATAACTCGCTCTTATTCTGTCTACTTACGTTTTGCAGGAGCCAAAAATCTCTGAATCAAGCTGTACATACATACATACATACATACATACATACATACATACATATACACATCTGTTACATAATATGTGTACAGTACAGTACTTCTTTCACTCGCTAGCATCAAAGTCTGCGGAGATAACGCGAGTCATGATCATCAGGGCCTGAGTGGACATATCTAGGTGTATAGATGCAACTGGAGGTGACAGAAATTATATGACAACCACCTACAAATGCTTCAGTTTCTTTCTTGGAACTTTCAATATTCTTTATGAAGTATAGTCTAACAGTGCTTGCAGATCAGTTTCAGCAGGCTTTTCTGTTATTTTAGTGACATTCGTATCGGGATAGCATGTCTTTTATACTTCTAGCACCGTGCTGTATGCCGGGAAAATGTGAACGTTGAATTCTTTAGCTCTGGACCTAATCAGGTTATATTGGAATTTTGTGGAATTCAGCTTGAATGGATAATGTTCTTGCTCCAGATAAAGATATACAACGCTCTGAACTTAATTTATAAGTTTTTCTGTATTTTGACGCCTTGGTTGGTGTTGAAAACTGTACATCTTTTATTAAAGCAACAGTATCAATATCTCCTTCTTCACTAAGATCATTTGTCCTGCATATGCGAGCTCTGAAAGACCTACCGTATTTCTTAATGCCAGTATTGTTCGTCTTTTAGAACGTTCTACTGTCACTAAATTCTAATAATGGACGACTGCCCCTCTTTAGCGTTTCAGTAACGCATATTGAAAAACTCACAGGTTTTCAAGCCACTCCTTATTCTGTAATAGGAGTCTTTCAACTGTCCTATTTAACAGTTCCATCTGGTTTTAAAATTATATATTAACTGTTTTAACACATTCTTTAGTTCATCGGATGATGTTGCAGGAGAATCGGTTATGATTCTAATATGTTCTCTTAATTAATCGCAATGTTCTCAAAATTAGATGATGAACGTTCCTGCAGTATAGTAAAAAAAAACTCACATCTAGTGAAATTTATGTGATGACTTTCAGATCCTGAAACGAATTACGGAAATAATTAAATTTTTATTATATTAATGAAGGACTAATATATCACAACGCAAAGACGCTATGCACACTTCAAAACTAGATTCGTGCTAGTGGGTCCTGTGGCAGTTGGGGCAGATTCCCTTTTATGGTATGTGGAAAGCATCAACACAGATATAATTTGCAATGAGAAACTTGACAGGACCGCGCAGGACCGATAACTTTTAATCTCCGTGAATCCGCCGCTTTCATATTTTCGATCTCAATCAACGTGATTATATTATTTAATACCTAAATGCCGTTAGTTAATTAAGTAATTAATTAAAACTATGTTCAAATATTCTACATACCTCCAGGACTCGAATCCATGCCTCAGCTTTTAGTTTCACACTTATATCACTTATTAGTAACACTTCAAAAACAACCTTTCTTTCACCACGCGAAGTCAATAACTGCATTGTCCGAGCGGGGCGTATTTTCAGCCATGAGTTTAGAAGCACAGGACTGAAAATGGAAGATAAGATATACGACGTTTATTACGCCCTGTCCTTCCTCTTCAGCTTAAGACAACAAACAACCCTCTCTGCTATGTTTCAGTTTTGGAGTTTTGGCCAGGAAATCACGAAGTGCAAAAACGAAAATCTAGCTGGACAAAACTAATAACTTCTATGAATTCTAACGGATTGTCACGAAACTTTGCATAGAGCTTATAAGTAGCGCATGTTTTTTGTGTACAAACTGTGATTACGTTTGTGTAAGAGCAACCATCCCTTTATAGATGGTGGTTGAAGACGAAATTAATAACTTCTTTCCATTCTAACGGATTTTTATGAAACTATCCTATAAGAGTTACAGATAGCATATGTATGTGTATATATATATATATATATATATATATATATTTGTGTAGAAACTTTCGTTATGTGTGTGTAAGAGGAACTACCCCTTTATAGGGGTGAATTTAAACAATTAATAACTTCTCTCTTATATAACAAAATTTTATGAAACTCTGTGTAGGAGTTACTGGTAGCATACATTTTTTTGTACAAACTCTGATTACATCTGTGTGCTATCTGTCATTCTTGTACGAAATTTTATAAAAATAGATTATATGAGAGAGAAGTTATTAATTTTTTCTAAATGTACCCCCTACTATTACCACCACTACTACTCTTACTACTACTTCTACTACTACTACTACTACTACTACTACTACTACTACTACTACTACTACTACCACTACACTACGCCCACGACCACTACTATTACTACTGCTACTGTTGCTGCCGCCGCGACCGCCACTACCTCGACCACCACCTCCACATCGTTGTCTTAGGGTACGTACATTGGAGCGACGATAAACGATAAAAGAAGCAGCGATGCTATATCAGAAAGAATTGAAGCATGCATTATCATTGAGGTGTGCATATTGGAGTAACGATAAAAGCGACGAAAAAGAAAAATTCCATTTCCTTCGCATTTGTCGTTCATATGATCTGTGAGTAAGATGATATTAATCTGTGTAATGACCGGTGGTTATCAATATATCCGAGTATTAATCGATTTATTATTATTCCGGCATATTAAATTAATTATCATGGATATTGACAAATTGGTCAGTTGTGTATTTATTCGTGATACGTTATGTGATTACAAGAACCAATCACATCACAACGAATTTACACTAGCTTTGGGATGAGAAACGGGTTCAATTTTGTACGTATTTAAGTTATATTAACTTTGAACCTGATATTTCCTAGATTTTTTCTTTCATTAAGTGGATGTATAGAATATCTTCTACTGATAAATCAAAATGTTCGCTTCCCGCGTCCTCGTTGCTCCGATATGAACACTTGATTCTTTCATAATACCAAAGCGTCGCTAGGTTGTTTCTTTTATCGTTTATCGTTGCTTCAACGTGTACGTACCCTTACTTGTTGGGACTCTGTCGGAACATTAAATTTGACCTCTGAGAGCAGTGCTTACTTCCACCAGAGTACAGAAGGCTTTCAGTTATAGTCAGGTCGCTAATTTGTTTTCTGTGAAAGAATTCCTTGTGCGTCACAAATACAAAGCCTTTGCGCCTACTCGTCCGACGACAGCTTTTGGGTATTCCACCATGTTTTGGCTCAGTTGTGTGGAGTAGGCAAATATAATGAGCCCAACAGAGTAGGCGACTCTGGTTGTACCAATTTGCCTTGATATTGGAACCTGTATGTAGTTCTGAAACATTGGAAATGTTAAGTTCCAGAGCACTTGTTGGTCCAATCAAGAACAACATTTTGGCACCTATTCTTTTGTTGATCAGCAGTAACGTACCGTAACGGGAGTGCCCTCAGTCTTTTCGCACGAAGCGTTGCTGCTCCAAGATCGATTTGTGTTCATTAATGCTTTACCTAATCTTTGCATTTACGAAAGACGTGTGCCCTCCTTTAATACTCTATTCAAGAATTAAATGCAATAACTGAAGTGACAAGATCGTCTTCCTTACAGTGATGTTCGCCAGATTGTTCTCATTTTAAATATAATTAACGCTTGTTTGTCAAGCTAAATCTGACGAAATTCGATGAACCCGATCGTAATCTTAAAAAAACACTTAAGTGCTGTCAGCTGTCTTCTGCTTGGTGGTGCAGAAAGAAGAGGTGACTAAAAGGCAAATAATTTACAGTTTCAGAACAGCTGATAGAAAGGCAATGCTGCATTGTTTCATGCTCCTTCATAACACGCCAGGTGATCTGAGTTGTATTCATAGTCTCTTGGATGGAATTCCATATACAATATGATATTGTCGGATGGTAGTCATTGTATTTAGTCGCTAGTGTGTATTGCAGATAGTCGTGTTAACAGGCGTCAGTGCATGTCACTGTTCAACTGTCATCATCAGATTCAGTTGTAGTTTCCAAGCAATAGCGTATGAGTTTACGTGCAAACCCAAATGTTAAAAGACTAGCGCCTTATCCTGTTTCATTTTAATTTATTACTCTTTCAGAATTCAATTACGTTTTACTCATGTGACGACTTGAAAATGAATAGCGAAGTACAGACCACACGTTATCTCGTGAAACCAATTGGATGCGTGCGCCGTAGCTCATAGTAAGAACATTATGGTGGGGGAAGCAAGTGAAAGCATAGCGAGGGAAAGTCCACTTTCTTCTTCCCCTTATGCGCAAGTAGTTTTCACGGGATAACGAAACGTCTATACCTACGAATATATATTTATAATAGAGCGGTTGAGACAGAATTTATTTTTGGCATTTTCGTTTTTGTTCATTTTTTTGTTTCGTCATTCTTCTGTTTCATAGAGATCTCACCTTTATGTATCGTAAACAGCTTGATAGTAACAAGAAATAATAATTTCCTCCCCTTATTGAGAACTGTACGTACTACTTTCGCTTAATATTGCTTCCTTGTATGAAATACTTAAGATTAACTTTGATATTTCAGCAGCGTATTCCGGTAATCTCAAATAATATACAGATGAGGGAATACTTATAACCTCTATTTGGATACAATATTAAATATATATGTAAGAAGGCATTCTCTATTCTCCATTCACTAAAAACTTATTATTATGCAGGGTGTTTCCGGGCTGGTGTTACTAACTTTCAGGGATGATAGGGAAGGGCACATGTATCAATTTGAGATAAGGAACCCTGGTCCGAAAATGACTGAGTTGAAAATTATAAGGAAAAATAGTTGTGTGGAAATGAAATAATTTTATTCCTATGTACACCTTATTTATGTGTATTCATCTGACGTTTACGTTGTGTACCTACAGTATTCCGTTTTTGAGAGACGTACACCCCGAGTTGTTGGAACATATCCCACTGGGTGTACGTCAACGTATGTGGTTCCACATGATGGAGCCCCATCCCACTTTGCACATACTGTTCGTGACCACCTGTGTGCGACGTTCCCTGGAAGGTGGATGGGAAGAGGCGGTTTTGTTTCGTGGCCAGCTCGTTCACCTGATCTGACCGCACTTGATTTCTTCTTGTGGGGTTATGTGAAAAGTCTTGTGTATGAGACACCAGTCGACACGGAAGAGGATCTCCGAGCATGAATTCTGTGAAAGTGTTCGAACAAAACCGGGGTTGTTCCAAAGGATACGTCAGTTCCTTGTGCGACGATGTCATGCCTGCATCGAAGCTGGGGGACGCAACTTTGAACACTTATTGTGAATACAGTACAGGTATTGTACGATGTACAGGTAAATACACATAAATAAGGTGTACAGAGGAATAAAATTATTACATTTCCACACAACTATTTTTACTTATAACGAGCCCGGAAACACCCTATAAATTAAAACACTCTTGTACAGACACTCATTCTACCTCACTTCGATTATTGCGACGTTTTGTTTAGTGATCCCAGGATTGGTTCTCCCAGAAACTACAGCGTATTCATAACGCGTGCGTCCGCTTCACTTGTAATGTTCGATATTATGATCACTTCTCACATTCTTTCGAGAAGTTATCATAGCTTAGGTTACATAAGAGGAGAAATTCGCACTCGCTTTCTCTCTTATATCGAATTATGCACACCACTCTCTTATTTATTCACCCGTTTCCATATTTTCTTTCGCTATCATAATATTAATAGTCGATTACAACACGATAACACGCTAGAAATTCCACTCCACACATCATCTCTGTATTCCACATCTTTCGCTGTTGCTACCTCTCGTCACTGGAACCCCTGTCCTACACGATTACTTACATACTTACAAAGTGTAAAGATGAAAATGTGTTGTTTGTTATACTATCTAACCAAGCCTTTGTCAGTTATCAGGATACTGGTAATAAATCTGTCTTTTCTTCTAGAAGTAGACACCGCAAAGAGATAAACCTAGGTGTCGACCTGGTTGGCGAGTTGGTATAGCACTGGCCTTCTATGCCCACGGTTGCGGGTGCGGGTTCGATCCCGGGTCAGGCCGATGGATTTAAGTGTGCTTAAATGCGACAGGCTCATGTCAGTAGATTTACTGGCATGTAAAAGAACTCCTGCGGGACAAAATTCCGGCACATCCGGCGACGCTGATATAACCTGTGCAGTTGCGAGCGTCGTTAAATAAAACATAACATTTAACATTTAAACCTAGGTAGAGAACGGCCTGACGTGGTGGTGGCGGTGGCGGTGGCGGTGACGGTGGCTGATATGGTTTGGTTATTATTTATTGTTGTGCCTGAGTTCATTTAAGTAATCGGTCTTGCAGTTTCGATATGTTCAACAATATTACATGTGTTCTAAATTTGATCAAAATCTGTTAATATTTCGTTATTTCGTTCAACTAACAAATTGTAGATAAACTGTGAATTTCACACCACAGCTCATCTCACTTATCTGAAGAAAAAATTTTAATTCCTGGCAATGTGAAAGACGAACTGTTTTTCTTTAGTGTTGATCTATAAATTTTATTATGGTCGAATCTTGAACACTTTCGCTTTTTAACTTAAAGGGAGCTAATTAAATTTGATGATTTTTCTGATTCAATATTTTAGGTGTAAAAATTTTCCTAGAAGCGTTATGCAGGTATTATATATATGTATGTATGTATGTATACTTGTGTACAGGCTACATACGAATGGCCATCGTACAAGACTTTTCTCCTTGCGTTCTAGAAAAAGGAAACACTCGTGTTTTACATGTGGTGTTTTGTTTTTCCTTCTTTTCTTTTTAATTGAATGAATTGGTCTGTTTTGCCTCTTGTGATGTCCGCACGGCGATGTTGCTCTCAGCTGTCATTTGTTATGACTCTAGTCGAGATTAACACTGCTCTGAGCATTCTTACACAAATCGAGGTTCCGGATTTGTTCCGCTTTATGATTACAATAAAGCGAGATGCCGCTGTTTGGCGTGGTAGCGGCTCTATAGAATAGTAAGGCAGAGGTTAAACACAGCCATTCATTGAACGCTTCAATACATCTCATAGTGAAAACAGTAGTTATGTCTTTGTTCTCACTTTGAAGTGAATTCTTTATTTTAAAAATATACGTTTTTTGTCTTCTTCCTTCTCTTTTATTTGCCTATTAGTGTGTTTGTTCTTGCACTGTGTTGATGGTTGAGGAGAAAGAATGCTCAGTTTTTAGTTTATCTCTTGCAGAATTTGTGATATTTACGTTTTACAAAGAGTTACATAGGCTATCTGAAGCTGTTTTCGTCCTTTTTTGTCTTGTCTTTTTTCTGTTCAGTTAAGCTTATTGCTTGCGTTTATTTTGCAGCTATATAAAGAGTCAGTATGTCGATATTTCAGAAAATACATTTTCATAAAAGTATTTATCTTAGCATCCCTGATGATGGAAAATAGGTTTCGGCATGTAATTTGTATGTGTATAGCGTTTTTTCTTAAAGGTTTGTTCACAATAAACCGGGATCGGATACGAGAACGGAAATATTGTTAAAAAAAGTATATTTTTTATATTTTAATATTATTTCCGTTCTCGTTTTCATTGTTTCCGTTCCCGGTTTATTGTGAACCCGCCTTGATCTCTTTGTCCATAGCCAGTACCTAAGAATCGGTTTAACCGAGAATGATGCAAAAAAATAACAAATACTCCCTCTGTTCCAAAATATGGTATACATTTGTTAAAGTTTTCAGTAATACAAATCTAACTTTAATGCACCTTCTAGATCAGGCTTGCACAAGGTTTGCGCTCTCCGAGCCGGCTCACAGCTCATGAGCGGAATGATATTAGCTGCGCTCTGTATAAGGGCGGACAGGAAGAAGGGGTGATCTCGTACAAAATATACACAAAAGGAAATACAGTACTAGTAAGAGTGTTTATGAAATGAATTCCCGTTCAGTGTTTGCAAAACTATCTTGGACTATTATTAATTAATAAAGAAATATTTATTTTACAGAAGTTATATAGCTACTTAAATGTATAATATCATTTTGTTATATTTTTATTTATCAGTACATCAAAACGAGGTTTTATGCTATTGGCAGCTGAAAGGAACAGTAGCCTACTGATTTTAATGAAACATCAGTTACAGATGTTCGATGTCTGCCTTTATTAAAGTTGATTATAAAAAACAGTTGCTCACAAATATGAATGTTGAGCCAAACATAGCAGTCATTTTCACAGCCAGCCTGTGTAGTCGTGGATATTATTGCTAATGTTTAGTCTTGTAAAACTCAGCCAGGCTAGTAGTATTATTCAAACGATCTTAGCCCTTAGGTCACATTGAAGATCAATAAGTTCGAGCTGTAAATCGTTAAATGTTAAATGTTAAATGGTACGTTCTGTCTTTTAGATTCCTCCATACTGTACTGTAACATTAGGTAAGCAACGTGAAACAGTGAGCATAGGCCTACACGCTGCATTCCACTAGATAACTGAGTGGTCGTTTCCCTCTCCTCTACCTATAGCAAGTCTATGCCATTCTGACGTATCTTCCTCTCCGTTTCGGCGAGCGCTAACACAGCTCTCCCGCTCCGAAGGAGCGCGCGCGCTCATTGAGCGCTGTTTGTGCAGGTATGTTCTAGATACTTATTTGTATGATAAATTAACATAAGAAAAACTAATAAATTAAGTACATTTCATTCTATGTGATGTCAAATTAATAAAAGAAAAAAAAACAAACATTGTTTTGAGAGAGGCAAATTAACATAAAAACTGCAATAAATTACAACCCGTTTTTATACAACTATTATGCCTTAGATGTCCTATTCAAAATTTATTAGGTTGGTGTTCCGTTTTCTGCAACAGGAACGCCACAGCAGGTGCCCATTTGATTTCAGTCCATAATGAACTATTTAAATATTATACTCGTAGTTTGATCCACTACAGAAGATTAGAAACATTCACAACAGCACTGTCTGATAGCCCCTTCACTACTGAACAGAATACCACACCGCGAAACATTTCGTGCGCGCATGCGGAATAATGAAACTTGTTTTCTTTGTTACCATACCATATTTTGGAACGGACGGAGTAGTTCTTTTCAGCATGCTGTTTGCCTGTGTACAACGATTTTTACTAACTATTGCACAGATTTTGTTTATTCAATAGTCAATTCAACCACGAGTGATGCACATGAAATATAATAATTTTACTGAAACGTTAATTACTGCGTTTTGTTTAAAAAGTGAAATGCCGTCCTATTCGAAATTGGATCTACCGATTATTTCTCAAAACATTTCTTCTTAAGCTATAAATGAAATGTTATAGACAGTGTCTTAACCACACCCAATTAATAATAAAATCACTGTTCGCATAATTATTCTCCCAATTGAGAAGTTAAAGGGAAAAAATGGGGCTTAAGATATCTATACCAGTTTTTTGAAAAGAGAAAAAAAATAACCTAACGATGCCCATTATGGAAACGAATTTTAGTTTTCTGCAAAGAAATGGATATCTACTGAATTATACACCAGTGCAAATATATTCAGTTAAAAATGTTAGGATTTGCGTAGAAATTAGTTTTTCTTGTACGAGTCGCAAATAGGCCTACATAAGCAGAATTTGTTCCTCGCCAGAAATTATTTATAAGCCTTAGAAAACACAGTTCGATGGAGATAGGTCGCTCTTTTATAGTAACGGGTTATCTTTTTCATAGGCCTTCGTGAAAACCACTGCTCACGCCGGGCTTTGCCATAGGCCTACTTCACGAGGTTAACGTAATATTTCCCTAAGAAGAAAACTGTGGATGTTGCATCAGCTCTTTCAGTTTGAGACCCTGAAAAACAAACAACAAACTGCTGTAATTAGAAATACGAACGATATAAATAAATAAATAAGTAAGTAAGTAAATAAGTAAGTAAATAAGTATGTAAATAAATAAGTAAATGAATAAGTATGTAAATAAATAAGTATGTAAATAAATAAGTAAGTAAATAAATAAGTAAATAAATAAGTAAATAAATAAATAAGTAAATAAATAAGTAAGTAAATAAATAAGTAAATAAATGAATGAATGAATAATCCCTTATGAAAAGGTTGCCAGATTTGACATAGCGTATTACATATAATTTGGAAACACACCTAAAAGGTAAAATGATTTGCATTTGAAACGGTTATCCCTTATGAAAAGGTTGCCAGATTTGACATAGCGTATTACATATAATTTGGAAACACATCTAAAAGGTAAAATGATTTGCATTTGAAACGATTAGGGAATCGAATATACAAAACGTCAGAAAAATTTACACTTAAGTAGCGTTTGTGCTCATTTGCAGTTAAGAAAGAGGTAGTAGTATCATCAGATATGTTAGAATGATTTGAATGCCATATACCGCAAGAAAAATAATAGTGCGGATTTATTGGCATTGATATCTAAACCAATCAATAGCCATCGGTTAAGATAACTTGAAGTTTCCATAATATAAATAAATAAATAAATATTTATGTGGAATATGAACTATAGAAAGAAAATAGTCTCTAAATGAAAATAATATATTAATAAATACAATAAATAGGAACAATAAATATTTATAATATGAAAAGGAGGTTTTAAGGGCCTTATTATGAATCAGTTGTCTATTTTATTTTATTGGGTTATTTTACGACGCTGTATCAACATCTAGGTTATTTAGCGTCTGAATGATATGAAGGTGATAATGCCGGTGAAATGAGTCCGAGGTCCAACACCGAAAGTTATCCGGCATTTGCTTCTATTGGATTGAGGGAAAACCCCGGAAAAGAACCTCAACAAGTTAACTTGTCCCGACCGGGATTCGAACCCGGCCCTCCTGGTTTGGCGGCCAGACGCGCTGACCGTTCTCCACAGGTGTGGACCCAGCTGTCTATAAACTAATGTGAAGATATATGCATTATTCTTCGGAATTAGGTGAGGTTAGGTAAATTGAGAGTTTATGAATATACCAAAGGAGGAAGAAAAATTTTTAAGCAGAACTCGCCTGTTCTCCAAAATGAAGATCAAGCCCAGACCGGGAAGACGAAGCGGAGCATCGAAGGAGATCCGAAATCTGACGCCTATAGAACAGGACTGGGCACCAAGAGCAAATTCTACTCTCTCACGGGGAACCATATGACTTCTCTTCAACCCCTTTTTCCCCGTCGAACACCGCGCAGGTTGATGCCGTGATGGATGAATATTAAGCGTCCCCATTTAGAGTTTGGAATCGTTCCCGGCATTAGACTCTTCATCCGACCAAAGAGCTAAAACGACGTGATGATGGGATAGGCTAGAAAAGAATAGATGGGGACGTGTAGTAATGGCCTTCGTACTAAAAATATAAGATAGATCACGAGTTATATTGGGAAGAGATTAAAACAAGTTGGAGAAATAAGATAAAAGTTAATAGCTGAACTGTTACAGTCGTAGATCATAAAATATTTACTTCTTGAATGGTTTGCTGTCATATTCCTGTTTGTTTATTGATTTGACAATTAGTGCATATTGGAAGTGGAATTTCATTGGGCATGAGTTGTATGTACTTCTTAATTTAATATTCTTATCAAATCAAATTTGAACCCTTTGAAATATTATTAGCAGATTTTACATGTTTTAGGCTAACTTCATCTTTTGCTTTTTCTTCGTTGCTGGACTGTCTAGATCAGTGGTCGGCAAAGATCTACGTCACATAAAATACAGCCCGTAATGCACAGTAAAGGAGAAGGTAAGAGGGAGAGAATACCTAAACTGCTTGACATTGAATGAACAAGTAAGGGAAGGAAAATCATGCCTTACCTCTCCGTCCTGCTTGTGTATTAAGGAAATGCCGACCACTGTACTGGTCTGGACTCTTTAAGAGTCCAGAGTCTAAATGAGCGCAGATGAAAACGATATTTTCATTGGGAATGATGAAACATGTAAAACTGAGTGCCAGATGTTTTCCGCAGTTTAAATACTGCCATAGCGTGGTACTGACGTTATCAACTTCTAATGCCGAGGTAAAAAAATCATCGGAATTCTACTTCCTATACCCTGCGTGCCTCAGAAGCATGAACACGGACGCTGCTTCTTTGTGATAAGTTTCCATTTAATTCCATATAAACATCGATTTTTTTATTTGATAAATAGCAAATTTTTAAACATATAGCATGATATATTTATTATATTATAGTTCACAGACAAAAAGTACATACATATAATCATTTAAAACCTTACATTACTCTCTATAATTTTACACATAGATATACCATTTTTAATACAATTAATACAATATAATTTAAATATTTAATGTAAAATGTTTTTTCTTTTTGTTTTATGTTGCACTTGCGTTTAGTTTTGTGCAAGACTCAACTCATTTTAGTATGTTGTTACAATTAGTATTTATTCACTTGCCTAAGTTGTACTTCACGTTTCAATCTGCAATGTGCAGCTATCATATATAAATCTTCCCTTATTCTAGTATTGTCCATTCCTCTTTCGGTACAGAAATACTTATATAGTTTGTATAAGCTCTCTCTCGTTGGTAAGCCTTCATTTCTTAATTATATTTCTTAGTATTCTTTTGTCGTACCTTCAAAATTATTAAATTTAGAAATAAAAAATATAGCTAAGTAGTTTCTAACCAGGTCAAAAATGTTATTATCGGTGAGTCTAGAAAAATGCATAGCTGCCAAAATTGAATTTACTTGTTAACTCATTAACTTTACTTTCATTTAATAATTCCTTCCTTTAATTTTTTATTTTAGCAATTTTCTCCGGTATTTTAGTTTCAGTGTATTTGTTCATTATAAAGAGATGCTGGCTTTCCTCCAATTTCTCCATACTGCAACAGTTGATACTTTCTTCCATGCATAATTCTACATCTATAACACAAAAACTAGCGTATCAACATATTTGTCTAATTATTATTATATATATTTTTTTCGATTCAGTTGTTTCATTTATTCTTTCCATTCTATTTTTTGCCAAAAATAGATATAGACATAATTGCTTTTGTAACTTTTTGTTTTTATTATTCATAAGTTTACTTATAGCTATTTCTTTATGCATTTCTAGGAACTTTTCATTTATAAATTTTATCCGTATATCTTTAGTACGGTGACATTCAATATGAATGTCATCTTCTCTTTGTCCACATAATGGGCACACGCTTGAAGTATATTACCTCTATTATTTCTTTATCTCCAAGTTCCTAGTGTGAATCAGACCATTCCAAATCTTTCTTTCATTTTCATATTATCTATATAGAAACATATAGTAGACCAAATAATTTTTCGTTTTCAATCCAATTTATATTTCGGTAGTAATTTATAGGTAACTCTTCGTTCCGTAAAATGCGAGGCAAAAACCACGGAGACAAATGTACAAAAAAGAAAAATGCTTTAAGCGAACGCATCTCAAAATCGCTCTTCGTCTCGCATAACCACCTGCGATATGGAAGGGTGCTTACTCGGATGATGTGGGTCTCTCTCTCTCTCTCTCTCTCTCTCTCTCTCTCTCTCTCTCTCTCGTTTGGTTGTCGCATTCTACACTCTCGCAGAAGAAAGAAGATATCCTCTCTTGCCAGGAGGAAAAAACAATTCATTTAGAAAAGCATTCGTCTTACACGTACACTTTCAAAGGAGATGTGGAAAAGTATTATAGCGATATGTCTACGTTTTGTTGTTGAGTTTCTGTACGATGAAGGAAACAAAGTACGGTCTCATTTGTGTTATTCAACTTCAGGGTTGTGTGGGTTACCGTATTCTTGCTTGTCCATGATTAAATTTGTTTTCTCTGTCGCCAGTTGATGCCTTTGACTTTAAAAAGTTTATTATTAATCTATTTTTATATAGTGGTATCCTGGGTAGCGTAGTCGGTATAGCACTGGCCTTCTGTGCTCGAAGTTGCGTGTTCGATTCCGGCACAGGTCGATGACATTTAAGTGTGCTTAAATGCGACAGGCTCATGTCAGTAGATTTACTGGCATGTAAAAGAACTCCTGCGTGACAAAATTCCGGCACATCGGCGACGCTGATATTAACCTCTGCAGTTGCGAGCGTCGTTAAATAAACTGTAATTTAAATTTTATACCGGTATTCTTGTTTAGAGTTCCTGACTAATTGTTCAAAATTAGAATATAATTTTGTTACCGTTACTAACGGTTTTTTTGGAATGTTCAACTGTTTTATTTTTTCACCCATCATATAGTTTTTGTGAAATTACATATTTGGAATCATTTCAACTTAATATTATTATAAATACTGGCATAAACTGAGCAAGACGTTAATTCGCTTGCACTATTGAGGATCAAAATACCCAGGTCAACCATGAAAGAAATGTATCTGGGGGGGGGGGACTTTTTGTATGCCACTAAGGAAATGTCAAGTGTTCTATACTGGAATTAATGCGCTGATTCCAGATTTGTAATTAGATTTAGCATAGCAGGTCAGGTTTTTTAGTTATCTTACTATTCAGTACATACCTGTACCATAAAGTCAGATTGAGCTTAGTTTATTTTTATATTCTTTGTAAATTGTTATATTGTGTTATTTCAAATACATTTATAAGATGTACACTTAGAATATGTAGTAAGCACTAAAACTGTGTTAAAAGTGATTGGGACCTTTGCTTTTCCGCTTATGTTGGCATGTGGTTGATCTCTGTAGGAACCAGCAGAAATCACCCATCATGCTCTGACCGTATTGACCCTGGTACTTGGATTCCTGATGGAACTTCTCACCATGTTTGTCACTTAGAGCGCCGAGATTTGATGGGGGGGGGGAAGTCAAGATGTGAATGAAGAAAGTGCATTTTTAAAGAAATGCGACAACTTAGAGTCTTAAATGCTCGAAGCATGTTATATACTAGCTCAGCATAATTATCAGCTCGATAATTTCCTAAAAACCTAGTTAACACTAGTACAAATGTGTCCCACGCTTCGAGTTCAAGAGCACTCCGTTTTGACCTGAACGTAGTGTCACACGTCATAATTAGAAATGAACTATGTTATTATTTTAAAATTGTGACGATAGAAAAAAACGGACTTCAGACCTGTAATCAGCACACTTAAATTAGAGTTGATGAACTTGTTTTTGTTCAATAGCAAAATCACAATAAAATAAATAAAATGTATCTAAATGTATTTAAAGTGTAAGAATTAAAGTTTAAAAACGTTATTATTTTAAAATTATGACGTGATAGAAAAAAACGGGCTTCAGAACTGCAATCAGCACACTCAAATTAGGGTTGGTACACTTGTTTTTGTTCAATAGCAAAATCACTGTAGACCAATGTAGTTGGAAGCTTGCTTCTGTTGGTGGTGAAGTTTAAATAAACAAATAAATAAACTTCCGTTGAAGTTTTGTTGATTGGTTTTATATGTACTAAGTTTCGCTCCAATCCGATCACGCGTGCAGAAGCTATTATAAGATAATCAGCTAATCAGATTCATACACGGTACACCGATCGCCAATGATAGTCGTGACTGATTTACTTTCTGGACTGTCCTAACATTACATCAGTGTTTGATAGCGTAGTTAATTTTGGTTGGAAGTACTATCTTACTTGGTAGGCCGAGACTCGAGTCGAATTCATCTAAACTTTATGATAATATGAGTTGACGGACGAGCGATTCCGTCTAAGATTTTATGACCTATTTCCAAGTTCTACTGTAACCATAGAAACACTTCCCTTTACACATCCAATCGGCGGCAACCGATGCACTTGGGGCACGTCATATTTCTCTGGAGTGGCAGTGGAATGCAATCGTACGGCATTTTCTTTTCTTTCCGGTCCTACTAAAAGTTTCATGAATTATTTTACCCTAATAGCGAGGTCAGTGTGCAACATAAATTTGATAGCGTTGCCGCGGTAGGATAGACGAGAGTTTTACAGTCCCGCCCGACTAATCGCTTCAACACAGTCTAGTATGTACAGTCACGAAGCTTTAGTTGTGAGGGTACTAGGAACACTAGACTGTGCCGGTACTATTTCGCATTGTCTGTGATGAGGCGATTATAGCGATCCTAGTGGTTAGCAGCTATCTGTGGATGAATATTTCCTACGTATTGAGCTTCGTGACTGTTGTGGTTTCAATGTCAAGTGTGTATACATCGCGTCGAACCTTTAACAACTTGGACGCTCCCGAATTTTTCATACTGCATAGCTGTCTATATCATCTTACATTCCTTATGAAGCATTTTATAGCCACTCGTACACACATTTTAGCAGTTAATTTCTTTATTAATTTTATGTAGATAAAGGTTTGTATTGATATTTCACTTATACTGCTATAATGTATTGTACAAGGTGCGGCAGAGGAATCGGACGATTTTCAAATAAACATAACCTAGTAGTTATGTCTGTTAGAACAGATCTGTTACTGCCAAAAAACTGGCCATGTATGCCATTTTGTTCACATATATATAGATTGTCTTGAAAATTATGTCCTTCAAATGGTGTCCGTATCTCTCTATGCACGGTTCAAGTCTTTCCCTGAAGTTGCGTGTCCCTCTTTCCAACATTTCGCCATCAATGTTGGCGATTTCCTGAGCAATGCCAATCTTCAGGTCATCAGTTGTTTGGGGCCTGTTTACTACACTTTGGACTTCAGGTAACCCCACAGAAAGTTGTCGCAGACGGTAAGGTCAGGCGAGCGGGTAGGCAAGGGAATTTCAACATGCCGAGAAATGATGTGCCCTGGAAACATGCGGCGCAGAACTGTGATTGAATTTTCTGCCGTATGAACCGTGACACCCTCTTGCCGAAACCATACAATTTGTCTATCATTCCTGCGTAGAAGAAATGTCCTCCGCATTTCGACGTAACGTTCACTATTCTCTGTCCCAGTGTTCCCGTTCTCCTACAAAAAAATACGGGCCTATGACGCAGTATCTAGACACAGCACACCAAACTGTAATCTTTGCACAGTGAAGCGGACGCTCGTGTAGTTCGTTAGGATTTTCGGGGGCCCGGTATCTAAAGTTCTGCTTATTAACATAAGCATTTAAATGGAAATGTGCCTCGTCACTCATGAACATATCAACTTCGTCACCCAAAATTTCCACCATTCTCTTGGCGAATGTCCTGCGTGGACATACCTCCCTCATTCAATTGCTGAACAATCATAAGTTTATATGGATGAAACTTAAGATGTGAATGCTATATCCGGCGCATAGAATGTTCTGAAAGTCTCAGTGCTATAGCCTGCCGTTTAGCTGATCGATGTGGACTCCTCGTAACAGCCACTCTTACTCGCTCAATGTTATCTGGCATTCGTACACTTCGAACGTGTCCTGATGGTTTCTTCTTGCAAGCTTATGCTGATAATCGAAAGTTTTGTACCCATCTCAGTATGGTATTGCTAGCAGGAACGGCTCCGTGGCGGCCAACATTAAATTGGAGACGAAAGGCACGCTAGGTTTTCACAACTGAATCAGCATTCTTGAAAAATATCTCGATAACGAAAGTACGATTCTCCGAGCTCCATACTTCCATGATTACACGAAATGGCAACAAAAATGCTAACAAACGACGGTCGATCGATATCCATAACCCCTCAGGTTGCTCAGTAAACGGCCTTCTAAAACCGTCCGATTCCTTTGTCGCATCTTGTAGTAGGCCTGTACGTCTTTTTATTAATGTAGATTATATTATTTCCAGATTTCACATTTCTTTGTGTCTTTATTTTACAATTTCAGACTTTTTCATTGTCTAGGAACTGCATTCATGAAATTATAGTCTGCAGCAATTTATTTCCTTTTGTTTGGTGGTAATGAGATTTAGTTTTTTATTTAATTCTATACACCTGATTTATGTTCGACAACAATAAATTATTTCAATCAACATTACACTATCTTTATGTTTAAAATTCCATGCACATATTCTCTTCTACTTGTCTGGCGTTATAATTTGTTTTTACGTTACTCTTGTTACCAAAGAGACATAGAAGTATTGAACAATATATTGAAAATCAACTAGGCCCTGCCTATATTTCATGCTGTTGTCACATTTCTTTTGTGATCTTAGATCAGCACTACCCATTTCACATAATCTTGGATCAATTGGACCCAAAGAAAGTTAAGAGTTGCCCAATGTATGTGTGTGTGTTTTGTGTGTGTGCGTACGTGCGTTTCTCTGTTAAGAGGGGCTGCAAGTAAGATGGGGCCAACCTGCGTACCAGCTGAACAAACAGCAGTCCCGATTCTAACACCGTCGTCTAGCAGACTAGTTGTGAAACGCCGACCCTAAGTTGTATGACAAAAAATATTTGCCGTGGTCTCTTGTGCCATCCATTAAATGTAATGCAGAGACTTATTGGACACTCGTTATATAAATATACAGAGTGAACCGTAAATAAAGTCATTAATTTCAGGGGGATATTCTTTGAAATATTTCAAACAAAAAACGTTTTATACAGTTTTGCTTGTTTATTGCGTTATTTTCGAGAAAGAAATTATTTTATATATAACATTTCATAGCGTATTTTGGGAAAGCATTTGATTTAATTCGCAATATTCTCAGTCAGTTTAAGAGAACAGTGTATTATGATAATGGAAGATAGAAAGAATTTTAGTTTTGTCCTTTAAATGTGTAGAAATTTGATCTGAATAAATGTAATATTTTCAAATTCCTTTACAGAACGAAGAGTTACATTTGTGAAGTAGTAGTTTCGCTCTGTCACATTACGAACGCAATGAAAACCATTACCTTTGAATATATAAATGTCAACTAGGCCTTTTAAATATATTCACAAGTCTTTAAACAGAGATTGGATCCCTAGACTAGATTCGGGTGGCATCGGACTTGAATAGTCTTATCTCAGACAACGAACTCGCAACATCTGATTGCACTAATTCGTTTTCTGTAAAGCAATTTGCAGATGTAAAAATTACCGAGTTGCTCTATAGCTGTGCGAGTCCTCAACATACAGAAACCGGTGTGATTCAGTTCAACCGTCATAATGAAGGGACGAATTGCGCTGGCTAAATATTGTTTCTGTGCTAGGCGGAAGGTCGATATCGACGTGGTTTGCTTAAAGCTGACAACGGGTTCACTTCGGCCTGCGCAAGTCCGGTCAACAGTACTGTGATTTAGGTGTTGCTGTGATATAAAAAAAATTATACAGAACATTTTTTTTACATAGGAAAAGTGCACCAGTATGATTCAGGCAGCAGCGCTTCGGGCTTCGTATCTTGTAAACCTCGATTGGATATGGTTGAGAAGCAGAGATTTGACTCGCTCTGTCTGGGATTTGTTGCCTTAATACTATGTTCATGAACAAAAGTCAAAATATAAATTAACGAAGTGCAAGCGGACTTCGGAATTCTTGTCGACAGCTTTTGATAATATAGCTCTGTTAGGAATTTTCATTTAAAAGAGTATTAACATGTAACGCTGTGAAAACCCTAGATTCTTCCAAAAATTTTTCTAGCACCTATGATTTTTATGCTAGCTTCACAAAAATTTGTGATGCATATAAAGGTTCAGCAATAACTCAAGGTGCTGAGAGTGGAATTCATATCAAAAACGGCGGACAGCACAACCATGAACCAAATCAAGAGAATCTAGAAGCAGAAAATATTATGAAGAGATTCAAGAGAATAGCAAGTGAACATGCCCAGTTGTATTTCGAAATGAATTACCGAGAATTTGGTCAGGAATATTGAGCCAACTTCCAGAAAGAAAGAGTAATATAAAGAAATCAATACGTTGTGAACGAAAGAGAGACATGCGTACTGATCCTAAATCGGTATAAGATTTAATGCAGATACCGGACAGATATACAAATACTGACACTTTATTGATGTACGATTCCTTCGAACAAGAAGCAAATGAGGTGGGACGAGTTATTATGTTATCAGCAGCCACTTGCACTTACAGAGCCAGATCCCATCCCAAAGGCCAGGATTTCCAAGGTCTTCCTATATAAAGCATCGGAAACCACTCCTATCCCCAAGATTTTATCCCAGTCTATTTTTACTATTGCAGATTATAGATACATAGGGGGAGGTTAATAGTATTGGCGCAATGATAGAAACGAGAGTACCCCGAAAGAAATCGTCAAGACCTGCTCTGGAATCGAATACGGGCCGCCTGGACGGAAGTCCAGCGCTCCAGCACTTGAGCTCGACTTTTATTCGCCTTACGCGTGCCTTTGACATTGATAAAATATTAGACCCAGATTTTCTTGATTAATGCGAGTTAGAATCTTTCATTACCTTGAAGATTTCATTACCAGTGATTCACAGTTTTTTAAGACCATCACTGATTCACGAATATTACTGTATTAAGTATTGTATAGTAATATTAATTGTGCCACAAAATGCATTTTACTATTGAAAATGCAAACTTGCTTTTATTAATACTGTGCTTAAATTCGTGCAATTGGGCATTCATGTGATTAATAAACTTTCATTCATTCATAGTTTTCTGCACAAGGGAAGATCTTTCACTGCAAACTCAGCATTCTCCAATCTTTCTTATTTTCTGCCTTCTCGTAGTCTCCGTATAGGGTCATTCCATATCAAATCAACA
This sequence comes from Periplaneta americana, assembly GCF_040183065.1. Classification (NCBI taxonomy): domain Eukaryota; kingdom Metazoa; phylum Arthropoda; class Insecta; order Blattodea; family Blattidae; genus Periplaneta; species Periplaneta americana. The sequence goes on along the minus strand of NC_091127.1, from coordinate 111,282,831 downwards.
AGGCGCTCAACCCGACCAACTCAGATTTCTTTCAAAATTTGAGGGTTTGTTTTACCTGCCGAGCTAACTAAAACTGCCGAGTTTCATGTGTCCTGTGCTCTTCCTTTTCTGTCAGTGGCGTTTCAAACATGAAGAAAAATCATATTTTTGTAAGCATGCCGCTTCAATTAAAATTATATATTTCAACAACGTCTCCAGATAAATTTGCAAAAATTGGTGATACATTTTTAATATGTGATAGTTTTTATTGTTTATATTGTTTTCTGCATGTATTCAATTACACTAAAAAAAACATGGTGAAACAGTTTTCATATATTCATATTTAAAAATGCGGGGGTTCTATTTTAAGGAAAAAAATATATAGTACGCCTCAATTAGTGATATAATGAACTGATAAGTTTCAACTTGGAATCATCATAGGTTACAAAGATAAAAATTATTATGTCGCTGCAAGCGTAAGCTAACCGTATAAGTCGCGATAATTATGTCCCACACTTGATCATATTCTTGATTGTCGCTATGTAATTTAGCTTGTAGTACATAATTCGATTTTTTTTTAATTATTACCTCAAATAAATTATTGTCACATGGAGTTTTGTTAAACCTTAAGTTCTGTAAGAAATGCTTAACTTTCATTGCTGAGATGAAATAGCCTTCTCATCTTTCCAGACAGGATGCTGCGTTGTTTCAGCTGCATTTTAAAATTGCTTAGCAAGTATAATACCCATCCTAAATAGCAGGACTGTATGAAACTTGTGTTCCAGACACTGCGGTGGATTTTGCAAATTGAAGAGCAAGCATTTTTTCCTCTTCAGTATAGCTTTTTTCACTCACATAAACGGTATTAATGTTTGGGAGATGATCCCTTGTCCAGTCGTACAATTCCCTACCATTGCACACCATAGTAGCCAAGAAATGTTGATAAGTTGGAAGGTATGAAGAAAAATTTTCTAGAAATCCACGTAGACCTGAAACTATAATAAATTCTTCCGGCATAAGTTTTACATTCTGATAAGGACACAAACACAGACAGTATAGTTCCACTAATTCCAGCTAGAATACAATTTCTTGGTCTAAGAGCTGAAAATTTGAAAATATTACCTTCATATCAGGGTTAGAATTTTTAAACACTGCATATAATTCATTTCTGCTCATGTGATTTACTCCCTGATTCTTTGATCACAACAAATATTTCTTACCAGGCATCATTCTGCTTATCTCGTCACAACAACAGAATTCTTTAACTTTACCGGCAACAGCCGCGAGCAAGGGTTTTCCAGGTTTCGGATTTTGTGAACACAAAATTCCCTTTCCCTTTGCCAGGACTTTGGCTTTCCGAATTATGTATTCGAAAGCTGAAAGAAACTCTTTTTTATATTATTTACGCTCCAGCTTTTAGGTAGTAGTGTTAAAATGGTAATTTTCTCACTTTTACTTGAATTTTGAAAATTTTCCTGCAACTGAGACAAAATTTCAGAATCAGGAAGGTCCTGGTTCCTCGGCGTCTTTAATATCGAAGACTTTATGTCTTTTACAATATTTTCAAATTTCTGTCTCTTATATTTCTCTTGTTGTAGCCTTTTCTGTTTAATAAGGAGCACACCTATTTAACGAACTTACATTTGCTGTAGAATTGACGTATTCTTCATTACTAGAGTCATTCTAAGGATTCTGCGTAATAGCATCATATTATATTTTTATTCCTTTGCGACACAAAGCGCACACATTTTGTTCCTGTTTTAAATCAGGAAATACATTAAGCATCCACGATATAACACTTCTTAAAGTTTTCCTCTAATTACAATGCCCTGATTTCTCGAAGGGATTGCAGCAAACATAGGCCTATAACTTAAAACGCGACTCCATTACATCGCACAAAACTTCCACATACTACAAAAACTAACGACACTGCACTTGAAACAGATCGCACGTTTTGTATAAATTGAAGACTGTATAAACTGCCACTCATGACGGCCTGACTTACCGGCGATGCAGATAAGACAAGTACGAACTCGCGCGCATGCAGTGTTGGTGTAAGATGGATTTAAGTGCTACAAACCAATACATCGATATATTTTTTACTGATATTCCTGAAACGTTTCCAAAATGAAACTTACACCAAGGGGAGAATGCTCTTACCTCTATAACATACATTTTTCGCGAAATAATTTATGTCCCGCATTTATAGATATTAAATGTTAAAATGTGTTTCACGTGACCATTCAATAAAGAATTCATTACTTTGATGCAAACCTGTTTTTATTGAAACGTATGATCCCTTAGCTTTAAAATAAGCCCAAGTTTAAGATTCTACCTCAATTAGAAGAGAAGTTATGAATTGTTTTTATTGACATAGTATGCGACATTTTTACATTTTTTCTCGTATTGACAGAATTGCTGTATGGATATCGTGCATTATTGAGGGCTAAAATTTTACATAATTAATTAACTTAAGGTTCTTTACCATCCCATCAAATTTATTGAAAATCTGAGGTGGTCGGGTTGAAAAGTCCACTTTTTTGTGTTGATTTGACATGGAATGGCCCTATACGATCCATATATCTTAATCTCGTCTGTCATCTGATATCTTCTTCTGCCTCGAACTTTTCTCCTGTTCACCATTCCTTCCAGTACATCCTTCAGTAAACATTTTTTTTCTCAGCTAGTGACACAGCCAATTCATTAATAAACTATAACATGCTATTTTATCACAATTTTTAATAAATCATTTGCCTTTCTTGTAATATTTTGTCATGATTCTGTAATTTTATTGATTAACGTGTGTTTTTTTTACAATAAAAACTCCTCTTTCAATTTCTGTTTGTGTGCCGGGCTACGTAATAATAATAATTTTATATTGTCTTCAGCACACGAAATAATTTGTCGCGGTAAAATAATACTCATTTTGTTTTCTGGAGATTTTTATCTATGCAATATGCAGCACAGCTATGCCGAAGAAGATGCCGCTCTACTCAGGCGTTTACTGGATCGGTAACTACGAGCCATTTTGCTACGAGATAAACATATGTTATTACTACGCATTTGAAGTGTATTTACGATAATGTGTGCATGCATTTATGCGTGTGATACTACTCCTTAATCATCACGGGGAATTACTGTGCGATTTTTCCGGCTATCTACTTAAATTCAGCTTACAAACCAAGATAAGAATTAATTCTGAAATTTGATGGCAATTCCTTATTATACCGGCGGGAAAATTACTATAACATTGTTAGAATATTTTAGTAGGTAAAATATTGGACTTCGAAATTTATTTTAATGTGTTCATGTCCACATGACAGTGACCTGTACTTCCCAAATCGTACCTGCATCCGAGAACTATGCTCTTTGGAACCGTTTCACGCTGTCTTGCGAGGATTACTAAGCAATAATATTAAACAATTGCTAGTAATGGAATCCTATAATGTGATGACAACGATTCAACGCCACCTCATGAGACAACACGGAATAGGTATAGTAATAGGGCCTATCAATTTGTTTAAGGATATATCTGTTTTTCTTACTGGAAATATAGCTCGAATTCGATGGATTTATAGTTAGAAACACAATCACTTGTTCTTAATCAGATGTAGCTTCTAGTCCTTTACTATTTTTGGAGATCCCATAGGCTCTTTTCTCTTGAGAACGTACATAAGGTCATTTTATAGTGAAAACAATGCTGTAAATTATAAACAACAAAATACACACAATTGTAATTATGATAAACACAGTTCTTCATAATAATCTCTTCTTCGACGAACTAGTGACTTACATGCAATCTCTTATTAGGATTTATCAGAGCCTTTTCTTTGTACCCTCATCACAAAATGTAACGCTCTCCCGCTGTATCAGTAACGTATTCCCCCCATCCGTAATCGCTGGTAAAAGTTATTCCAAGGTATTTACATTTGTTAACTTCCGGAATGGTTTCACCCCCTAAGTATACTATGCGTTTATTTTGTTTCTTTAACTTGTAAAACTGACGGCTTTGCTCTTTAGAGAATTCATTTTCATTTTTTTGGTCATTGCCAATCCTTTTTTCTATTAAGATCATTCTGAAGAAGACTTTTTATTTCCCTGTATACAATACAGTCATCCGCGAGTCTTCTGTCAGTCATATGTTACTAGTCAGAGATGTATATAATGGAGAGAGGAAGGAACTGGTCACCCTACCCTATTATCTCCTGGCTTAGTTGCCTCATGAGTGATGCCTTATTGGTGTCACAAGATTACAACTTGTCTTCGGACAGTTGATTAAAGAGCAATGATATTCTAGGTTAATTTGTATTTTTTTTCTTAATTCTCATCTCTGCATGTTGCTGGGAAAATGAGTAACCTACTTTTCTGTAGATTTGGTAATTTCGGCCATTCTTCATAAAAATGGAATACATATAGTGCAATGCACAATGTTGATTTAGGCTCTCAATACTCGACAAATCTTTATCTACGATCATGCTCTAACAACTTCGAAATGGTTACCACAAGTTTTGCATTTGAATAATTAGGAGGATGTCCTCACTATTCCCTCTTTCGGATCTATTTGGCGACACTGCGTTACGACAACAAATTATCATAATATATATTATTTGTAGTCTTTTGTGGCACATTTACTAGATTTTTGTTCCTTTAGGACAAGCTTTTATCGATCTCAATTGCCCTTATCAGCAGTAAAATGTAAACTGGAAACTCTCACACTAGCATCAGCACCAGATAATGACACCAGAGGGTAAATAAAAATTTTGGAAGAAAAGGAGGCAATGATTTCCACTTTGCTCATAGTCACCTAAGCATAATCTTAGGTGCTGAGTTCCCTTACCATTACAAATAAAGTATATCATCATATTTTACCGTAGTAACTGTTAGTAACATTTTCGGGAAATTTTACGATAAAGTTTTTTTCGATTGTTTTTGTGGTGGCGGCGCTGGTAATAGGGAGATACAGTACCGGAATGTAAATGACCTTACTTAAGTCTTAGTACAAAAGAGAGGTTATACAAAAAAAAAAAAAAATTCCAAGTGATGTCACCGGTAATTCAGCCCTTGTCTCCGACATCATAATCTCGGCTGATTGAGGCTATTCGGAGACGTCACAAAGAGTAGTAGTGAGGTAGTAAAATGACAATATTGGTACAAATATCCGGAGGAGACGTGCTCGAATTCTTACCCAACGTTCATACATCGTATTACATATTACACTGATCCGTTTGTGAAGATATAAAACAACTATAAAATTATATTAGAAGCGATACAAAAGTTATTTTATTTCCAATATGATGCTATGAACGTAATTGAAGACTTCGGGGTAAATAATGATAACCCACATATACAAATTGCATACATTTTAATTTTTACTGCTAAAACCAGAGGACTGCCATATTTTTCAAGCAGCATAATCCAACTATTTGCTAACATAGCCTATTTACATAATTATTCAAGCAAATCAAAGATAATGTGGTTTATAGAATGTTAACGACCAGAAACTGTCAATATCAATTTTGAGGGTTATCACTATTTACCCCCGAGGTCTTCAATTCTGTGTCATTGTTTTTACGAACAAAAGAAATGGCATCATCACTTAGCAACGGCCGAATTAACAAAATGCCATTTAGTGCATGGCAACGAGTGAAATATGTATTGTGTGTTAAAAATTCGCAAGTGTGGCGTCGTTTGCGCCTTCGTTACGGGTTCGAAGAGCTTCGAATTACAAGTGTATAATGTTATGGTAACCCCAACTCGTACAGAGGCATTGCTTTAGAAAACACCCTACTTAAGGTATTCACCAAAATACTAACACAGAGACTAACGCAACTGGTAGATCCAATTATACCCGAGTTCCAGTTTGGATTCAGAACTGGAAGATCCACAATACAGGCGGTACAATGTCTAAAGCAGAACATAACAGAAGCTCTAAGCCATGATAAAGGGAAATTATATACAGTCTTCGTAGATTATACGAAAGCGTTTGATCTCCTGGACCCTAAGACTCATCATACACAAACTGGAAGAAATGATCGGTAGGGAACACTACATTACCAAGATAACAAGAGACTTCCTACACAATAACAACATAACAATAGACGATGGCATCTGCATATCAAAACATATCCAACAAACCATCGGGGTTCTCCAAGGAGACCTCTTAAGCCCCTTATTATTCAACATAGCCATCGCAGATATATCAGAGATCATCACAAAGGAAGCAGTAAAAATCTATGTGTACGCAGATGACCTAGCAATATCCTCCACTTCCAGAGAAGAACTCCAAGAGAGACTCGATCGGCTAGCAGTATGAGCAAGAGAAAGGGATCTCAAAATAAATCTGGAAAATACTGTGTACCTCATATTTCGAAAAGGTGGTAGGACAGCCGCAGATGATACCTTAAAAATGGACGGAATATAACTACAAAAAGTAAACAAATTCAAATACCTAGGAATAACCTTTCAGACCCAGGGAACAGTCTTCAACACCCACATCAGAGACAGAGTAACACATGCGACAAGAGCAATGCAGGACATACATAATATCAACAAGCTCTCGCTCAACACAGCCATCAAGCTCTTCAAAACAAAAATCAACCCCATAATTACATACGGTCTGGAGATCATCTGGGAAGATCTAAATAGAAGCAGTCTTGAAGAAATAGAAAACGTCAAAGCAACATACCTGAAAAGGATATTCTGCATCTCCAAATTTTCCCCATCGCGCCTAGCTTATGAGTTCACCAGAGAGACCTTTTACATAGAGGACCTGCGCTACCAGCTGCTACTACCGGTATGTAGTGACAGTATGTGACACTACGACCGGAGCTAAGAAGCAAGAAGAACCAGATCTGGGACAATTTCTACACCACACATGCGATGACTTCACACGACTGGAAGAGACTATCCTACGATCTCATGCATGTCACCACACGCCTGGCAATACATGGTTTCCACTTCAAGCTATGCAAAACCAAAGGTTACCATGATCCAAACCCCATGTGTATATGTGATCTTTGCGAGTGTTTCTTACTTACGTGTACTTACGTGCAAACAAAGGAAAGAATCACTAACACAATTCTGTAGTGAGTGAACGGCAAGACCAATGTGTCAGATTAAATAATTTGTGCTACAGTGACATCTATGCACATTTGTGCGCAATTCTCTCTTTATTATAATGTTACGGTATCGTACGTTTGAAGAAAGGCCGTGTTCTCGATGCCAAAGCTGCTGTTAGCGCTGTTATGCAAGAAAGTGATACGATGAGACTTAGGCCCGTAACATACTTGCAGAGTTTTCGCCAGCGAGAAATGTGTTGCGAGAAAGGGGCGAATAGCCTCCTCCACACACTTGGCGAGTTCTCGCTATCACAGATCACATCTCGCTATGATCATCTATGCACTGGCTTCATGCAGAAAGCAGTTTTCTGATTATAGTAATGACTTGTTGGGGGAAATATGATAGGTTATGTATTTACGTACAATTGTCGTACTTAAATATATAACCTGCAAGTATATTGTCGTACTTTACAAATTACGTACGAACGCTATGTTGAATCTGAGTATTCAGGTGATGAGGAAATGGAGTTACATGAACATATTTTGTTAATGAAAGAAAAAGTAGGCCTAAAATTAAAGCCAGAAATATCTGAAAATCACATTGTATCTTACGAAAATAAGGGCGAGTTTTGGACACTGGTTTCGATTTGAATGATGATACGTTTAGGCGTTATTTCAGGTTCAGTGGACCACAATTTTTTGCCATTCATGATATGATAAAGGATTCTTTGCTATGTTGTGATTAAAATTATGTAAACTGTTAAGACATATAGATGCATTATTTCATATGTTTAATTAATACTATTAAATCCCATCAAAATAAAATATAGCCCTATTTATTTTCAGATAATCTCCAGATTTCTTCTTTAAGTTTCGTGTTTTTATAGTTTTCATCCCGTGTATCATATAAATAGGCCTACGGGTAATATCGTACAAGTTCGATAAGTTTCTGGCTGCAATTATCAGCCATCTTTCCTCATTTTCAAATAAAAGCAATACAATTCATCGCCACCTGTGATGTCTTTTTCTACATTCAATCGTCATCATCATCATCATCCTTCACGAATTAGGCCTCTGTAGACCTGTTTCGGCCCCATCTAGCAGTCTTCTTAACGGTCTTCCTGGTCGACGATGTCCTCTAGGTTTATATTGCATCATAATTTTTGGGATTCTTGAATTTTCCATTCTTCTTACATGATCTAGCCAATTGAATTTGTATCTGGTGATTTTTTCTTCTACTGACTCTACTTCTAATTGTTCTAAAATTTCTTCATTCCTTTTTCGGTCTAAAAGAGTATATCCTGCTGTTCTCCTGAAAAATTTCATTTCCGTTGCTTTGATTCTGTTCATGTCTTTTTTCTTTAATGTCCAAATCTCGCTTCCGTATAGAAGGGTGGGTAATGCTAGTGTATTATATATTTTTATTCTTGTAGATTTTTGTACTAATTTAGCTTTTAATGTATTGTTTATTATTCCTAGAATTTGTGTAAATTTGGTAATTTTCTTGTTCACATCTTTTTCATTTTGATAAGATATTTCACAACCCAGATAATTGAAATTTTGCACTTGTTCGAGGCATTGGTTATTGTGTATTATCTTACTTCTCACTGGGTCTTGTCCTAAAAATGCCATTACTTTTGATTTTTGTGCTGAAATTTCCATCCCAAAATCTTTTAATATTTCATTTAATGTATACAATCCTCTTTGTAAATTATCCTCTGAATTGGAAATTATGACTTGATCATCGGCATAGAGTAAGGTATTTAATGTTAGAGCACTGGTTATTTTGATTCCTGATGTGTAGATTTGGTTCCATTTTAAAATAATTTCATTTATATAAATATTAAATAAAGTTGGTGATAGTGGACAACCTTGTCGAACTCCATTATTAACTAATTTTCTTTCGGATATACAGTTATTTATTTTGACACTTATTTTGCTGTCCGTGTAGATTTCTATTATATTTTGGAATAGCAAATTTGGAATATTTTTTTCTTGTAATATTTCGAATAAAAGGTCTCTTCGGACTTTATCAAAAGCTTTCACAAAATCAATAAAAGCTATATGGGTTTCTAAATTAAATTCTCTTCTTTTTTCCAACAATAGTTTGATACTAAATAATGGATCTACACATGATCTTCCTTTTCTAAAGCCATTTTGACACTCCAGAAGGAAAGTTTCAGCATGTTTTTTTAATTTTTCATTTAAAATCCTACTAAATATCTTATAACATGTGTTGAGGATACTAATCCCTCTATAGTTTTCAACATTCTGTTTATCTCCTGTTTTATATATGGGAATAATTACACTATTTTTCCATTCTTCCGGTAAAGTGGCAGTCAGATATATTCTGTTTAGAAATCTTAGTAATCTTTCTTGAAATAGATCTCCTGCATATTTATACAATTCTGAATTTAGGTTATCTTCTCCAGGTGATTTACTATTTTTCGTCTTCTTTAATGCTTCTTGTAGTTCTTCTTTTGTAATGCATTGTTCATCTGGGTTTTTTGTGTCCCAGAATTTTGAATCAAAAGTAGGATTGTTCCATAAGTTTTTGTAAAAGTCTAGGAATGTTTCTATTTTGGGGCAAGGGTTTATCTTGGCGGATTCCTTTATGTCTCTGTTCATGTATTTTAAAATTTTATATGTATTGGGTTTCATTTTATAAATGTCAGTTTCTAAAAAAGATATAAACTCTTTCCATGATTGCCTGTGTCGTTTTCTAATTTCTCTGTTAGCTATCGCCCTTTTATGTTTATAATCTATTTCATCATTAACGGATTTTGTTTGAAGGTATTTTCTATAAGCTATATTTTTACTTTTTATGATCTCCTTAATTTCATCATCCCAAGATCTTAATTTTTTCTTTTGTGTGAGCCTTATATTTTCCGATGCTCTCCGTGGCTGCCTGTGATATTTGAGTTTTAATATTTTCCCATTCTTTGTGAATGTCTTCATCTTCAGGTATTTCTAACATTTTTTGTTCAAGTCTTTTTTGATAAAGCCAGCGTACACTGTCGTCATGGATTAATCTAATTTTATAACGCATTAATTCTTTTTTGGGGGCATTTATCTTTGTTAAATGTAGCCATCTTGGTGTATATCTCACTTTTGCTAATACAAGGTAATGATCTGATCCAATGTCACTTCCTCTGAAGACCTTGACATCTAAAAATAATTCGGATAATTTTCTATTTGCTATAAAATAATCTATGATAGATTTTGAGCCACTCAATCGTCATAAAGAGTATAAATGTCAAACATCTTTGATAAATGTGTCAAGAAAATTCGCTGAGCTAGCGATTCCAGCGAGAAACTCGCGCGAGGTTTTTGCCTTGAGCGAGAATCTCTTCCAGTGTGTGGACGTCCATTTGAATCCATGTTATCAATTTTTCAATTTTCTCGCAACACATTTCTCGCTGGCGAAAACTCTGCAAGTGTGTTACGGGCCTAAGACGGATGTCCGCAGAGATGACTATACCATACGCAACAAGAGTGAACGTTACCTGAAACTATCCCTAATGCATGCAATGTGTTAAGCCTTGACTTTTCTGAACCGACGCATGCGACAAATCCAAACTACACGAGAGATAGTGAGTGGTTCCTATAACTGCGAGATGCGAGGTCTGCGCACCTCGCAGCCCTGGAAACCACTCCTATCTCTCGTGTAGTCTGGATTTGTCGCATGCGTCTGTTCAGAAAAACCAAGGCTTTGAGGCAGTACTCGATGCGAATCTCCAGGAACGGATTATATATTTTGCTTTTCATACCACAGCTACAAGACGAAAATAACGTGAGCATAGTATAAACAGGTTCGCGCATTGGCAAAAGAAATCCCTATTTTTAATAACATTTTACACCAACTGGTGTGGTCGTGGAGGGTCAATTTCATGAACCCCAAATTCTCCAGACCTGAAGCTACCCGACTTCTTTGTTTGATGTTTTGTGAAGAATAATAATAAGCCTAATGTCCTAGAAGCAAAGATTGAGCTTTTGAGAAAAATGATCCATTCAGTAATGTAACGTTTGTGAATATTTGCTTTCGTGTATCAGTATTTATTTGACATATATAAAGACTGCTATTATTATGTATGAAAACTGTACACATAAAAGTTATTATATTGCAATTCAAGGTGTAAGTTGTGTGGAATTGCAGCCTTTCATGTCCAATCAGTGTTGCAAAGCTCACGCTGTTATAACGATTCTTGAGCAGAAGAGTGCAGCCCGACAGTTTGTGATGAAGGGTTGTTCTGACGTCAGCGAGCGTGGCGTGATATGTTTGCGTCAGTGAATACCAGAGTAATGCAATTCCTGAACAGTTATGAGCAGTGTTGTCATAGACTTATAAAAAGTTTAATGTTATGATCATTGCAGCCATACGCTGATGGTGAAGCAAACAAAGTTATCAGTGATGAAGTTTTTGTCGTACATGAATGATAAACCACATTATTAGATTCAAATGATACTTTCAAAGTGAATACGAATGTGCGGCTAGTGCAATACGATTTTATAACAAAATGGCGTCTGTGATTCAGTGTTTTTTAATATTTGATTAATTTTTAGATTAGTAATGGATTCAGAATATTTACAGGAGCTACTTTTTTTTAGTTTTCCTGCATTTTGTATTCAAATTACATTGTGCACTGTGTTACGTCAGCCAATTTCACTTTTTGAAAGAAGTAACATCATTTTTCTTTCTTAAGCAATGCCCTGCAATGAGAGAAATTCGCTGAACAGGTTGGAACAACGCACAGCGATTTGTTCGAACATGTAACAGACTTAAAGAGACTGAAAATATTGCGGACTGTCCACGTAGTTGTCTCCAAAATTCAACTACAATTGTTGAAAATCGCTGTTTTTTTATGATGGCTCGTAGAAACCCCGCAAAGAACTCTAGGGATTGCGGATTGCATCGAAAGTTTCTTGAAACTATGAGAAAGCGCATTTTCACATAGACCAGCGGTCATCAGCACATCGCACCCTAGGCTAGCGTCTCTTACACTGCACTATGGCGCATTCGTAGCTGCTAGTGGGTATGCTCTCTACCTCTTCCTGCTGGACAACGAGGCACACGGGACGGCTCCGCTTACCCTTTACCCATTTCAACGAGTACTGACGACCACTGACATAGACGATAAGAAATCGCATTGGCGATGGTAACCCCCGTTCGAGACGTCCCTGGTATTGTAAAAGACAAATAATTCAAGCCGAAGAATAGAATAAAAGCAGAAAAAGTACGAAAGAAAATAACAGAAAAAGATAAGAGAAAATAAATGAAAGGAAAGGAAGAAATGGAAATGGGGAGGAAAGAAAAAGAAATAAAAGAAAAGTGAAAGTGAAGAAAAACGGAAAAGAAGAAAGAAAAAGGTGAGCAGTGGCTTTCACTGTAATGACCAACTTTCTACAGGATTACGTGCCAACTTTCTACAGGACTGTTAGAAGAAATGGAGCTGCTTAGGCACTTCTCGATCGCACTGTATATATAGGGAATAAAATTAATTTGTATTAACGTTGTATCAGATTCGCTTTTTTTATAATGAATTAACAACTCTTAAATACTCATTCCCATATGATCGATTTTTTACTGTCCATAATATTTCTTGATTTTCTTGTTCTACCTCAATGGTATTCAATCTTTTTTGCTAGCGTACCCAAATTATATTATATTATATTATATTATATTATTTTGTACTCCCAAAGTGCATTGCAATTATATAAGTGATGTACTAAAAATGTATTATTATTATTATTATTATTATTATTATTATTATTATTATTAGTATTATTATTATTATTATTATTATTATTATTATTATTATTATTATTATACAGTAGTTATTGATGCAGTGATAATAGTTATGACTTACGTAAAATTGTATTCAAACAAGGAAAATCAAGAGTTGATATTGCAAAAGAAACTAAAATATAATGCAGTAATTATCAACAAGTGTAATAAAATTAATATATTGTCATTTTTACGTACGTAATGAGGGGTACGCCTACTATAGATTGAATACCACTGCTCTACCAAAAGATGATGCTTACCGATTGCAGGGGACTTGTTCCGCGTGTTATATCGAAGTAAGTGAACATTGACTTTCTACTAAATCGACGGAGCAGTGTATAACTATATTTCAATCATTCCACCAATATTATATAAGTGATTTCGTGCTAAAGGGCGATAATTCCTGACCCATGGACGTCGTGTTGCTTGAAGGCTACAGAGTTGTTTACGATCTCTGACAACGAATCTGATTGACGTCATGTGCGTCAGGAATCTCACCGACAGCTGAATTGCGGCGAGAGGTGACAGACCAGTAGTGAGTGATTTCATAATCAGAGTGCACGGTGTATTAAAGTAGCAATGCCCAAGAAAATCAAGCCTTTTTGGGAGGGGTACATAACAAACTTTTTCGATGCCAAGTACAGTTTTAGGCCACCGGCGTGGCTCAGTCGGTTAAGGCGCTTGCCTGCCGGTCTGAAGTTGCGTTCGGGCGCGTGTTCGATCCCCGCTTGGGCTGATTACCTGGTTGGGTTTTTTCCGAGGTTTTCCCCAACCGTAATGTGAATTCAAGGTAATCAATGGCGAATCCTCGCCCTAATCTCGCTATCACCAATCTCATCGACGCTAAATAACCTAGTAGTTGATACAGCGTCGTTAAATAACCAACTAAAAAAAGTACAGTTACTTGAAAATCGTAGGAGCCTGCAAAAAACGTGGTTTCATTATTTCCAAGAAAGGCATCTAATACCTAATAAGACTAACAAAGCTCGGATGGGATTAATTCCTGAGTGGAAAAAGCAAGCAAATCCACCCCCCGTCACAAGTCTCCGCACCCCATGAGATGATACCAATTAATTCCATTCGAGCTTTACCAATCTTATTAAATACGCAGAAGATGCCTTTCTTGGAAATAACGAAACCTCGTTTATTGCAGGCTTCTTTTATTTTCACTTAACTGTACTTGGCACTGGAAAGGGTCGTAATGTACCCCTACCAAAAAAGCTCAATTTTCTAGGAAATTTTTGTTGTGAGTCGCTGTGCACTCTATGAGATCACTCAATACTGATCTGTCAACTCGCGCTATAGTTTAGCTGTTGTGTGACTCCTGAAGCACATGATGTCATTAAAATTCGTTATCAGAGATCGGAAACAACCCTGTACATAAGGGAAGTTGGAATTGCTGGAACGGAGTGACCCTCGAACTCACATGACATCAACACTATCGAATAGAGCTGTAAGGCCCGGAAGTAGCCCGTGAAATCTTGGTAATCGAAGATTCTGTCATTCAGGAATAGGACAGATTCAACCCAGAATCTCTTTACGATATCATAGAGAGTATTCCAAGTGTATGCGAGCTAACTGTATCATCGGAGAAATATAACAGGGTGCTAAAAGCCACGCGTATATGTAAGATTTTTTAAAATATTATCATGTCTGTTTTCGTTCATGGATTTTTAAGGTAAATGTTTGCTTCAGATATCTATAAAGTATATTTCTACATATTTAGCATAATTTGAAGGTACTCTCTACAATATTAGGTGAACATGGTGAAAAATATTTTATGATGTGTGTTTGAAGAAAGAATTAAAGTGACTATGTAACTCAATAAGTAAATAGTTACAATAAATAAGTAAATACAAGGCAAAAATTGATAGGCCTGCCTAATAAATAAAAACATGACGAGTAAATACCTCAACAGGTGAATGAGAGATGAACACAATTTCAAAATTTCTTTGGTATTATTTCACCTTTATTTTACAGAGTTTTCTGCTCATCAGTCTCTGTATTATTAAAAGCTTTTTTTTTCTTTTGTAGCAACAAATATATAAGCAACTCTTACCATGTCATATTTTATTGCACTTATTTTGGTACTACGCACTAAGATTGTTGTAACAGATTTTGAGGACATTTGACAATATTGTAATGATTTTTTATAATTTGTTTCGATTCTATAATACACCGTGGATTTGATCTAAACATATCTTAATCAAATATATTTACCACTTGATCAGTATGCGTTGATAGTGCTTATAAAAAATTTTATCACATATTTAGAGCAGATTACTATTATACAAAGAAAATGTATATACTGCTGAATAGATGCTTAACTACCACATCTGTTTAATACTATAGACTCGCAGAAAACTGCTTTTATGTATGCACCAAGTTCCAATATGGGTCGCCTGAACCCTTCATTGAACATGTTCAAAAGAAATGTTTTTATTCACACGTATTCGATCTGTTCAAAGTATGTTCAAAACGCACTAGACAGAATTCAGTGTAATGTAAACGACTGTTATTGTGAATATGTTTGTTTTTCGGAGAAATTTGATTTCATTTCCATTAGTTTGTTTGTTCTATTTTAGATATATTTTCTTATGATCCTCTCTTGCTACCAGTAAAGTAAAATAAATATTGATGATGGTGGTTTTATGAAGAACATAGTATTGACGCTCAAATTCTGTACTGCCAATAACACTGAACAACAAGAATTTTGCTCCGACTTTAAACAATGCGTCACTTATGCTTTTGTGTGCGCTGAATCTGAAAATGCATCTCTTTTCTTTGTATCACATAATGATTTTAAGAAATATTATGATTTCACGTTTCGATAAGCGCTCTTCCAGGAAACATCTGGCGCGGGTTGGGAGTTGTAAACCAAAACGAAAGCTAATGCATTTTATTTATGAGTTTATGATCTATTTACGGTTTCTTACGGTTGTTGACATGTTCGTTTGTACTTCTAATAAATAAACAGATACTGGTCCCTTCTATTCAGTAAATTTCATAACAATTCAAAGTGAGGTCTACGCAATGAACAAACAAGGATATGGTTTTCAGTATTTGAAAGAAAAGTTTACCAGTTTGAGTGAAGGCAAATTAAAAGAGGGCATTTCAATCTGTCCACAAATTCGCAAAGTTTTGGCTGAATGTTTGTTTGAAGAAAAACTTTCCGTTACAGAAAAAATGGTATGGCGTGCTTTCAAAGATGTTTGCTCAAATTTCGAATTTGTGGAAACCATGTTAAGTGCATATGAGAAAACGATGTGTAATATGTCTCTCAAAGTACACTTTTTACATTCTCATTTGAATTTCTTTCGTTCTAACCTTGAAGCGGTAAGCGACGAGCATGAGAATAGATTTCATCAAGAAATATCAGAAATGGAATGGCAATATAAAGAAAGATCATCATCCAGCATGCTTGCAGAATATTATTGGTTCCTTGTAGAAGACAGTCACGAGTCTATTGATAAACATAAGTCAACCAGAAAATTATTTTAAGTTGTAAGTTCAAATTCCGAGATTTTTCTCATTATACACATGAAATGTTTTTATTGTTGTTCTTTTTTTTCTATTTTAAACTATGTAACATCATTTTTGTATCCAGTACACATTTTTAAAGTATTATGGGGCATTCTGAATCCCTAGTCTGTTGTAATTTTATCAGTAGCAGTGAAAAAAAAAAAAGTTTTTTCATTAAACATTCAATTCACTTTCCCCAGAAAATGGTATATGATAGGTCAATTTGGATTTTAAATTCATATTTAAAGCACACATATTAGTAGTATTCACCTATTTTTTATTTCAGAGCAAGACAAAAAGTAAACATTTGTTGTTCAGTGTAATTTGTCCTACCGTCTGTGATGTTTCGTAGTTGGCAATAACTCAGCTGTATAACGATGAGTATTTACGAGGCCAGAAGAGGGGGAGAATATTTAATTATGGTTCCCAGGAGAGTTATTTAATATCAAAACAAACCACTCAAATCATTGCCGTTAATATGAACGTAACATTGTAATGTTTAGTAGTTATGCATTTATTTCAATTAGGGTTTATAAATACACTGATTGAAATATTTGGTTTCTAAATTCAATCCAGACAAAGTGAACTCAAATACATACCAGGTTTTCTTTCTTGTCTTGCTCTAAATCTAAGATTACTGGGGAGGAACGTTGTTGTTACATGTCCCATAGAATTTTAAGTTTCATGGGATACTGTAGTTCCCTGTTGCGCTCAGTGACATTATAGGGATGATTATCACTGACTGACTTATGAGTTCTGAAATGTTAGAGTCATTTCCTTTCACAACACTGTGAAAGTAGTTGATCAACACCAGTTTCTTATATTGGCATCCATGGCGGCAAAAGGCTAAAGGAATTAGGAAACAGAACTTGGCTAATATAGACGCGTCGAGTTTTATGTTTGCGCAGAACTCTCGCGTCGTCCTAATTTGCAGAGAGTTGCCACTCAGGGATTTACAGAGTATTCAATCTTCATTAGGCGGACAAACAAATTACTTTGTCTGTAACCAGAGTGGACAGGAGCAAATATCTGCATCACGCCACACTGTATTTACTGTGCGTTTCAAATCAGAAGATGGTGGAAAACTTTTCCGGTTATTCTAGATAATTGTTCCTTAGTTTCTCTTCTTGCTTTTTTCTGTTCTCTTTATTCCACCTTTTTCTTTCTTCTTTTTCCGTTTTTATTCACTATCACTTTTCTTTTATTTCTTTTTCTTTCCTCCCCAAATTTTGAAAATATTCGCATGGAAAATGTTTGCAAGGAAATGAATTAACAAAGCAACTACTATTATATCATAAACAAAATATGTGCCCATGTGTTGTAAAAATGTCAACTCTACTGTATAGCTTCAGCAGATTTCGAGAAAATAATTTAATATTCTGGTGATAGGAAGTTGCGCACAAATATTCACCTTAAAACCATAATGCTATAATATATTTGTTATGTACTATTAGTTACGGTTAAAATATATACCTAGGTAACTTTACTTTGTACTATAATATTGTTTTGATTAGTTTATTGATTACTTTTATAAGGCTAAAGATACCATCAATATCAATTCCAACTTATCATTTCATGCTTAATCTCTTTCTTTGGGATATCACTTTCTTTATGATCGATGTGTTTTATTCACTTAGTACAGTATATAATTGTACTACTATGGAATTTATGTGAATATTCCTTTCTAACTTTTTATTATGTTTTAACATTTAAAACACAACAGCAATATTAAGAAATTGGTATTAGTACTTTCGTTTTACATACAATATAGAAAATATCGAACAGAAAGAAACCATATAAAATGACATAAAATTTCACGTTCCGTTTGAAGTTTATACACTACTGTTTTCTTAATCCAACAGGCTGCTTTTTCATATACATAATCCTACTTCCTTCCGTAACTAGCGCTTAATGCTCGCGCACGACGACGTCAAGGTCAGAAAAATGCGCTTGCTTTGACATCACTACTGCAACACTTTTAAAAAGATAACGTAGTTCTAATTGATGTAATCGGTTTGATTTTAAAATATTTAAAGGTTCTTCTAAAAATTAATGTAAGTAAAATGAAAAATTCCAAGATTGATATATTTATAACATATTTCCTAAAAATACATATTCACATAATTTTTTGTGCGAATATGTGGATTTATATGAAATAAAATTCTACTTTTACGCTTGAAACTTCACATTCGGAATGATTTATGTGCTTATAATAGATTTCCTGGAAATATGTGTTTTTTTGTGAAATAAAATTCAGTTTTTACGCTTGGAACTTCGTATTCGGAATTTTTAACTTTGTTGATTGTGTTTAATTACATAGGAATTCGCTTGTTACGTACCTATTACCTTCACATCTTCACATGGATAATTATTTTTTTTTTGTTGACATTAATAACTAAAAATCTAAGACGAAACTCTAGATAGACCAAACGCATTCTCGTCGGCACAAACATCCTTATAGATAGACTATACTTTTTTTTTTACACGCAGAGCGTCTTAGTAACACAGGATATGAAATTTTCTTCCATGCATTTACTCTTTGTTGTGTTTTGGAGCTTCATTTTTTTTCACTTATAAGCAACTTAAGTGGAATGAAGAGTCTCGTTTTAAGACGTTGCTCTTAGTGCATAACTTTACATTTTCGCTAACATTGTTGCGGTGAAACAAGTGAAGCTTCTTGTGAGCATTTTGTTGTTCTTTGTGTTGTCAATTATACAGGTGATAGATTATATCTGTTGAATACATTAATACTGAATTACATTTAAATGGTTCAGCTGTTGCCTCCGTAATAATACACGCGTCACTACGTGCCTCCGCACATAGCGAAATATGATAGTCATAGTATGTTTATTTTGATTATAAATTTATTTTGCCTAGATTGTAACTACAAAGAACACTGATTTTGCAAAGTTATCAATGCGTTCAGAAAACATCAAATTGGAACCAAAAATAATGTTGTCGCATTTGTTGATGACCTCGGTGACAGGCAGCGAATCTAGTGGCCAGCAGTTAAAGCAACGTGGCTTCCAGTCTTATCATTTTACGGTGGCTTCAGTTTCTTCAGATGCTGTAAAGAGGCATAGGCATTTAACTGATTCGTTGCTTCAATTTAAGCTTACATGAAACGTGGGCATCCAGTACCTGAACGTGCAGTGCTCAGTGTAGCCTACATGATCTCCAGGCTAGCTTAAAATATTTGTGATTTTGTTGTTAGTTATTATTCTACTTGAACAAGTACAGCCAGCGCAATAGAATGTAGGAGAACGTAAACACGCTGCAACCTGTTCCCTCCCCATACGGGCAAATCATACAGGGAGGTGAAGAGCATGTGACGTTGCTTGAGTATTTTCATTCTCAAACTATCCACTGGCCGACTTTACACTATAATATTTCACCACCGTCCATTTTACATATTTTTTCGATACTTGCAACCATCTTGCACTTCGCATCGCGCACCTTTGTTTGTAGCCGTAACAATAAACTCCATGTGAACAGCGGTTCCTATCCTCTCACACAAAATTGATAAAATGACAGCAGTAATGAACGAATTATATAGGCGCTATTGCCAAATATTTCTTACGGATGCTTTCATTTATAGCTCTTGTGCTTGCGTTGGTACTTTAGTTATGTCGTCATTGGCGCTAACAATAGTTGGCGCAACGTAATCCATCGGCGAATTTGTCTGCTGGTCCCGAGCTGCGCTTGGGCTTGGTTTTCATGCCTACTTGGGTTAATTACCTGTTTGGGTCCTTCGCGAGGATTTCCCCAATTGTCAAGCGAATATCAGGTAATCACATGATATCCTCGGCCACATCTCATCACCAATTCCATCTACTCTAAATAATCTTGTAGTTGTTACTGCGTCGTTAAATAAGACTAAATTATCTGCTTTCTTTAGTATAGAATTATTACTTTGCTGTTGTGTCATTTTTTCATCGTCTCTGATTAGTTAATCTGTATAGTTGGAATGATAATTAATTATCATTACACATAGCTATACAGATACGTGTTACGTACAGTCTTAGAAAAAGGTTTTGTTCCACAGATACAGACCGATTATTTAGTCCTGGCAGCTCAGCGACGCGAAAGAGGGGAAGTAATCGGAGGAGTGGGGAGAGTTCCGGAGTAGAGATAAGGGCGAGCAGTCGGTAAAGGCAAGCGAGTGAATAAACCAAACATCCCTTGGCGTAACTAAATGGACTCGCCTGTCCCACGTGCACATCCCCAGCGACTGTCAGGACTAAATAATCGTACTGTACTTCACAAGTCTCAGAAAGGAGGCACTGCGCATGATGAGAGGACATGCGACTTGGTTCACAAGAGAGGACTAGTTGAGATAATAAAATTAGTTTTGTTTCGTTGTATGTCTGATCATGCGCACTGGCTCCTTTCTGACACAAAGTATCTGTGCGACAAAATTGTTTCCTAAGACTGTAGCCTACTTATTATTCATGTGCCAGTTGATAGAATTGAATAATTTTTATAACCCGACCACCAACTGCTCCGTTTTTTTATAGAACTGGTTAGGGTCTTACAGTACCATTGCTCCAACAAACCGACATTGGAACAATTGAAACAGATAGGATATGGGCTGTTCCCGTTGGAAATTCTTTTCGTATTGACAAACCACAGGGGCGCTGAACCGTTGACCTTTCAAATCTCTCGCTGTATCCTGTGCGTGGGTGTAAAATACATCGGAACAGTCTTGCCAACCTTTGCACAATAGCATCACACACGTTGAGCATCATTGGCGATGGATTTTGTGTCCTCAGGTCAAGACTTAAGAGGTACAGTTTGGAAGAGAGAAAACTTATGATCTCCTTGTTACGTATTAGGAACTAAAACCAACACTGAGTAGGTCCTCCCTATATTTGTGATTAATTAAAAATATTGTATGCTATCTGTCATTCATAATAATTCCAAAATTGTAATCTTGTCATTTCTCATCTATTTCTTCCTTTTGTTGTTTTGTTATTTTCTTCAGTAAACATTTAGGCTAGGGTTCACTTGGTTCAAATTTATAATGCAACTCGCCTATCTCACAAGGGAATTTTTTTATTGCTCTCCCTTTAGATTTCAACAAATAATAGCGTAATTTATTGCTCGGGGAGACCTGAATCAGAATATAAAGTGAAAACATGCCAAAGTTGCGATTAAAAGGGCGTAAATAACGTTACAAGAATCATGAAACAGCTGTATATATAAACAGCCTATATAATGGACATGGAACGGCTTTTGACGGGCATTCAGTTAGCTCAATGGATAGCTTGTTGAGTTGTTATGTAGCATACCCGTCTTCAAATCGATTACACATCTCATTTTGTTTATAATATTTTTTTTATTTTCTTGTTTAGTCCTTTTTGTTATTTTTTATTGTTCTTTCATTCTTTAGATTCTGATGGCAAAAAAAAAACTATGTTATTACTGTCTAAACTAATAAAATAAAAGTGTCTCTTACTTATCTTCTTGCGAACAAAACAACTTAATTCTGCAGTGAATGATAGTGGAAGGTTTCATTACTGAAAAATGATCAAAACAACACATATCGTCGCATATGCTACAACAGATAAATACTAGTATGTTACACTTAAAATACATTTTCCCTTGTGCTATGTCAAAGCATATATTCTTCATACTGTATTTTCAAATGTTTCAACGTCAACATTCTTATATCCAGCATGTTCGTTCAGCTAGAATCACCTAACGAGGGATCGATTTATTTCTATCAGTATTCAGAAGTCCTGCCTTCTACATGTTCTAAAACAAAAAATAGGAAGTAGCCGGGAATCGAACTCAGAATTCGAAAGACTCATCACTAACTGGTTGAGCTACGCCAACGATGGTATAATTATAAAGTATTGCAGAATGTCGATTGGCATGTAGTGACTTTTAACTACGATTTACGCCCTTTATAAGCAACTTCGGCATAGCCTATTTTTAAAGTTGTTCCTTATTCTCGTTTTTATGAGCTTCGAAATGAGCTATGTTCCATTAAAATGTGAAAGAGGTGTGATGAAAAGTTGTCCACATCTGTGGAGTAACGGTTAGTGCGTCTGGCCGCGAAACCAGGTGGCCCGGGTTCGATTCCCGATCGGGGCAAGTTATCTGGTTGAGGTTTTTTCGAGGTTTTCCCTCAACCCAGTATAAGCAAATGCTGGGTAACTTTCGGTGCTGGACTCCGGACTCATTTCACTGGCATTATCACCTTCATATCATTCGGACGCTAAATAACCTAAGATGTTGATAAAGCGTCGTAAAATAACCTACTAAAATAAAAAAATAAAAATGTGATGAAAAGTTTCCCTTGTCAGACCATTTTAAGTACAAAATCACTCTTAAAAAGCACGAGTGTTAGACCGAACCGCCGAGGGACGATACTTTTTAGGAACGGTAATAAATCCTTCGTGTATCTACCTCCAGAATGGAGACAAAGCTTGAAGATACATCTCTTATTTTTATGCTTACAAAATAATAATAGTAATAATAATAATAATAATAATGTTTCCAGTTACTTCTCACTCACTCCAAAATTAAGTTGTGCCGATTATAATAGCCTATAATTATATCTTATTGAAAATGCAAATATGGCAAATCTTGAGTCTGGTTCAGAATCATTTCGTCTTGTATTCAATCAGTATGATTGTAATACGTGTTAGGTTTTACTTTTTATTTTACTCCGTTTACTCCGTCTACATAATTAATTCCTAGTAGGCCTACTTTTATTTTTGAAGTGAACTCGTCTTGAAAATGTATAGAGTGATGTAAGCATCTTAAGTTTTCAAGTTTATATTTGAGGAGAAAGTAATTTATTCGAACACACAAAGGGTAAAAATTATGAGATGAAGGTTCTAAATTACATCGCCAGATACCAGTTAATATGAAAAGAGAACGGCAAAGAAAAAGCTGCTCTGAAATGAAGTAATTGGCTTGAAACAAGGTCCGAGGAGTCTTTTCATTAAAGCTTAGCGTATTTATCTTCACGAGGAGTTGCAGTATATAACTGCTGTTACTACATTTAGAAAATCACACCGAGTTTTACAGTATATTGAACAAGGACATAAATTATTCTCTTTTTTTTTATAAATCCTATATTTTTACGAGGGATAGAGATCTCTTGCTACTGCTACTGCTACTGGTTTTACGCTATAGTATGATGTAGCAGTGTGAATTTTTTTGCCAATGTGCGTGCAAACGAGTAAAATTGTATCTTTCAAAGTATAGTATGCTTCAATTTGGCAATATTTATGATATTATGCACTACTACTTTAAATATACAGTAAATGCCTAAAAAGTGCGAAAGTACAGGACTAAGTAGAGTAAATGGCTGACATAATCTGTTCTAAAAGATGGTATTTACAGCAGCACTGTAATCGAAAACATATGTACAGTAGTGGCAAAAAAGAACCTGACCGATCCCTGTAGCTGATTTCAGAGCCTTGTTCACTCCAGAGCACGATAGACTGGTAACTAGGACTTTTGTGGTTCGAATTCTGCCTGGGAAGGAAACTTTTTTTTTTTGTTCCTTATTCAAATTTATTCCCAATACTTTTCGATTGCTGGTAAAATTCATGTTCTGGGAATAATAAGTTAATTAAGTAGTAAAATATCGCTGCAATCGAAAAGTATTGGGAATAAATTTGAATAAGGAACAAAAAAAGTTTTTTTCCCAGGCAGGATTCTAACCACGAAAGTCTTAGTTACCTCTCTATCGTGCTCTGGAGTGAACAAGGCTCTGAAATCAGGTACAAGGGTCGGTCCGGTTTTTTTTTTTGCCACTACTGTACACCATTTGAAATTGATAGAAAGAAATGAGTCTGACGATCTACCTTCAACTAGTAATTCATTGTCAGCCGACTAATTTAGCAGAGATCTGTATGAAATAATGGTTCAGGGCAGCATGCAACAAATTTGAGGACAAGCACTTTAAAAATTTTGTTGCAAAGTACACTTGTACACAAGGGCAGTATTGTTATAGTAGTACCGGCATTTTAAGTTAAATTTTACAGCAAAGACTTAAACATTTCATTCAGGGCAGTACCTGTGTTCCAGTTATACCGGTGTTTTAAGTTAAAATTTTACAACAAAATCATTGTAAAATGGGCTTAAACACTGAATTAAGAGTGGTAGCTGTGTTATATTCGTGTTTTAAGTTAAAATTTTACAACAAAGATTAACGTAATATGGATTTGAACCTGCATTAAGAGTGATACCCGTGTTGTAGTTATACCGGTGTTTTAAGTTAAAATATTACAACAAAAATTATCGTAAAATGGGCTTAAACACTGAATTAAGAGTGGTAGCTGTGTTATACTCGTGTTTTAAGTTAAAATTTTACAACAAAGATTAACGTGATATGGACTTGAACTTGCATTAAGAGTGGTACCTGTGTTGCAGTTATACGGGTGTTTTAAGTTGAAATTTTACAACAAAAATTATCGTAAAATGGATTTAAACATAGCATTTTAAGAGCTGTACTTATGAAGCAGTAACATTTTAAGTTATAGTTTTGCAGCAGAGATTGTTGTAATATAGGCTTAAACATTATATTGAACGAGATCACATAATTAAATTTTTTTCCAAGTGACAGGCCTACGTTTAAATTTGCCGTGTGTTCAGATAACACCGCACTATTGCTAAGGAGTTTAGGAATGTACCGA
This sequence comes from Periplaneta americana, assembly GCF_040183065.1. Classification (NCBI taxonomy): domain Eukaryota; kingdom Metazoa; phylum Arthropoda; class Insecta; order Blattodea; family Blattidae; genus Periplaneta; species Periplaneta americana. The sequence goes on along the minus strand of NC_091127.1, from coordinate 111,257,830 downwards.
TTTTGTAACGTTTCAGTTCATTTATTTAAAACTAATATTTTATGATTTATCGGGAATACGACTGTCCCTCTTCCTATCTAATAAATGCTGAGTTTAAATGAATACTACATTAATTTAGATTGCTGTTCCTGCTGTCAGAAAAGGCCTTAACTCACCTGTAACGACTGATAACTGCATCTAGTGCATGCAACGCACTGCAGTGGTGCCTCCACGGGAAGCGGCTTATGTCGGCTTCATTATCAGGAGATTACCCACGGCAATTAGTTATCTAGAGATTAAAGTTATAGTTAAAATATGAGTTCTCAGTATCACGAGGGTTTCGGGTTGAACTGTTATTATTAACGACCAAGGATTTGCTGCTAGACCCAAGTTTGAGAATAAGGACATCTCATTTTCTTGAGTTCTCTTTTTAGTATCATATATTTTTTTAGGAAAACGTCTAATTCTATCTCAATTTCTTCACTTTCATGCTTCCTTGTCAGTCATCAGCGCAAATATATTTTCTCAGTTCAGTTCATTTTTAAGTGTTCTAGGAAAGCATAACTTAAAACTGAACTTGGAATACCTTAACTTCACACATCAGCTCAGTTTTAAGTTCTAGTTAAGTCTGATATTGGAGAAAAGTGAAGCTTAAATGGGAGAGTAGCGTCTCCGGGAGTTGAGTGCTAGGTCACGGACTATTATGCTGTCACAAGTTCAGTTCCCAACGTTTATTGGAATGATACTAGTGACAAATATTACCGGAGGATGAGTACTTCTCCTGATCTCTTTCCATTTTCTCTCAATATTTGATTCCAAAAGCCATTTTATCTCAATAACTTATCCCATATACAGTGTGAGTCAAAAGTCGCTTTACCCGAACACTTCTTTACATTTAATTACATTCATTTCACATTTGACTACACATTCCTTTACATATGTTCAAAATGGAAGCCTTGTTTCTCGATACACAATTCACAATGTTTAGACCAAGGCCGTCCAAACTACGGCCCGCCATGATCATTTCAGTGGTCCGTCATGATCTGAATATTGATTCGTTAATTTTAAACAACTTTATAAAGTTCAATTTCCAGCAGCATAATATGTTTTGAGCATGACTCGAAAGTTTGAAGGCTGTAACCGTTACTTTCTGGAAAATGAAGACTATCGCATTCTTTTCATTGAGTTGGTTATATACCAGAAACTTACCGAATGCGACCCTATGACTTAGAGTTTGGGGACTACCAGACGTTGCAAGGCCACTTCCATCCCAAGGCAGGTCGGTCAGTCACAACAGGGTATGTCATTCATCCCATACATTCCGTTATCCACCAACTCTAAACTTCCATTGACATTCTTCGTCAGTGCTGCACTGTTCGTGCGGTAGTGTGGTGTGAGGTTTACTTAAGTGCAAAATTTTTTCGAAACTACGAAAAGTCGATAGTGAGTGTAGAAAGTAAGCTTATAATAAATCTTGGCTCGGTAAGTATTTTGTGAAAGAGCATGGAAACAAAGTGATTTGTGTTATTTGCAACGGTGTTATGGCTGTAATGATGGGATGTAATATTAAAAGACATTACCAGACAAAACACTCATGATTTTTATAAATTCAAGGGAAACGAACGTGAAAAAGCAAGCTCGGCATTTGATCTCCATGTTTTCTTCAACATATGTATGTGAACAAACATTTTCGAAAATGAAAATTCAGAAATAAGATTAAGATCAAGCTTAAATGACGAGCATCTCCAAGACGTGTTACTTCTGAGAACCATAGCAGGGACCGGATATCGACATTTTATTATCTTCAAAACACCACTTCCACACTTACCATTAGGCGAGTAATTATGCATGCCTTTTTATTTAAGTATTTTTCAAAATTAAATAATCCAAATTTTATAGAATTAATTAATTACATTATAGTGTGTGAAACTGTGTGTCGACATTCACATAGGCTTACTCAGTGTGCTATATTTGGATTGGCTTATAGAATTATTCAAGCCAGCTCAACCTGCAGGATTAGATTAACAATTTAACTAAGTGCTCCAGTTTAAATTGGCTGCCCCAGATTCCCTCTTTACACGTTCTTGTATTTTATTCCAGACATATCGCGTCGAGCGCTTTCTTGGCAAAAGAAAGCGTCGAAATAATGAATATGGTCGCTTGTGTTGCTACTATTCGTGGGCGAGAAATTCAAGCTCCCATCAAAAATACAAATCGAGAGTATAAAGATAATTTGTTTTCTAAGTGCAATGAGAAACGGCTGGGAGAAAATGTCAATTTTCTTAATGTATGATTTTTTAAAATTTAGGTTTGCAGTGTATCTGAGTTACAGAAATATGGAACGTTCCACTGTTAGGGAAATGAAGGGAAGAGTGACTAACCTGTCTGTTGGATCTTTACTAAGAGCTGTTCTCTGTTCTAGTACGTAGCTCAGAAACGTTGACTTTTTCTGCATCTGTGACACGGTACAAAGACAAAAGTCTCGCACCCACTCGAACATCGTATAAACTGTAAAATCTCAAATCATGTTTTCTTACCACACAATTTACCTTTTCAATAGAAGAATCGTAAACCTTACACATGTGTTGTCCATAAAGCTATTCAGGAAAGATTTAACCTGTTTTACAGATTTGTCCATTGATTTGAGATATTTTACAGCATTATCAAACTTAATTCTTGACCTTACTTTACGCGGGTAGGGTAAGTTGTCATGTCATATCCAGGCTTGTAGTGTTCGTTTCTGTTATTACGCGAAGTAGGAGTAAAGTACGCTGGATACCTAAAAGGGGTATTTACCGATACAGAGCTATAATTTCTGTTGCCATTTCAGTAGTACGGGCAGTAAAACACGTAACCATTGCTGTTCCTTCACAGTAATATGAAGTGAATGGAAGATACTATACATTAAATGCGTTAAATTATTATTATTATTATTATTATTATTATTATTATTATTATTATTATTATTATTATATCCGGACGTTTGAGATGGGCAGGGCATGTAGCACGTATGGGCAATCCAGAAATGCATATAGAGTGTTAGTTGGGAGGCCGGAGGGAAAAAGACCTTTGGGGAGGCCGAGACGTAGATGGGAAGATAATATTAAAATGGATTTGAGGGAGGTGGGATATGATGATAGAGACTGGATTAATCTTGCTCGGGATAGGGACCAATGGCAGGCTTATGTGAGGGCGGCAATGAACCTCCGGGTTCCTTAAAAGCCAATAAGTAAGTTATTATTATTATTGTTGTTGTTATTATTATTATTATTATTATTATTATTATTATTATTATTATTATTATTAGAATGAAATGCTGCATTAATAAATATAAACAAGAGTATCTGTATAAAAATTCAATTTTAAGTGGTGTTAATTGTTAATGTTCTGTATTTCCTTTTCAAGCGTTGTAAAATATACAACTATAAGTTAAAAGCAGCATTATTATTGCATGTAAAATGTGTCTTTACTGTGAGTTTGTAAGGGAACTAAATAGAGTGATACTGATATGTGGAGGATAATAAGCACAACGTCCATTCCAAATTACATCCTTAAAAAAAAAAAAAAAAAAAAAAAAAAAAAACATTGTTCACATTTTTACGTCCAACACTATAACGTGTAACAAAGTTGGTCCAGTATTTTGCCCATTTTATTAGCAGTCTAATGTGTAAGTAATAATATCTCCTGAATTTTTGCCAGTTAAACTAAGTCAGTGGAATTGTGTTGGAGCAAATGTTCCCACTTGTACAGAAGATGCACTTTCCGTTAGAAAAGATGAATGCACATTCATTCATTCATTCAGTGTTTCGCCCAAGGGCAGGTCTTTCACTGCAAACCCAGCTTTCTCCAATATTACTTATGTTCTGCCATCCCATTTGTCTCCTTATATGATCCATATATCTTAATGTCGTCTATCATCTGATATCATCTTCTGCCCCGAACTTTTGTGCCGTTCACCATTCCTTCCAGTGCATCCTTCAATAGGCAGTTTCTTCCCAGCCAGTGGCCCAACCAATTCCTTTTCCTCTTCCTGATCAGTTTCAGCATTATTCTTTCTTCACCCACTCGTTCCAACACAGCTTCATTTCTTTTCTGTCTGTTCACTTCACACGTTCCATTCTTTTTCAGACCCACATTTTAAATGCTTCTATTTGCTTGTCTTCACTTCGTCGTAATGTCCATGTTTCTGCCCCATATAGGAGTATATTCCAACATTTGAAAGCTGACGTGTAAATCACAGCAAACGAATATGTGGCTTCGTTAATAAGGGGAGGAAGTCGTGGACGTTACAAAATGCGAAAGACTTTACTGCAGTAAAAACTGTGCTGGACATGCTATGTCGATTGCAACCCACGGTTTGTCGACAGTAAGGTTATAATTCGATTAACATGAAATGGGAAGATGTTTGCTATGTCAGAACTAATTACGCCGCATCCTGCCGCTTTATCTACGTGTGTAATTGGAACAGACAGTTCGGTTCTTTTGTCTCTGTGAGCTCGTTTCATACCCCGTTAAATTGAGAGTATTCTAATTTGTATATGACCCTGCTATGTTTGAGGTTGACTTGTCATCACAAAACTGCCATATCGCATATGCATTGATCAACTTCGAATATTATATTGCAATTTTGAGACGGATATCAGATATAATTAAGATATAGACTTTGTATGCGTCGTCTAAAGCAAGGGTTCCCAAACGTTTTGAAGGCACGACCCACTTTTTGGCGGGACTTTTGTTTGCGATCACTCTACTAGCGTATCGGTACTTTACCCCATTCGAAAAATGCAAATTTTTGTAAAATAGAGAAAACGACAATTTTAGTAAGAACCGATGCGTATCACCCAAAGAACGACAAAAAGCACAAGCATATGGTGCATCAATAACACGAAATATCACTTAAACTTCATTTCTAATACTTCAAACTATTACCATCGTGGCGCTGCGGTAATAGTTAAATAAAAATCGAAAATGATGCTTGCGCTACTTGTTAACCAACGGATTTGTAAAGAAACTTAATTTCTGGTCGACATCACTTGTAAAAATAAATTAGATTTATTCCAATATATTATAGGACTACGGAAAATTTAGCTAAGTGTGATACGACAAATGCCGAGTTTGTGTTTGTGGACAACTTTTTGAGTATTTTCGGAAGAAACTCAAAATAATTACAACAATCACATATGATTTTACTAAAGATTAGTAATTTGCAATTCATTTTATGTTAATTTTCAGAAAAGTCTATATATATATATATATATATATATATATATATATATATATATATTGAAAGTTTGTTTCAGTCATTGACTTTACTGTTGTGTATGTTTTAGGTGTTAACCTTTACATAATAAGTTACAAGACGTATAAACGTTTTCGTTTTAACGGTGTCAACATCTTCAGATACGAACAATCAATTATGCAATATCATACTCTCTACATTCTCTACACATACAATACATGTTTAATGGCATACGGGGATAAAACCTGTTAAAAATTAGTGTAATTATAACACTCATTAATATTCTAATATTTAGATGTGGGTGTCCCTAATGTCAACATTTAAAAGTGTACATATAATGTACAATAGATATATTTTGCAAGTCATCACATGTAGGACCTCACATAGCCAGTACACGATCAACATCTAAAGAAAGCACATCCACAACAACGATTTTAGTTACCCGACCCACATCTTGCTACATAAATCACTACATATGCAATATTGGATTTTGATTATTTATCTTGTGAATGAACAGCAACAAAACAGACGCACACCACCAAGTCAATAATACAACTAAAACCCAATATATTGGCATAAAGATTATCACAATGATCTGCATAAGCATTTACGACAGGGTATGAAGTATACACTATGATATATATTGGAAAGATGCGCATCACTAAAATGTGGAAATATGAATAAAACATGTAATAAAACATTGTAATTGCAAATCTTCACATGTATAATATAATATAACATATAGTCAGCTCACTTTTATATTTTAACCTTATTTTTAGCATCACAATATTATTTTATTAATAACCCAGCCTACATGTGATGACTTGCAAAATACATCTATTGTACATTATATGTACAATTTTAAATGTTGACATTAGGGACACCCACATTTGAATATTAGAATATTAATGAGTGTTATAATTATACTAATTTTTAACAGGTTTTTATCCCCGTATGCCATTAAACATGCATTGTATGTGTAGATAATGTAGAGAGTAATGATATTAACACCTAAAACATACACAACAGTAAAGTCAGTGACTGAAACAATAAACTTTCAATAAAGATTATTTTTTTTGGTCCTACAGAATATATCTGTTATGGTAACAATTAATATTAGGACCAAAAAAATAATAATATAATCTTTAGTAAATTCTTCTAGCAACAGTGCATATTTCTGTATAGATTACTGTGCACATTACTGTGGAATCCCGGCCACCAAAGTCACTAAACTGAGTGCATTCCTTTTATAATGGCAGTTGACTTAATAAATTGTCAACATACTTGCGAAAAGTCATGCCACAAAGGGAAAACAATGGAGGAGGGGAGTTGGATAAGGTGCTGTAGATTGAACTTCGGCGTAGCTCAATGGTACGTAGAACTAAGGACCCAGGTTCGATCCCCGGCGCCGGAGCGAATTTTTCTCCTCTAATAATAATCACTTATGAGCTGAACCTATTTTTAGGCAGTTGTGTTCAACTGGCTGAAATTAAAAACTGTTATGACGAAGAAACTCGTTGAAATATCTACAGAAACGGAAATAAAATTTGAAGCTTCCTTATTGTATGTTTCGCTTACAATACATTGCGCATGTGCAGTAAACAAGAGCTCCTGAATATATGCTACTTGTGGACAGTGTCGTGCGAAATTGTTGCTCTACATACAGGTGGACTCCCATCAAGATTGGCTCCAAATTTTAATTCCGTATCTGTATCTACTAATGGAATGTTGAATCTAGATTTTTTTCGCAGAATCTAGACCAGATTTGATTCAAAAGTAAGCAATTATACCTCGAAGTTGCAAAAGAAGCTCTTAAATGTTTTATATTAGCATATTTGTAACCTTGTATGTATACAAAATAAGTTTCTCGTCTACGATTGTTAATAAAAAAAAAGCTAGAAGTCTCTTGAATATGAAAATATTATTGTGTTGTCATATCGAATATAGAGTCCAGATTTGAAACGCTACTTTCTGAAAAACAGGCACATTTACCAAATTACTATTCTTACTATATAAAATCCTGAATTCTTTTATATTTATGTTCAACGTTATTTATGTTTAAATTTTTAAATTCAAAACAAATGTACTCGTCTAATTAATAAGGCGTTTTTGTTTCATTTTGTAAATCATCTGGCGACCCCCCCCCCCCGACTTACCGTTTTGCAAGACTCCTACTTTGTAAACCGCTGGTCTGAAGAATTGCTTTTCAGAAGGCCAACGAAGCAGTCATATTTTTTTATCCTGAAAGAGGAAGGCAAACCCTAGAACTATGTCCGTGAGAACTTTCTCGCTGACTTCCAGTTACGCTCTTTCTCAATCCTCTGACTGCTCTAAGGTTCGTTGAGTATCCAGGTTTCGAGCACACATTTCCACTCTTCCCTAAACAACTCTCTTCATGCATCGTCATCCGGCGATCGTCGAATAGTACGTTAGCCTATGAATGGAGATCGGACGGAATGACGTTAATGCCTAGCGTGAGGAATAGAGAAGCCCAAGGAAAGCCCCATTGCAACCGTGTCCATCACAAGTGTAGCTACGTATTCTTCAATAAAAAAATTTGAAGCCTAACCAGGACTTAAATCCGGACAGCCTGCGTAACTGGTCGAAGGTCTAGACTATTGTCACTGCAGCTGTGGAATCAGTCTTATCACTAGGGAACGAAGTTGAGACACCAAAACATTGCCTAGCGGCGGCTACAGGTTTAAGAAACACAGGATATGGATGACGTTAGCTGTTTACTTTACTATGTACTTTCAGGTTAGTATGCAAAATGAAAGACATCACGTGAAAGGAGCTCTGTTCATTCGAAGTTTAATGGGTGTGAGTTTTGTATTGTTTACTGCATTCTGATAGGTTGTTTCGACACAGCATGCCTATTTTCTGTTTAAAAAGTAAACCTTTTGTCAGGAGTTCAGTTGTGATATAATGAAGATAGGTACTGTGAAGATATATTAAAATGTCGCCAATAAAATCTGTAACTTTGCTTGTGCTTGTAAGAGAGTCCGGATATGATTGTTTTTCAGCCAAGGACGAAAATAGCCTATATTATGGTGTAAAGCGTTTAAGTTGGACATAAAATTTAAAAAGCGTCATGATTTACAAAAAAAAAAAAAAAAAAAAAAATGTGATTCTAAAAGACACACCGAACATTGGAAAGGGTTTAGTGATTCGATTTCGGATCAGTCCACTTTTTATTATGACCTGTATCTGATGTTGATATGTGCGAATATTCCGTTCTATGAACTTGAGAATCCACATTGTAAACACTTGATTGAAAAGTATACGTCTAGAAAATTGCCGACTCCCACAACCATACGTAAACAATACTTATCCTCGTGTTAGTATGAAAGAATTTTAAATTCTATACGATCAGGTGTTGATAAAAATAAAATGGTTAAACTAAAACTGAAGTGTTCGTAAAAAAAATCCTGCATATTCAAAACACTGTGAAGTGCAATATGAATTAAATAGTGAACAGGCACAATATAATACACAACAATATAATAAATGCAGACTATTTCAAATTCGCACCACTAACATCGTGTGATATTAAAATAATACACCGTGTCCCGCTTACAGGGATCGAGAAATAAGTGTTAATTTAAAGTATAAATAATGGTTTTATAACATAGCTTTTTGCACAACTTGAAGTAAAAACTCTCCGAGTTTCGGAGAATGGTCAGTACAACTCGATGTGTGCGCCTCGAGCTACCCTGAAGACATCCAAAAGTACTCAATCTTCTGCCAAGTGTTCCATAACATTTGTGGAGTGATTAGCGCAGCTGCATTTATAATGCGTTGTCTCAGTTTTTCCAAAGTGTCAACTGTACTACGTTGATACAAAACATTCGTCATAAAGCCCCAGAAAGAGGTCAATGGGCGTCAAGTCGGGTAACCTAGGTGGCCAGGCAAGGGTTCTGCTTGTTGCTGAAAAACCGATCATGGGGGAGTTGATCAATAACAGAAGTTCTGTACATGTTCAGATACACATTGCCTTTGATTGTCGCCTCGATGAAGGAGAATGGTCCAATGACGGAATGTTCTACTGAATGACGCCAGACTTGTTTGCACTATAAACGTTAGTAAGCATGCGCATGAACATGCAACTGTTTTTAAAGCATTGGTGCATAAACTTGGACAGTTTCTGCATCTTGTCAGATGTAAATCAAAACAATATCTTCATCCGATTTTAAATGGTGAACATTTATTTCTCGATTTCTCTCAGCGGGACACGATGTATTTTCGTAGTACAAACATTGCTTCAATGACAATCGAACAGGTTTATATTTGACAATAATTTGCTAATGTACACAGTTGTGCATTGCAAGAAAATTAGTGGCACTTAAAGCACACAATTTTTATTTAAAATCAATCGCCATTTTTTTACAACAAAAAGAATGACGTAAGTCCGTTTTGTAAATGTGTGTCATAACCTATTTGGTTTAGTCACCTAACTGTCCGGAGCAGTATTTTGATTCAAGCATAGCAGTAGAAGTCCTTGTACTACCCTGAGTCGATGTAACAACACGACATGTATAACACGCGACGTAGTTAACTTCATAGGTTCAGTGTTCGAAGTTTCATGCCTACGTATCACTTCTGTTATGGATTGGAGTTGGTAGTGACGGGGGACTGCGGAGTAAGAGACGAAATTCTGTAACGTAAGATAATAAGCGATATGTTTGACTATCATTATGCATGTATATACACAGTTCATTGTATTGCATAATGATAGTTTAATTAATTGCATTAACGCATACACTGAATTGTGGACTTGAAGTCCTGGCTTAGCGTGACCTATCCGTGAAGCATTTCACGATCACTGCCGTACGTAATAACTTCAACTCATTACTAGGGACTGGATTTTCATACAATTGAATATTTTTTCCATGGGCTTAAATCCATATGCTTATTCATTATCTACAGGAATTATCACTTTTTTAGTTGATAACACATGGTTTTAAGTTACATATAATTGCATATTTTGGAAAATTTTATAAATAGCCTACTTCATTTTTTCAATACTTTATTGGATATGCGGCATATTTATAAGATTTCCGAGTACAGTAGGACTCCAATTTAGAGGAGGGAGCATTTAACTTGCAAGCAGGGTTGGTTCAGTTCATGCGACGCTGCTGTCGTGTACACAACGAGTACTCCATACACGATAAAGATGTCAGGGAAGAGAACAAGACTGGGCCTAGCAGAAAAACTGCAGGTTATGCTGCAATAGAACATGGTGAACAAATAAGTAAACTTGCTAAGCGATGTAATCTAACCTTATCTGTTGTATACAGGATAAAAAGTGACAGTGAAAAAATAAAAGCTTTTGCAGAACTGAAAAACAAAGAGGGTAATGTAAAGAAGAAAAAAAATCTATGAAACTTCCCTAATAACAAGAAATTAGAGAATGAAACGTTTGAATGGTTCAAGCAAAAGAGAAGTGAGAGAATTCCTGTGTCAGGTGAAATACTGAGTGTAAAAGCCAGTGAAATTAACAATAAACTTGGTGGTGATACAACATTTATAGCTAGCAATGGGTGGTTAAGAAATTTTAAAGCGCCAGATCCCAACATAAGGTGAACAATGAAGTGCTGGATAATTTTCAGAGATTATTATGTAATTAATTTTATAATTATTTTGTCACGAAATAAGTGATTGAACAAGTGTTCATGGAAATATATTTGTTATTTATTGATTTGTTTGTTGAAATTACGAAAATATTATGTTTACGTTTTATTCTGTTTAAAGAGATATATATGTTATTTATAGAAGGAATTTTTTATGACACCTATAAAGGAATAAGTAGACTGTTTTGGTATTGTATACTTAACTACATGATGATAATAATAATAATAATAATAATAATAATAATAATAATAATAGAACAGGTTCATATTAATAAAGAACAGGTTCGTTTAATAGTTATTCTATGTCCTTCTTTATTGTACCTACAATAACATCTGAACGAGTGCAGGGGTATTGCTGCGCGAAGTGCATCGTCTCAGGCGAACTTGGTGTTTGCAAGGTATTCCTCTAAATTGGAGTCCTACTGTATATTTTTTCCCCCTTTCGATTCAGTGCTTCTCCCGAACTTGTCATCGCTCGAAAGAAACCTATTACGCAGCTATAATATGACAGTAATTGTTGGATCACAGAAATAATTTCAGAATTCTATTAAATTTATGTTTGTGCTAATAATGCTTTTTCTTTTCTTTTCAGGTGAGTACATGCTTCGATGTGATACTTTTAAGCAGTATGTGAGTACAAACTATTTATTTTTTTATAAAGTTTGAGACCTCCTTCAGATAAACGCAATGGTCCATGTGCGATATATATCTCAGGAAAGTAGCCACATACCGAGATAAATACCCATATAATGATTTCAAATAAATTGAGGTTTTTCGCCAGTTTGGTAAGTTCTGTTAACAGGAACGTTCTTCTCGAGCTTCATACGGAAGTGAAATGTCATTTCTTCTCAATGACCGTATATAATAAGTAATAAGACTATGTAATAGTTCCGATCCGATAGGATGTAAGGAGTGAGATAAATATAGGATTCCTTGCATAGTTGAGACGTGGAGGAAAAATGAATTATTTCGTTTTTTTTTTTTTTTTTTTTTTTTGCGAAAGCATTTAATCCTAATAATTCGCTTATGTTATCATATTGATATTGCTTAGGGTGCAATCATGATGTACTACTAAATACTGTGTGATCACGGTGAAATTTAAACAAGGTGCAGACAAAATGACATATCAGCATACAGTATGTCTTTCCTAAATTTTTAGTTTATATAGTCCCGTCCAGCACAAGGTTACAAAATGAGAGCAAAGTTAAACGAGGTTGAATATTTTATTGAATGGAACATGCAACTAGGAGCTCTTGTTAGGGGTCTCGGAATTTGTTGCAATGTCTACCGTATGATCAAATATTTTTTGCTTTTCCCGCCAGTCAATTTGAATTAATGTCGTCACTAATGCAGAGCCGAGAAAGACAGGCTACGGCACAACGTCACATTCTTAGTCATAACATGACCAACATGAAGAAGTTTATATGTAAATGCACATTTAACATGAGTTTAATATAGCAATTTCTTTGTTTTTTAGGACATTGAACAGGTATTTATATTAGGCGATTGTTAAGATGGCCATGTTTGGACCACGATAATCACGTGACTCCGATTCGTGCCGAAGCCTGTCTTTCTCGTTAGCCATGTGCAGAGCGAGTTTCTACGCACTGAGGCCTCGACGCCTCGTTGATAGGGTAGCTTGGAGTTAGTCTTACGAGTGCTGTGGGTTGGTAGTCGTACCGTAGTGGGAGGCGTATTGAACTACAGAGTTGTCTCAAACAACATGTCTTGTTCGTTCGCAGCCTCAAATTGTTCCAAAAAATAAGTACAGAAACGGACTGGCAAATCAGGATCTCTCAACTCGTGCAGCTGTGTTATTTTGTATGAGTAGAGCTTCATTACTTTCAACCCAATCTCTCGACTGAGCTGACGTAGTGATGTCCGTGGCCTCTGTGTCATTATTACGTTCTCGTATTATGTCCATGGTAAAACGTCTATGGCCGTATTCATAGACATTCTTAGCGCGGGCTTCCGGTGGATTATCAGCGAACTAACGTTTTTCGTATTCATAAACCAGTGTTAGCGATATGATATGAATACTGTACAAGTAGCCAGTCGATAGCCGGGGCTAGTTTAGCACTCTCCTAGCGCGGGCTAGCGAAATGTCTGTGAATAGCACCCTATAAGTTTAGAGCGCCCGGTTCTCTTCTTTTTCCGGGTAGCTGAGGCAGTCGCGCGAAAAAGCCGATGTATCTATGACAAGCAAAATACGGCACCGTATTCAAACAATAAAAATACCTATACAAATAAAGTAAGTAATATATACCTGTCCGATCAGTAAATGAGTAAAGGAAAGGCTAAAACCGTAAGAAAGAGAAAAATTTGATCATTAACAGATCACTGAAAAGGGAACTAAAGAAAGTCATAATGAAGAAAGAATTTAGTATGAAAATTACAAACTGATTATAACACATCCAACTAACCTCTTAACTGTCCTTGTAATGTTTGCTCTGGATACCTTCTGAAATTCTGGGTAAGAAAGGCGAAATTCGTTCACACAGCGACCCACATCGTAATGATATTCTCCATTGATTATCCTTCCAGATCGGAAATAAGCTTCAACCATGAAAATACGGTGCCCGGTGGTGATTTCCATCCCGCTGGCAATGGACAAAGTGACTGGCGATATTGGTCGTGTTAGTTCTTGAACTACCCGCTTGGTCACAAAGAACTCTCGAAGATGTTCGTTCTCTCCCCCACACCTCCACCCCTTCAAGGCAACGCTCACTAACTAGCAATGAGGCCGAACATATTTGATGACACGCTATATGTTACCTCCAAGTCTGCGTTCCATTTTTATTTACTCCTAAGTACGCAGTTCAATTAAAGAAAATTATCTTATTTAAAGCGAGAGAGAGAAAAATTATAAAATAACTTACATTAGAAAACTTGAGGGAAGCTTATTCGAAGCTTAGTTCTACAGTCCAGGCCTCTCCTTGGTCGCCTATACGCGACCATTAAGACTCGAACCCCGAAATGGTAGTGATTCTATCCTTTACAGAATAGGAATCGAGTTTACAGTCTTCAGCAGAGATGTCCAATTGTAACTCGTACGAGGTAACCCTTGGCGTAAGCAACCTGCAGCGCATATTCTTTAAGGTCGTTTTTCCTATTTTGTATGGAAAGTTATTGGCCTTAGCAGAGCATGCTTGACGTGCAATATCTCCTGGTTCTATAGGCGTTTGAACACTCGTGGTTTTCAGTTATGCGAACTTGAATAAAAAGTCTCAGCATTTTATTATGTAAATGTATCTCACTGTAGATAGGAAAATCGTGTTCTAGACTCACGATGCTAAGGAAATCGTTCCAACTTGGTTCAGTTTATAAAGCAGATTCCAACACAGATTATAGGCGTAGAGAGATGGTCAACTATTTTAAAACGGCCGGCGCCTCGTCAGTTGTCAGTTGCAGCATATATGTCAACAGTCGGTGTGTTTCAGAAGGTCCTCTGCATCATTGTTGGCTAATTCAGGAGCATCTGTAGAAAACGGAAAGTAAAATCGCTTGGAATATATTTGGTAAAAAGGGAAGTGTAGACGGTAATGATCAAGCATTGGAAATTATCAGTGAAAATTGTTTACAAAATTTGATATATGTTTTTTTTCAATCAATTTAGAGTTGATTACCGTACTGCGTGCTATAATAAGTTGAATATTGCACTCATTGCGGATTAACAATATCTTTACCATGATGAAATATGTGTGGATAACTAGACATGATTGAACTATAGTGGATAAAATTTATAACATTAACTAGACAACTTTAATAAAATAAAGCAATAAAGTCCAGTGCTAGGTACCTTAATTTTTTATAATAATGATATATTTAACCAACTGTATAAGTAACTGTGACTTTTGAATATTATCAATACATTACTTTAAAGTAGATTTTCTTGAAATTTGAGCTTTAGAAGCTGTTAAACAAGTTAAATGGCACTGAAAAATATATACTGAATTTCGGTCAAAAAGTGAAAATATTTATAAAACGGCAGTGCGAGATTTTTTGGTTTTTGCAAATAGATCGGCAGGAAGAGGGATACCCTGTTGATTCTTTATTATCTTTGGCTCTCTTAGTTTTTGTTGTTGACATAAAGGTTAGGGAAAATTTGCGCTTTATAATAGTATATTATGCAACGAGCCTATAATGGTAGTAATTAAGACGCGAGTATGTTTATGAAACGAGCATAAGCGAGTTTCATAATTTTCATACCATGTTACTTTAGTGACAATGAAATGGTGAACATGCGTGTATTTTCAGCTTATTCTCGAATACTACAACAGATGGCACGAGTGTGAGTGTCTTTTCAGTGTGTTCCCGAATAGTGCAACAGATGGCAGACACGTAAGCCGTATTTATTGATTTTTGCAGGGCTTGGTTTGGAGATTTTAACCTCAAAGCAACACACATTAAAACACAGGAGAGAGAGAAATAAATCGTCCGGCTTAACTAAGGATGACCACGAGGATCCTGAAATTAATAGCAAATAAAATATAATTAATTAATGAAATATGAGTATTGTTATAAAAATAAAATGTAATAATTGAGCACCACTGATTATCAATTATAAAATAAAATCTTAGAAGATGACTTTAAAATTATACTTATAAATAAAAGATTTTACTTAAAAATAGCTTGTTAAATTAAAATATTAAAATTAACATGGACAGAATTTGTTTTATTTTAAATACATGTTGATTGTGCAATTTGTGAAATATATCTGGGGAATGGCTTCCTGTGAAATGTTTGAAGTTGGGTTAACCCTTAAATTGGCAAAACTTCATTTCTCACACTAGTTTATTAAACCGTGTCGCACTGTAAGAAAAACAACTATCGCAATGTCCATATTTTATATTTTGTACAATATTATAGTATTGTGAAATTTTCATTTTTAATTCTCCTACTAATATATTTTATAATTGGTCTGACCCAATATTTTGGGTTTGCCCTGCGACACAGAATAGCTCACAATAAAATTTAAAATGAAAAATTATATGAATAGGTTTTAAACAAAAGAGAAAAATATATCCTGTTAACCTGCTGTATCCTATAGGATACTTTGCGATTTTAAGGGTTAATGTTCATGTTCATTTGAGTGATTCGATCAATGTCACTTTCAAAACTCGCGCCTGCCATTTTGGATTAGTGCTGTCAAGGCATGCGGTATGTTGCGCGTCCTATATGAATCAATATGGCATATGCTTAGTTGGAAATCGATAGTTGCAATAACATAATAAATAGCAGTACTTCATATGTCATTAAGATACAGTTACGTTACATGTAATTAGCGTATTATAGTATGGTCGAATAAAAAGAAATGTGAAGTTATGAAGAGGGGAAATTTTGTTAATTATTGGACTTACCATCACTGAGCATCACATTATAGACGACCACCGAAGTGTCTAAGTGACAGCGATTGGGAAACAGCACTTGGGCGTGAGTTCGAATCCCACTTGGACTGATTGCCTGGTTAGGTTTTTCTGAGATTTTTAATGCAATTTTAAGGCGAATGCCAGCTAATTCCATTGCGAATCCTCGACTCATATCCATCACAGATTCCACTGACACTGGATATCCACTCAGTTGATACAGCGTTTTTAAGTAACCAATTTGAGAAGTACACCGAAAAGAATGAGTATTGTATTAAGTATGACAATCGATTATGAGTAGATTATCTAACAAGAAATTGAATTATAAAATACTGTATTATTTATTTAAATTTTCAATCATTATTATCATTCTTATTACAAATTAACATTTGCTAGAACATGTTAACATGCCTGTACGGCCATGTCAGATACATAGTTGTTTTTATGATCTCTGACATTAGGTTACAATGTGGAATGTATTCATTTTTGTAATAAAATATTAATTTTTATTTTATATAATAGTAAGAAATGAAGTCATGAGTTTGATGTAATAAGTACTTAATGTAATTTCAGGGTATATGTTAATTTCAATTTAACAATTTTAATTTGAAATACTAATTTGCCAAATTCATACGTGATGTGATATATTTGTTCATCCAAACTCATGTTATATATTATGTTACATGTGTTTATTAATACTATTAAAATTGATGTGTTTATTAATAATATTAACAATTAAAATTGATGAATTTAATCAGTTTTAACTTTTCACAGTATTAATAAACACATGTAACATAGTATGTAACTTGAGTTTTATGTACAAATATAAAATATCACGAATGAATTTGGCAAATTAGTATTTCAAATGAAAACTGTTAAATTGAAATTAACAGATCCCCTGAAATTACATTAAGTACTTATTACATAAACTCATGACTTCACTTCTTACTGTTATATAGGATTGTTTCCGATCTCTGATAACGAATTTGAATGACATCTTATGTGTCAGGAGTCACACGACAGCTGAACTGTGGCGCGAGGTGACAGACCAGTAGTGAGTGAATGGAATTAATTTGTATCATCTCGTGGGATGCGGGACTTGTGATGGGGGGGGGGTGTGGATTTACTTGCTTTTTCCACTCTGGAATTAATCCCATTCGAGCTTTGCCAATCTTATTAGGTACACACAAGATGTCTTTCTTAGAAATAACGAAACCACGTTTTTTGCATGCTCCTATGATTTTCACGTAACTGTACTTGGCATCGGAAAGGGTTGTTCTGTACCTCTCCCAAAAAGGCTCGATTTTCTTAGACATTGCTACTGTGATACACCGTGCACTCTGATTATGAAATCAGTCACTATTGGTCTGTCACCTCTCACCGCAATCCAGCTGCCGCGTCGTTGTGATTCCTGACTCACATGATGTCATTCAAATTCGTTATCAGAGATCGGAAACAACCTTGTATAATATACAAATTAAAATTTTATTACAAGAGTGAATACATTCCACATTGTAACCTATGTTAGATATCGTAAAAAACAACCATGTATCTGATGATGCCGTACAGGCGGAAACGTTCATACATTCCTTCCTATTAATATGTTTTAGCAAAATGTTAATTTGTAATAACAATGATAAGTCATAGGATTGAAAATTGAAATAATTATATTTTATAATCTTGTAATTGACTTATCGGAAAACCATAAATGAATTGTAAAAGAAATTGGGTGCAATGAAAGAAAGCATCCTGAAGAAGAAGTGGAAACGTTAGCAATGGAAGTTGAAGAGTAATGGAAAACCGTACACTCTAAGTTACATCGATCCTGTAGAAGCACTTAACGTTTCTTTAACGACAAGGAATTTCGTGAGTAACTAACTATGCAGCGTGTTGAGGCAGGACCGTACTACAATGAGTGTGTTTGCATGCGCTGCTGTCAGCACGCGAGACACAAATAAAGTTTTGTGCGATATTTTTATCCCGTTGCAGGTTTGTATCACTCCCTGAAAACGAAGTTTTATTACGTCTATCAGAATGGCTAAGTCGGCTTCATAAACCGTGCAAGTAAGCTGATACCATATTGAAGTACTGTCTATTTACAAGTGTGGTTTTCGCTCCAAGTGGGTATAAATATGTATGTATAGAGGAAATGTTACAAATATGGAATACCATTTTGTTTGTTTGTTTTTTTTTTCGTTTTGAATACTGAACGTAAAGTATCGTCCTGTTTATTGCTGAATGTCCCTGTGAATGGTACACCGGACTTAGAAGTTCTTAAGATGTTATAAAATGTTTGAGATGTTATAAAATGTTTGAAAAAAAATAATTTCCTCAAAATCTAACGTAACTTATTTCCTTCATGAAAATGGAGGTACGAATATAATAATAATAATAATAATAATAATAATAATAATAATAATAATAATAATAATAATAATAATAATAATTTATTTAACCTGGCAGAGTTAAGGCCATACGGCCTTCTCTAACACTCAACCAGGAGTAAAGACTGCGTTACAAAAACACTACAAATTTACAAATTACACTACAATTTTACACACAAAATTGAATAAGATAATAATAATAATAAAAAATAAACAACAAATAAGAAGAAATCGGACATAATATATAACATACAGAAAGAAAGAAAAAAGCATAATAATATGTGAACAGCAGGTCAAAATAAATGAGGCATACAAAAAAAAAAGACAATTATTCATAATAATAATAATAATAATAATAATAATAATAATAATAAAATAAGAATAGTAATAATGATGATAATAATAATAATAATAATAATAATAATAATAATAATAATAATAATAGTAATAGTAGTAATAAAATAGTGCAGTACAAAGTATACAGTGAATACAGTATTTCTAAGTACACACAATGAGGAAAATTAATATTATATATAGCTCTACTTATCACATTAGAGATATAACATTATCGGAAAATATGAAAACAAAAATATAAAATAAGTTGAATATCATTAGAACATAAAAAAAAATGTGAAAACGTGGAAACATGCAATACAACACTTGTCATAATAGTAAGTTAGTTTGGCAACTCGTCATAAGATAATTTTCTAACTTGGATTTGAAAGAATTCAATGTTCGGCAGCCCTTGACTTCATGCGGCAGAGAGTTCCAGTGACGAGAGGTAGCAACAGTGAAGGATGAGGAATACAGAGACGATGCGTGAAGTGGAATTTCTAGCGTGTTATCGCGTTGTGATCGAGTATTAATATTATGATAGCGAGAGAGAGTATGAAATCGAGCGAATAAATAATAGGGGGATGAAGAGTGCATAATTCGATATAAGAGAGAAAGTGAGTGCAGATTTCTCCTCTCATGTAACCTAAGCCATGATAACTTCTTGAAAGAAGATGAGATATGATCATAGTATCGAACATTACAAATGAAGCGGACGCACGCGTTATGAACACGCTGTAGAATATGGAATACTATTAATAAGTTACAAGACAAAATTGCAAAGTCAAAATGACCTCTAATAAGAAAAGCACAGAACAAGCATTCAGCATCTTCATTAGAAGGTGTTTTCCAAACCGTAATACTGAGTACAGATGGATCGTCTCTCACGTCTTTTCTGCAACTTATTTTATGGCTTCTTGCAATAACTTTTCATTCCACTGTTTATTAAATTTGTTGGAAGGTGAGGTTTCCCTCCTCCTACAGGTGCCAACACTAGTAACGAAACAGAAAATCAGGGTATAAATATGGCGTACTAATAATACTAGTATTTCATATTTGTGACACACTGGTATTGTAAGTCGTAATCTCAAAACATATCATAATTTAAGAACGAAATCAATTAAATATGCATTGCTATAAACGTATATTAATACTCTTAATACTAATAGATTAACTATTGCTATCATTTGCCTTAATTTTAT
Organism: Periplaneta americana; assembly: GCF_040183065.1. Classification (NCBI taxonomy): domain Eukaryota; kingdom Metazoa; phylum Arthropoda; class Insecta; order Blattodea; family Blattidae; genus Periplaneta; species Periplaneta americana. The sequence goes on along the minus strand of NC_091127.1, from coordinate 111,237,697 downwards.
TGAACTTTTCAGAATTTTTCACTTTTGTAAACTTTAACTGTCCTTACCTGAACATTGTACCTTAATGCATTATATAAATGTATTGTATGTTTTGTCTACTGGTAACCTCAAAATTTGAGGAAGCAAAAAATAAAAATAATATTATTAATATTTCTAACATTGAGAAATATTTTAGAAAAGAACTTACCGTCAAAATGTTCACTTTCCTCGATAACGCAATAATGATAAACGCTTCAACACTTCAGCTTCTAACTGCAAAGTAACACATTCCCGCGAAAGAGAGTATCAGAGCGTAATAATTTGGAAGGCTTACGCTAGCATACAACACGTCTCAGGTCGTATATATTTCACACTATTTCATATTTCTACCCCTATTTCATATTTGTAACATTTCGTCTATATAATGTTTCATATAATGTGCGTCACGGAACATTTTGTACCATGGTACAAACTGAAACATTAATATACATACATACATACATACATACATACATGCATTCTCCTCTTAGTTTAATGGTGTATTTTGATTATAAGAGCCACCACTGTCAAATGTATCCACCACTAAAAGTCCCATTATAGGCCGCTGGGATGATCTGGTTGTAACGGGCTGGATTCTACTTGAAAGCTATGCTCATGGATGGGTACGAATTTTTCTTAAGACTAATTAATACCTGATTAGATCATGGGGAACCCTCTGACTCATCTTGAAAACATCACTTCGCTATTGCGAATTTTACCGACACTAAATAACCCCGCATTTTATACAGCGTCATTAAATAGTCCACAGTTATCTGGATCACCAATACCACATCCATCAGCGTCACTAACACGAGAATCATCTAGAGTCTAGACCTATGTCATCTACGCTGCAATCATCAGATTGCACCGTCATCACAATCAGCGTCAACGACATCGCAATCATCACTTACTGACACCATAAGTTATCAGCGTCACCAGTTACATCAGTCACCAGCGTCATGACAGTATAATCACCAGCTTCACTAACACCATAATCGTTACTGTCACATATCACAATCATTAGTATTGCAGGAACCATAGTCACTAGCATCACCGAAACCACTATTCATCACAATCATAGACATTACAGTTATTGGCGTCAATACCAATACAATCACCAGCGTCAAAAACACCACATTCACCAGTGTCACCGACATCACAATCATCAGCGTCACAGGTATCACAATCTTCAGCATCACCAAATCCCTAATCACCAGTAGCACAATTATCAGCACCAGTAGTGTCACAATAAATGAAATACCAGTACTACAAATACCAACGTTATCACCACTGTAGTCGTCACCATCATTTTCACCACTATAGTCGTTATCACTGTTTTCATCATCTCTATCTAAACCACAGTAATTACAACAACCTGCAATGACACCATTATCATCGTCTCCACTAGCACCACCTCCATTATTAACACGCTCTCACAGTTGCCATGAATACCAACGTTGCGATCACCACCAGCCAGTATCACCAACACCATAGATATCATTACCATCATTCCCATAAGTAACAATACCTTTGATGTTACTGGTATAGCATCACCAATATCTTTAATACTACCAACACGTCACCGTTATTCTCAATATCACTATTGTATCCGCCATTGTAAATTAGCACAAAGGTATATTACCGCAGCCGCCAGTAGCAGCATTATTATTCCATTATTATCTCACCTCACCAGGAGTGAAGAACGTCTGTTGATGATGTGCGGATATCTTGTATTAAGTACACAAAATTGTATCTGGAATTTAAAACAACGATGCAACGTTAACTTTGTTCTTCGGCCGTGTTCGTAACGTATAAAGTGCTTGCTTTTATCGCTTCACTTTCATACTTTCCTGTGCAATTCTTTTTTAACTGTCTCATTTATTCTCTCTTTTTTCTTTTTGCTTACCTTTGTGTTGTATGTTTCTTTCACTGCCTCATTTTTCTCTTTGGCGTGTTTTTCCTGTAGTTTTAAACTCTCTCCTCTAATTTATTTCGCTTCGTCTACGCGCTTTTTTATAACTTGATGTTCGTTTACTATTGCTTTAATTAAAGTTTGCAAATGAGCTGCAGAGAACTGTAACCCCGAGATCCATCAAATGTTGGCAACCTCGTCGTGACCTTGTTTTGCCGCATGCGGCCAGGTGCTCCTCGTTCCATCTCCTGGAAATGAGGCGTCTGAAACTCAATTCCCATTACTCACTCCGAGTTACTCGGGCCTCCAACTGCTACTTGTTATCGGCTTATACAGGGAGTTGTAAACTTAGATTTACATAGGTTACGAGGTTCAATTGAATCAGGGATTGCAGAAACAGCACATGTCACTATTTGTTGCGGATTGAGTTTATTCGAATTTCATGGACTGTTGATATAGAGCTGTCATTTCATGCAGAAACCACATATATGTATAACCCTCTCACATTTGAAGATCTGTGAAATCCTGGAAGCGCGCAGAAACAACTCATGTCAAAGACATGTGCCGACACATTGGTTCCAATTCCAGATAGCAGACATCTACGACACAAGGATACAAAAATTGATCCCACTGAATGACAAATGTCTCAATTCTGGTGGTGAATACGTTGAAAAATAACTCAACAATTGCTATATCTGTTCCAATAAAACTTTCCATGAAATTTTGTTCTCTTTCTGTAAACGGTCCCAGGGAAATTTATTTTTTTTACGGCCTTTGTAGTTGCGATCGAGTGGCAAAAATTTGTGTAAGCACTTCTTTTGGCATTACTAAAATAATGGAAGAAAAAAGATTAATTTTTTTATCTGTCCCCATGAGAATGTTCGCTTGTAAGTACAAAGGACAATACCATATTTACATTGACATATCCAGACAAAATCGTGAAATTCAAAGAGAGAAGCTTGCCGATATACGCAAACTAATGCGTTACATACCACATGAATATCAAGAATTTTACAGTAATATTCTACAGTGGCCTGTTGTAGAAAAATAAGTTCATTTATATGCTGAACTTATGTATTAAATTCACAGTAGGCGTACGCATGTATTATATCCCTAATTTGACAAATAAAGTTTAGCTGTATTGAAATTATTATACTATAATTTTGATTCCTTGCAGAAACAGCACATGTCAAGCTAATATATATTGATTTATTTCATTAAAATTCATTAGATTCCAATAAATTTGGTATAAAACGACACATCTATTAGGCTTCTGTCTGAAGAAGCCAGTACTATAACCAATGATGTGGTCTACCACCAGTAATACCGTTGTTTTGTGTCTACTGAAAAATTTAGTTTTCATTACATGTGCTGTTTCTGCAATCCCCGATTCAATTATTGTCGGTAGCATAAAGTCTACTAAATGTATTAAAAGTATTTAATTTAATAAGGAAACTGTTAATGAGTCAATGTCTGTATTTTTCCTGAAACTGCGCGCATTGTTAGATCTTTGCAGCAGATATGACAAATACAAAAAAATATAGCTACTCCTACTAATAATTGTAAAGTTTCGGAATTAAGACTTCAATACAAAATATAAACATAGGCCTGTTTAAGAAATATACATAAAATAAGTTTAGTTTACCACCGACATGAAAATGGCCACTAATGAACGAGAAAGCCAAATTAAATTATTTGCCGGCCTTCTAAATTATTTACTGAGTTATAATTCATGCTGTGGTACTCGAAATTGTAGTTAGAATCTTGTATATCAACAAGATCGCTTTTCTGTGACTGACAAGGTTCTAACTGCAAATTCATTCATCATATAAACAAATCATGCGTACAAATATGCATTCCATACCCCTAAAAAAACATTAATATAATAGAATTTGTAGCATCCATGCCGAAATATAGTATATCTACAAAACGAAAATAGCAAACTTAAAAAAACTTTCAGACAGTTTTTCTCGAAACAAGTAGTTTGTCAGTTAGAACCTTATTATTCTAATGCAACGGTTTATCTACGAATTAAGTTTCAAAATGAATATAATCCTAGTTGTTACTAAAACGGATCAAAAATGGGATCTTTGTTAATTGATAATTGCATTGGTTTTTGTGTTCGCAAAGGTTCTCATGATGAAAGTTCATATTCAGAATAATATGCTCCATTCACTCGAAAATAATGCGTACAAATATGCATTCCATACCCCTAAAAAAACATTAATATAATAGAATTTGTAGCATTCATGCCGAAATATAGTATATCTACAAAACGAAAATAGCAAACTTAAAAAAACTTTCAGACAGTTTTTCTCGAAACAAGTAGTTTGTCAGTTAGAACCTTATCATTCTAATGCAACAGTTTATCTACGAATTAAGTTTCAAAATGAATATAATCCTAGTTGTTACTAAAACCGATCAAAAATGGGATCTTCGTTAATTGATAATTTCATTGGTTTTTGTGTTCGCAAAGGTTCTTATGATGAAAGTTCATATTCAGAATAATATGCTCCATTCACTCGAAAACAATGCCTCCAGTGATCCAAAGTTTACAAGACACGTCTAAAAGTGTTTTGAATGGTATTGGTGATTTTTTTTTTCGTCTAGTGCGTCCATAGATTGGACTATGTCTGAAAAATCTTTTATTTCACATAGCGTCAGAAGAGAAAACATGAAGAGGCCTATGGTCCGATGAACATACTTTTGTTAGCGTAAGAAGAGCTTTGCTTTTTTATCAGATGCCCAGTCAGGTCCTTCTCTTTACTAACGTAATCTTTAATTGAATCTACTGTTCCTTCCGTCTCTATGCAACATAAAAATTTATGGGCGTGATAAATGCTCCCAATTTCCTCACATGAGACCCTGATTCTCTAATTCATAAAGGAGGATGAATAACTGCAGAGTGTAGCTACAAAGAGAATCTTGCTCTGTCTACTATAACCTACAACCCAATAATCTGTATTTACTTAACAGTAGCTCAACTTAGAAGACAGAACCGTAACTAGTGCATTCCACTCTACACTCCTTCGGCGAAATCTCGTTGCTTCCAAGTATAAGTTGTAATGAAAGTAATGTAAGTACAGCGCTATCCTGTATTATGAATAATTTGCAATACATTTTGTCACCGACGCGACGTGTAAATCGACGAAAAAATATTGCTGCAACATTTTATATTCGTAAAAGACTAACTCTATGGTTTTTAGAAAATGAAATGTCTAATATCGAACATGTAACCAGGTAGTGTCCGTGAAATTGGCGTACGTCTAATCCATTAAAACTGGCTCTCGGTAGGGAGGCAAGTTACCGGAAAGAATCGCAACACGCTTTTATGTTTGGATTAATATGTTGTTGGTATTAAAATAGCTGCTCGCCCGAAACATGGTTCACTGCATTACCGAAGTCCAGTGCTCTGACAAAAGCGATAGCAGATAGGCCCTACTAATATTGATGATGACCTTGATGATGATGATGATGATGTGTATCAGAGTGCTTTCAAGTACTCCGTGTAATTTCCGTACCCGGGGATTGTATGTCGATTCCTGTAAGTCAGTGTTTCTCAAAGTTTTTCCATTTAATCGGACGGCATCGAATTTCACGCTTTTTTACCTGTCCCCGTAAAAGATAAATGAATTCCGCACTCTCTTCTTTGAGATATGTGAAAAACATATTTTAATTTTACACCTTTATCAGAAACATACGTACATAGTGTCTATATACTATACAGGATTGTTTCCGACCTCTAGAAACGATTTTTGAATGACGTCATATGCGTCGGGAGTCGCACGACAGCTGAACTGTGGTGAGAGATGACAGACCAGTAGTGAGTGATTTCATAGCAGAGTGCACGGTGTCTCACAGCAGAAATTCCCAAGAAAATCGAGCCTTTTTAGGAGGGGTACATAACGAACCTTTCCGATGACAAGTACAGTTACGTGAAAATCATAGGAGCTGCAAAAAAACGTGGTTTCATTATTTCCAAGAAAAACATCTTTTGTGTACTTAATACGACTGGCAAAGCTCGATTGAGATTAATTCCAGAGGGGGGGGGAAGCAAGCAAATCCAACCTTTGTCACAAGCCGCACTACCCCAGAAGATGATACAAATTAATCCCATCCGAGTTTTACCAGTCTTATTAAGTACACAGAAGTTGCGTTTCTTGAAAATAACGAAACCACGTTTTTTTTTTGTTTTTGTTTTTTTTTTTGCAGGTTTCTATTATTTTCCTTTAACTATACTTGGCATCATCTGCTTCGGCATGTGAACGTGAGACCAGCAGTCGGCTGGTCGAAATGGGCCCTTCAAGGTTCGTGGCGCCACTAATTATTACTATTATTATTATTGGCATCGAAAAGAGTCGAAATGTACCCCTTCCAAAAAGGCTCGATTTTTTGGGCATTGCTGCTGTGAGACACCGTGCTCTCTGACTATGAAATTCACTCACTACTGGTCTGTCACCTCTCACCACAATTGAGCTGCCGTGTGACTCCTGGACACATGATGTCATTCAAAAATCGTTTCCATAGATCGGAAACAACCCTGTAATATTATGTCACAATATGTCACTGTCTAAATTAGTAAGCCAAATCAAATAATAAAATCATGGTTCACTTTTATCCGCTTTTCACTAGGTACTTTTACTGATAAAAATAACCTAAACTTTGTACAGAGTCTTGGTAGCAGTCCTCTTGAATGTAGATAACAAGCTTCGCAAGACTGTACACAAGTGGCATACATTTAGGCGTTCTTTACTGTACATGCGCAATACGTTGTATCTGGAACTTAGTCAAATTAGGCGGCCCATTTTTTTCTGAGTCTGTACAAAATTAAGCCTTGTAATATGATTTTGTTTTAATTGATTAATTCTGTCTATTAGGAACATTTGTCGAGCCCTTTATATTTCTTCTCCCATTATCACCATTCGTATTTAATTTTACATAGGTCTGAGTTTGAATATCTAGCAGAGCATTAAACACATAGAATGGGTATGGTATAATAATGAATTGAAACTGGAGTGGAAGGACTCTCACTCATTCGTAGTTCTTGCAATTGAGTCTGCACACATGGACGAAAGAATTGAACTGCTTCCCAACTTCCGTTTCGTTTTTATAATCACTGTACAGTCCTAACTTCTGTATTTTTCGGAACCAAGCTTCAACTAGGTGGAATCGGCAGCCTGTAAGTTCCACCTGTGACTAAACTGAAATAACAGCATTTCGAATAGCTTTTTCGTAGGCCAATACTACATGTTTCGGGTTAAAATCCTGACATCTCCGTCTAATGAGGTTAAAAAGTTGACGGTACATAGTTTGTTTCTTTTTTATCCTAACTGAATATTACAAGAATATACTGATCATTTTGTAGTAGGCTACATGGATCCTAAACGAGTTTGAAAAATTCAACTTATTGTTCATAAGTGACTCCAACATTCGCGCGCACATACACACGCACGAAGACTACCACACATTCACATATACAAAAGAACGATACCATGAGACATATAAAGCAAGAAAACAATCAATAGAACTAAGAAATCCTTCTTCGGAATTTGATTTTCATTGTTGAAGACTGAGCGATGGAGGTTTTATTTCCGCGTAGAGTGGCACTAACCACAAAGCTTAGTGTCACCTTATGATTTTCTGCTGGGGCGCGGAAACAAAGCGGAGGTCCGCCAGAGTGAGTACGATTTACGCGCAATCCCATGTAATTGGGTTCCAAGACATAGCAGCCCATTAGCACAGACTTTTAATAACTATGTAGCTCCCCGCAAAACGTGTCCTTAATGCACTTTCGTAAATGAGATGCAGTTGTACTTTGTACCAGTATAGGCTGGTCCACAATAAACCGGGAACGGAAACAACGAGAACGGAAATATTGTTAAAATAAATATATTTAAATATGTAACTATTGTGAATGCTCACATTTAAATACATTTATTTTAACATTATTTCCGTTATCGTCGTTTCCGTTCACGGTTTATTGTGAACGAGCCTAATATCTTCTAAAGCATAAAAAATCAGGTAGGCCTATGTAAAGAGCGACATGCAAATGACACTTTCTCATAATACTATGTATTAATACATGCTCATGAAGTTCTAGAACAAATTAAATCTACGTAGGCCTATATGACGAAGTAAAGTGCTACTTCAGGCATTAATACATTGCTCATAAATTTCTAGAACGAATTAAATCTATATAACGAAGTGAAGTGCTACTTCATGCATTAATACATGCTCATGAATTTCCAGAACAAATTAAATCTATATGACGAAGTGAAGTGCTACTTTATTCATTAATACATGCTCATAAATTTCTAGAACAAATTAAATCTATATGACGAAGTAAAATGCTACTTTATGTACATTAATACATGTTCTTGAAGTTCTAGAACAAGTTTAATCTATGTGGCGAAGTAAAGTGATACTTTATGCATTAATACATGCTCATGAATTTCTAGAACAAATTAAATCTATATGACGAAGTAAAGGCTACTTTATGCATTAATACATGCTCATGAAGTTTTAGAAAAAATTAAATCTACATGACGAAGTAAAGTGCTACTTTATGCATTAATAGCCTCCATGCTCATGAATTTTTAGAACAAATTAAATCTATATGACGGAGTGAAGTGCTACTTTATGCATTAATATATGCTGATGAAGTTTTAGAACAAATTAAATCTACATGACGAAGTAAAGTGCTACTTTATGCATTAATATATGCTCAAGAAGTTCTAGAACAAATTAAATCTATGTGACGAAATGAAGTGCTAATTTATGCATTAATACATGCTCATGAATTTCTAGAACAAATTAAATCTATGTGACGAAATGAACTGCTAATTTATGCATTAATACATGCTTATTAAGTTCTGAAACAAATTAAATCTACGTGACTAAGTAGAGTGCTACTTTATGTATTAATAAGCATGTCCATGAAGTTCTAGAACAAATTAAAGCTATATGATGAAATGAAGTGCTAATTTATGCATTAATACATGCTTATGAAGTTCTAGAACAAATAAAATCTATATGACGAAGTAAAGTGCTACTTTATGTAACTTTAATTATATCTACCTTTAAATGTGCACCATAACTTAATTTTTCAACTAACTAGGCGAAAGAATATTTTGAATAGCTTACAGAACTTGAGAACTAATTATAAGGCCTCATTAAAATGAAAAGTGAAAGTCATTTGAGGTGAAATAACAAATTAACTATTGAGTGATTAGCATGAACCGTTTTTATTATATTTATGGACATAAACATGTTGTAACGCTGAAAGAGATAAGCCAAGAATGTTTTCAGTAGGTCAAAGGGCTGGTGTCAGGCATCAGAGGAGACGTCCAAGCATTGCAAAACTCGGGATTATATTACTGTGGCTCGAACTTGGTTTGTGGGGAGACCAGTCCTTTATTGGTCTTGGTGATAGTTATTATTATTATTGTTATTATTATTGTTATTATTATTATTATTATTATTATTATTATTATTATTATTATTTTGCATGCAGTAATAATTAAAGCGCTGTTTTATGTTAACTTGTGTCAGTTATAGTCAGAGACTACATTTTCCACATTTCTTGTATAATCACAGTACACACAAAATTTTGCACATATGTAAACTGAGTGACGATCTGAATGGGGGTGGGGAGAGCAACGATGAATTGTTCGATAGTTGAGCAGTTTGGACTTTTCCCGTTGCTAGTTGTCAAGAATATAAACACAACGTTTCGTAGAGTGGATCTCTCTTCGTCTTCAGGTGAAAAACCTACTGTGGGGATCGTTACAGTCCGTTTGACTGATCAGTAAGACAAGCTAGCTGTTTGCTGGGTTATATTTAGTGTCGATGGAATTGGTGATAGCGATATTTGGCGAGATGAGGCCGAGGAATCGCCATAGATTACTTGACACTCGTCTTATGTTTGGGGAAAAACTCAGAAAAACCTCAACAAGGTAATCAGCCCAAACTGGAATCGAACCCACGCCTGCAGACTCTCTACCACCTGAGCAACGCCGGTGGCGCGATGGTATTGTTCTGGACTGTACAGTGACGTAACTGTTTTATCTGAATTCTTTTAAACTTACTTTCCACACAGAATATTGTATGTAATTTTTAAAATATGGATACACGTACACTACTAAATATTAATCGGACTTGCTTAAATCCATGATCAAAGATCGTGGTCGCATGAAAAGCCCGGCGTATCAAGGAAATGTTTTTATTTTTTATTTTTATTTTTTATTCTAGTTTTTACCCAAGTATGGTTCATAAAACTTATTGATTACAAACAACAGGGCAAAAATACTGAGTACTAAAATAATACGGAGCCACCGGCATAGCTCAGTCGGCTGAGGCGATCTCTTACCGATCCGGAGTTGCGCTCGGGTGTGGGTTCGATTCCCGCTTGGGCTGATTACCTGGTTGGAGTTTTAGCCGAAGTTTCCCCAACCACAAGGTGGAAGTCAGATAATCTATGGCGAATCCTCGACCTCATCTCGCCAAATATCATCTTGCAATCACAAATGCAATCAACGCTAAATAATCCAGTAGTTGATACAGCATCGTTAAATAACCAACTAAAAATATAATACGGTAATCCAATTGAAACTTCAGTTTCTGTATCTACTGTCCTCTTGATCTATTTTCAGTGTAAGTGGCAAGTCATGTGTGAAGCCTCTGGTATGATGCATGATAGTGTATATTGTATCATTTCATGACAAGACCGGAGATTTATCATGGGCAATGAAATGCTGATGTTGACCATGATTTCGACTAGACCTATAGGAGGGAATTAGGCCTATCTGTAGGAAATCTGCCCACACTATCACGTCCATCACAAATTCCACTCCCTGACCGGGATTTGAATATGAGTCTCCATCATGAAAGCCAAGTTACCCATAATGTGCATACAGAGACAAAAAGAAACAAATGGGATTCTTACAGTGTTTTGGCTGATGAAAAGTTCAGAAGCAAGCCAGCATTGACAAGAACGTTATAATAGCAGATCATTTACACTCATTGTAGGATTAAAATTGCTTACAAATGATGAAGTCACACCGCACAACACACATTTCTTATTTGGAAATGTCCCCATTCGTCTTAATTCTTTCACTCCCGATATTATGTTACTTCATGAGTTATCCCAGACCTGCAGAACTATAGCTTCTCAGAGCGACTGCTATCGTACCCCTTCTTACCCCACCCGCCTTTTCTACCAGTGCAGTCGTAGCGTTCTAGTTGCGCTCGGCTGCATCAACATTCATTCTCGCGGCGGCAGGTATACAATACGTATCAAGAATTACAAATGAACAGATAATAAAAATTATTAGGAAGATACCTTTAGAAAGTAAGAGAAAAATGAATGAGGGAAATAAATAAGTTAAAAGACATGTAAAATGAATTTTAAAAAGAATGTGTGCATATAATGTAAGGTCTACATATGTATATATCGTCCTATTACTAGTAAAACCGATTGAGTCCACTTTTTGTGTAAAATAAGTCCCCGAATTCTCTTTCCATGCTCTGTACTCTACTAAAATGAAATAAGTCCGAAATGTTGCATTCAGGCAACAAACCAATTATTTTATTTGAAGAATTTATTATGATTTTTCGTGCATTAATAAAGTTTGAATTCCTGCGTTTACAAAACTTGCATTACTTGTCAACTGGTTTTACTAGTAATAGGACGATAAATAAATTGTACGTTGGTAAGTGAATGATAGCTATATGACCGAATGTGAATGCTGTCATTCAACATTGTAACGCACTCCAGCCATATAAATAAATAAACAAATACATAAACATATAAATAAATATACAATCCGCGTACTGCAGTTTAAAGAGAACTGGAACATAGCAAAATCTAAATCCGTGAAAAAATACTACGTACTTCCAAAGGAAATGGGAATATGATTATTTTGTTGTTGAAGACGAAAGAATTCCTTGTTTACTGAGGCCCATGCGATTTATTTCTACTCGTCATTTCAATATTAAACCACATTTCAACAAAATCCATATTAAGAATTATGGAATGCACAAACTTTCGGGTAAGTCCATTATTACGAACTATATATTGATTACTTATTTATATACTGTTAAATTAAGGACGTCACTCGTTGTGTTGATTTTGAATTGAAATTAATAGTGACTTTCAAGGTTCATTACGTAAATGCTATAAATTTATGTTTCCGTAGGTGATGAAAGGAGGAAAGTTTTCGAAAATCTAAAGCAGGTTAGGTGCAAAGAAATCTCAAAGAAACTACCGACAGAAAATGTAGCATAATTTTAAACCTTGAAACGAGATAACGCATTATAAATACAATGAATTTATTACAATCCTTTTTGAAAATTACGGTGCACGGACAGAGAATGTAAACAACTGTACACGCAAGTCGATCGTCCCCAATAGAAGTGGAGTGAGGCTGACGTTATATTTCCCCTACTTACGGGTTCTGCAGGTCTGAGTTATGCTTTTGTCTCATCACCCAGTACTAGCCTCTTGATAAAATACGAAACTGAAAATAAAAAAACTGGGCTCTCGACATTTGACTGATTAACCGACAGAGTAATCTTAGTAGTTGATTTTAATGAGTATATTCTGATCATGCAGTCCTCATTTGCCTGCCACGTTCACTAAAGTAATTGTGGGTTTAACACGAGTAGTAGTAATCAAAAAGAGGTAAAAGAAATGTTCCTTCCTACTATTAATCATCTCCCGCTGACAGAGATTTTCTGTTTGTGTTGTTGTTTCTGTTGTTATATGATGACATAATCCGATCATTTTGAAACCATTTATTCAAAGATTGGGATTTACCTACAAGCTCAACTGCGAAGAGGGGCAGCGGAATCAGCAATTGCGGACTTTCTAATCGTAACCTCTGGTTTTACGCACCTCTGCTTTGGTGAGCGGGTATCAAAAACCTTCCCTGCAAAGGCGAGATGAGCTGTGGTGCCCCGGTGTCGTTTAATTTAACGCTGTCTCTCTCCGCCGAACGCTGTCGCTTTCTGCTCCATTTCCTTGGAATCACTTTCTTCTGCAGTGGGGATAAAATGTGTAGCGTTGAAGAGTTCTGCGGAATCGCCGCTCTCAGTCACACCATAATGGAGACACACCGCCTCTGCATGTACAGCCAATGCCACCATTTCTGGCGTCTGAAATAAGTGATGGGAACGTTGAGAGCGAGCATCTTATTTTTGCTACAAAATGTGGGCGAGAAAGCTGACATCTGTGATTGGCAATTTGCTTACGTTACCTCTGTTTAGGAGATGGTACCACTTTCAGCCGAAGTGGCAACAGATGCCACTGATTGGACAGTATACTCAAGGACACACCCCAAAACCGCAAAGTGCGAGTGTCTTGCCTTTGACGCAGTGGGCAAAATGCTGACGTAACATATTGTAGCGATAAGTAGCCATGATTGGTTGAAACACGTCCTTTCGTATCGTTTTAATGGTCAAAAGTAGTATGACGCAGTAAAAGTGTAGTAGTCACAGGGTTGGGCAAAGTACTGACATCCAAGTATTTCAAATACAAATACAAATACTTCAAATAAGCTTAATTGTATTTGAAATAAAAATACAAAATACTTTAAAAAAATTAACCAAAATACATTTGTATTTCAAATACTCGATACAATATATAGGCCTAAAGAAAAAAGAATATTACTGAAAATCTAACCTTAAAAGTATTTTTACCTCGAAGTTTTATATAAACATTCTCTCTTTTCCCAATGAGCAATGAAATTATGCTACATATGAATAATTACTATTCCCTTTCAAAACAACCAATTCCTCAAAAAGTTCATCAGATAAGGATCCCCTTGCTTGTGAATGAATAAATCCTGCAAAACAGAACAGTCTTTCTACAGGCGCAGAGGAACACAAACTTGCCATTGAAGAATTGTATGATCTCATACTCCATAGCAGACAAGTTCTTTTCTTTTTGCTTTTCAAAGTCTGTTTTACTTGAGTTGAAAACATAAAAATTGTTTTCATCTTCATCGTCTGAACTGACCAAAGATGTAGCAGACAACTGCTCAGCTGATTTCACACACATATTCTGTATCCTCTTCTTGTCATTTAGTGAGACAGTGTCAGGTAGCCATCTCATCTTCAATGATGGGTGGGGCAAGCTGCCAAAATAGCTCAATTTGCTTCTGGGATCAGATCAAACATCACTTTAAATTTTGATGAAAGCGAACTTATTAGGATTGGAATTACTTGGAATAGATGGCGTAGATTACTAGATAACAGAATATGTAATATGTTTTTAAGGGAAATTAATGTGGACAAAAGTTGGCCGTAATAGCACGTCTTCTCATTTTTGCACTAAATTAAGGGTACGGCAGTGGGTTTCAGAACTGCACAATATTCTTCAAGGTACTGAAACTCAACATCTTTGAAGGTTGGCAATCCCAGTTTTTCACATACCGGTATGGTGTTTATATCATGCTTGAATTGCAATATCTGAAAAATTGAGTCATAAAGAGAATTCCATCGAGTTGGGAAAGGAAACTTTAATGAATATTTCAAGACATCTGATATAATTTCTGAGTATTTGAGTCTCCTAGACGCATTCCATAATGCTGAACATTTAGCAAGTGTTGGGTGATGGATCCTTGATGCTGTTGGAGATTTCTTCATGTCATTAAGGAAATCAGTTGTGGCAAGAAAACTAAGTGTATGGCTAGCACAACTGAAATGGGTAGGCAAATAAGACTTTAAGAACAAGAAGAAGAAAAAAGTATTTTGAGTATTTGAAATACAAAATACATCATTGTTATGTATTTAAATACAAAATACTTTCGAAAATCCTTACAAATTACAAAATACAAAATACAAATGTATTTCAAATACGTATTTCAAATACTGCCCAGCCCTGAGTAGTCAATGTAATTTTCCGGAAGACCCCTTCCTGTTATAAGATTTGAAAAAATCGACATTTATTTTCAAGTAAGTCGGCTACATTTGCGCCAATCTGACGAATACGTTGTATATGAATCTCACTATTGTGAATGCCTCGGTCTCATTCGTAGCTACAGTAAAGATGGAAATAATGCAACGAACCAGTCGTGGAAGGTGGATGATGATGATGATGATGATGATGATGATTAAAGTGAAATAAGTACGTTTATACGTAATGAAGAAAATAATCTCAGGCTGTTTGAATTGAAATGTTTCTTTTTATTTTCTCTTCACAATAAAATTGCTAATAATATAAGCAAATACGTACAAGATTATTAAAGTAACTACACTTGTTTGGTAATTTCCAGTCCTTCATTTAACGCTTTCCTTCAGTTACAATCACAACAGCAATTTGACACGGTGCTAGTGAATCAGGAAGGTAATGGAAACCGAATTGGTCTGCCCCGCTGCCGCTTCATCTCACATCTGTCCAGTTCCCTTTGATGAGAGTCCGTCAACTAATTAACTGAATTATGGTTGTGTCCAAACTTGTATGCCGTGTGGTGTGTTCAATAACGCATAATCAAACCGACAACACACCAGAAAGAAGTAATTACCGGTACACAATATTCCTAAATAATCTGGCCTTTGAAATTAGCAAATTTCATTAAAAGGATCCTATGAATTTCTTGGGACAAGAATAAATACTTTTGTACAGGTGTATCTGTGTTCTTGATCGTAGAAAAGAGAATACAGAAATCGATTGACTTTCCCCAGTCTGAATACTTTAGCGTGGATACACCTCTGACATTGAGGTACAATTCAGAGACGCATGTAAACCTAGTGAACAGGAAATATTGGTGTGCATAACGCGCAATGTGTTTAAAAGGCAACCAGACTGAAGGCATGCGTCAGTGATTTTCCCAGCCGCCCCCATTCCCGTCCACCTTTGCTATTTAAACGGATAGAAATGTCAACTTGATATTCCGATGAACTTTATTAGCATCCTCATAGTCAACACAAATATCAATTTAGGCTTTACACAGCCATTGATATCAACAATACCATATTTACTCGAAAATAAAACCCCATAAATTATAAGACCCTTCTAATATTTTAAAGTATTGTTTTATAAAAATATTTTATTTTGCGAATATTAGACACACAAGAAAATACCGGTAATATAATTTTAGGTCCGTATTCTAACAAGGGATGTTTGAACTCACTCAGAAAGGTACAACTCTCAAACTTCGTTAACTAATACAGCTGTCATATGTAAGTGAACACATAAAACATCACCTGCCGATACCCAATACGAAGGTCTGAAATTACTATGTGAATGTGATACGGCTACTAAAGTAACTGGCCGTGAGCGACTTACCAGCTGACTGCAGGTGAGCTGCCGCTGCATCGCGGGGTGCAAGTAAACACGACCGCATGTTAGTTTGTAGCAGTGAGTGCTATCAGTGGGACGTAAGAATGTCGTTGAATCCTGTCAATATTTTGTTACGTGCGACAAATTATTTTCGTGGGCGTAATTGTGCTGCAAATGAAATCTCTATACAAGAGAGACAAATGGCAGAATATATTATAAAACTTATAGAAGATCATCCATCCGAGGCGAATTACACTGCTGACGAGACTTTAGAGATAACTAATGAAGAATCTCCGGAAGAAGTGACATTGATACCTCATCTTCAGAATCTACTGCCCACAACCAGAACCGCCATTCCTCACCTATGAAATTTGAGCCTAACAGATCATACTCCATCACCAGTGAAATCATCATCGTCAAGTTATGCACCAAGTTCACAGAAACAAGCAACAAAGAGTATAAGTACCGATTATAAAGAAAAGCAGTGAAATATTGGCTGAATGAAAGTGGTAAAAATAAGTTCGTTAGCAACAGTTCGAAAAATATTTAGCAGTTACGTCGGAACGGCAACTGTATCTTTGAAAATCACAATTAGAGGATGTAAAACCATATTCAATAGAGTTCAAAAAGGTAATGTATGAAGCGCTATTGTCAAAATTTGTGCATGTCAAAAAAAAACAACCTTACGCTTATTTAAAAGTGTGATTTGTAGACATTTCAAGAACAATATTATTAGATGATACATTTAAAGCCTCGAGATTCCGGATTTATGATTTTAAAATGTGCTACAAAATCAAAAGCAGAAAAATCACGAAATTCATCTCCCTTTGGCATGCAAGAGATGAGGCGGAAATACAAAAATCGGAAGATGACTTTCTAAACGCAACAAAACATGAACTTATTCATTATTCACCCTCTGTTATTTATAATACAGATCAGAGCGGCTTTGAAAAGTAAATGAAAACCAAACGCACATTGTCTTTTGTTGGTGAAAAGCATACCGAAAGCAACGTCCAGTCTATTGCTGCTCTTACTCCTACACAATTATGCCTACCATAAGATGGATGGAGTTATCTTTCCGAAACTTTTCATCGTATTGCAAGAACCATGAGGAACTTTCGGCCATATAGTTTCTAAAAAAAATGTTGAAGGCCAAAAACATTATTGCTAAGACTTTTGTGCGAGATCGTGCGTATTTGCTTGCGTTCCGCACAAAACTAATACACGGTAAGTGTGAAATACCACATTCAGTATTCCCAACACTTATGTATTCCACACATAACAATTTCCCTCTTCTTACCGCTTAAGCGCCATATTCATTTTACTGCTTTAGGCTTTTAACATATTATTTTTAGAGACGTTTAACATAGTAATAATTATAAATTGCAAACTTACCACTGCAATTTCACCTAAATTGCACTGTTAATTATTGTTTTTAAATATTTGCAAAAATTAAGTAAACTCTACAACACCACAGAAGTTACTGCATTTGTAATGCAAGTAACATTAAGGAAGCCGTGAAAAAATCAACAAGATTCCAGATGCCGATGTTATTACTGCAATATGTTATATAAATAATATTGTTAAAATATTAAAATGAAAAATAAATCATTACATAACCTTACCGTTTGTTTTAAGTTCGCGTTTATAGACTGGGGGGGGGGGAAGACAGACGTATATCACGGCCTGCTGGAATATAGTAAACACAGAAAACATTTTATAGCAACAATGTTGAAGATAGATATTTTAGTTTTTAAAAGTTGCCGTCATTGAACAGAAACCAAGATGGAGATTTCATTGCAACTAATTAGAAATTCCTCTTTCAGATATGTAATAAACGATCTTCGCACAAAATAATGTGCGATACACGAGCGGTATGTTTGTTTTCATGTTCTCGGAAATTAAAAAAGCTCAACTACGTTTCGCTTTTTCAATCTTTTCCTCGAACATGAAAACATCAACATACCGCTCTTGTAACGTATATTACTATTCTGTCTATTTACAGGTGATAAGTTCGCCTTGGCTTTGGATTCATGGACAGCATACAATGATACCACGTGTATAGAAAGTATTCCTCTTAGTAAAACAATTGAACTAGTTCAGTTTCCTCCCGGAACGACGGGAACAGTTCAGCCTCTGGATAAGTTCTTTTTCCGTCAGTGGAAATCATTCTACCGCCGATTGTCTGAACTAATATCGTCAAAGGAAAGTGTAAGATTTACATTATTCCACAGGGATAATATTTAGAAATTACAATTCTTCCTTCATTGTGAGTTTTGTGCACCTAGATTTCGCAACATGATAAAATATACATGGTTTGTTACACACTATACATCAGAAAGAACACCAGAATTCCTGACACCAAAACAGTTTTGCGTTGGCAATATACATACAAATTGTGAACAAAATAATTGTGATATGACTGCGTTAGTTCGGTGTGCATGATGTAAAATGAATTTGTGTTTTAATCACTCAATCGAGTGCTGCCACTTATGTTACATATTTATAGAGTAAAATAAGTACTTACTAATCACTGTGCCTTGAAAAAGTAACAGACATTCATACTTTGGATTATGTTTTGTAAAATATATTATACACAAGCTGTATCACGCTGCATGCAGTGATAGGACAGATTCCGCACCGCCCCATGTTCGAGCAGCGTAGCGGGTTGCAGGGAGAACATCCCAGGAGGACTATTGAACAATGCATTCCACCCGACATTCCAAGAAAGATTTAAGAGTTTATTAATTTGTTTCGGCAGATAATTTTTTGTGTGTTCACATACAAATGGGAGCTGTATCAGTTAACGAAGTTTGAGGGTTGTACCTTTCTGAGTTCAAACATCCCTGAAGTAAGACAGAAACTGTAAGTTTTTCAGAAAATCGTTGTCAAGAGAATAAAATAGATCCGTAAGTTAATAGCGAATGGTAGCGAAATACCGTAGGTTCAGCCCAAGAATAGACTTCACCCTCTTTCAGTAACTTTTAGCGAAAACAATGAGATCGCAGAAGTATGGAAGCTGGGTGTCCCGTTTATACTTTCTACCTGATCATGCCTTTCAGTAATACAGCTCATTAAAGCAGTAACAACCGGTAGTCTTGTGCTTGAGTGGCATAGTGCTTTCAAGTGCCTTTTGCGATTCAGATACTGCATAAGGAAATGAATTCACGGAAAAGTTATACGGTTTAATTTAAGTTGAATGTTCTTGAATTTGCCGAGAAAAGTGGAGCACAAGCTGCGAGTCGTGAGTTCTCAGTGCAACCAAACATGATTAGTTACTGGAGAAATCAGAAAGAAAAAAATGCGAGCCTCAAAGAAAGAAATTCGTTACAATCTATGTCCTCAAATTGCATTTAAATGTTTAACTTATAAAATATATCTATATTATATTATAATCGAATATATTATACTCGATTTTAAGACCCGATGCAAATATAAGACCCTCCCAAATTTAAAGACAAAATATGGTAAAAATGGGAGTCTTATTTTCGAGTAAATACCGTGTGTCTGGAGTAAAGTCGATTTTACATTTGATTTAAATCTTCAACTTTTGTGTTTTTAACAATAACGGAAGAGTCATGATACATAAACCGGAACAAATAAATCTGATCAGAAGAGCCATTTTTTTTTTCCAAATTCCTCACAGGTTTTCTCAGAATATATTTCGGTGTTATTATTATTATTATTATTATTATTATTATTATTATTATTATTATTATTATTATTATTAAAATTCGAGACCAGACCAGCTGGCTGCTAACCTCACGTCCACATGCTGAAGCAGAGGTGGTCGATCATCAAACCAGGTTGGAGGTATCGTGTGGTTAGCACGATGATTCCTTCATCCAACCGTTATAGCTGGCATTCGTAATCGAATATCGCTAACTATGGTAACTCCCTAATTGCATCACGGTGCACCGATCCCATACACTGGCCGAAATTTCATGCGAAAATTTCTTCTCCCATTAGGACTGAAACCAGCGCGCATTCCGTAAGGGTGCGTACAAGACGGAGCCTGGTTGGTTACCAAGTTGGCCACTCGTAACCTGGCTGGTCGCTGGGCAGAAAGTCGAAGTGTATAAGACGGAGCCTGGCTGGTTACTGAGTTGGTCGTTCTTAAGCTAGCTGATTGCTGGGCATAAAGTCGGGGTGATCAGAACGAAGCTTGTTTACGCCTGCCAGTCAATGTAGCTGAACTTAGGCTACTCTGCTTTCTCAAAATTGTCTTTAAAAAAACAATAACAATTTGTAAAACTGCAATACAGTATACAATATTATAGACCTACAAATAGAGAATGGAGGAGACCACTTTTAAAACCACATAAAGATTTAATCTAATAGCTGGTGTTATTGGCGTAGCTTTTAGTTACAACAAGTTGGTCGGAAGTCAATAAATAACTCTGCAAATTAGCAAGGGTACCGCCCCTGTCGTATTTCTCGTCCAGATCCTCACATGCGCGCCCTGCTTCATCTCAGCGCTGCATGAGTCATTGCGTATTTCTTTTCGATCAGACGTGAAACACCAGGAGTCCATATTACGAAAGTCACGTTACGTTTCCATGAAAAAAAGAAGTATAAAGGGGGTTCAAAGTAAACCTCGCTACCGGTATAAAAATCTTGGATGGAGAAATGGTTTCTTTCTTACACAATTCCTGGATGAACTGACTTGTCGATATTGTCTATGAACAAAATCAAGAGACAGTATTGTAGCCTACACAAATAGATAGGATACAGTGTCACAAAACAAAGTTTTCGGTATCTGGAGTGATTTTGCAAAATCTTTTATTTCCTGTGTGGATAGAGATTTGTCTCAATCTATGGGACTGGATGTTTGCGACTTTCTGCAATGACCCTACATCTTACTGATCACGTGGTCAATTGTAAATCTATAAAACAGGAAGAGCATAAGTGCGATAATGAAAGAAGTCATGCTAATAACAGTTTACTCAGTTCTCATAATGAAAACTATCAGAATTATAAGAATGCTTCGGTTTTAATGCTTATCAATAATGAAACTTTCTTCCTCTCCTCATGTTACGTTGACTTGACTTAGTCCGTTAGATTATATGATACTGAGTATCAGTTGTAAATACTGGGCAGCATGAAAAAATCTGCTTACATTATATCTTTTTATACAGCGGATGTTTATCGGCTTTTCTATCAAAATTTTTTGTGACACAGACTCCACAAGATAATGATGATGATGAAGATGATGACGACTCATTTTCACCCTCAAACAGAATACAAATGTAACAATGTAACTGTCCACACCTGTGAAGTAACGGTTAACGCGTCTGGTCGCGAAACCAGGTGGCCCGGGTTCGATTCCCGGTCGGGGCAAGTTACCTGGTTGAGGTTTTCTCCGGGGTTTCCCCTCAACCCAATATGAGCGAATGCTGGGTAACTATGCCGGACTCATTTCACTGGCATTTTCACCTTCATTTCATTCAGGCGCTAAATAATCTAAGATGTTGATAAAGCGTCGTAAAATCTAATAAAAAAACAATGTAACCTATCTCAGAGCACCCTGTTAACCAAGGATATTTCTTATACCATGAAAATTGATTTTTTTTTATTTTGTCTTCATCCGCTATTTTAATATGTAAATATAGTGTAACCTCATTTTGTTTCATACGCCCACATTGAAAACGGTTTCTCTATTAATTCTACAAATAATGACATCAATGTTCTCTCAATATGAGCCATTTTACACAAAATTAGTATGTAACACGCATGCACTTTTGATTAAACTAATACTCAACAATACAGCGGATTCACAAAGCCAACATATCGCGGCGTATTATATCGCGGTTGAGACTAGCCCCACTTCCTGCTACTGAGTGGTAGCGAATCGATACCCCCTCCTCCCCCGCCCCCCTCAATCTTGAGCGTGCCGGTGGCTGTGAGCGTACGAGACTTCTGCCACAAATCTTTCGCAGTGGAATGACTGCCAACACTAAATATAATAAATAGAAGAATTGGAGTGAAATAAAGTGTTACGATACATCGTTATTACGAACTTACACTTTTACTAGATATAATAATTATAATTTTTTGGGGTAGGCTAAGCCTCAAAAGTCTCTTAAGAGATTCGACACTGCCAAGTGAGGGAGCAGTTGCAATGTTTTATTTAACTATACTTTGATATATTGGGATTATTCAGCATTTAATGTGAGTGAGAGATATATTTTGCGCAGAGCACTTTGTAAGAAGGAGGATTCGTTTACGTTCAGCAAAACTACTACACGGGCCTCCCAGTTTTACTTCTTTCCGGGAGGAAGCCATACTGGGGATTTTACCGCCCTTTAAGATCCATCGAGAAACACACCTTTCAGTTCGCAACTTTTTATTTGTTTGTTTGTTTGTTTATTTATTTATATTTATTATTTATTTATTTATTTATATTTATTTATATTTATTTTTATTTATTTATTTATTTAACTAGCTAGCTAGTGAGTACAAATTAAAATTATAAAACAAAAATGTTTCTAGCCACTACCGTTAGAGCCAGGCTCGTGTACGGTGTGGTCTTAGCGAGTAATATAACATAAAATTTACAAGGACAGTTTACTAAATACACTAACTTAATTCAAACCAATAAATAACACACAAGAGCAAAAAAGAAGAAAGATAAAAAGCACATTTAATATAAATTGACAATTAGACAGAAGCCAGTGATATTCAATAAAAACATGAATATAGTCGACAGAAATAAAAGCTAACAAAATATACACATTTGTTAATATTATATAGGCCTATCATGAATAATTTTATAAATTTCTTTTTTAAAAGCTTCAATTTTAAAATATTTCAAATTTGGAAAATGGTTGTAATTTTATTATAAAGTCTTCGGCCGAAACTAGCACCATGTTTAAGAGCTGCACTTGTATGACATTTAGGCTCAATTAATGGGAAAGTAGACTTTTGTCTTCGAGTACGATATTCATGTCGATTAGATTTATGTTTTATTTGACTTCTGTGGTAGTAAGTTAGTAAACTATATTTATAAATGTCTTCAGTAGTTAATACTTTAAAATCCATATACAGTAAATTAAATTTGTAGGGCAATCCATATTTTTGGTTAGACAAATTTTTATTAATCTTATTTGTAATAAAATTAATGGATTAAGTACAGATGATGCTACTCCACCCCAGTTTATTATACCATATTGTATTAATGATTGTATTAAAGCTAAAAATATTATTCTCAATGCCTCCTTAGTGATAAAATTTCGAAGTATTATGAATTTATCAATTGTCTTTCTTATACTTGTACACATAAAATCAATTTGTTTATCCCAACGTAAATGCTGATCTATAATAATTCCTAAATACTTGACTTGTGTGGAAGGTTAACACCTTCAATTGTGGGCAATTACAATAATTATTTGTTATTTCATTACATGAAATATTATGTATTTCTAACTGATAATTATTCATAGGTGGAGGTAAACCTTTCGTTGTTAAAGAAAATGGAATATAGGTAGTTTTATTAATATTTAAGGACAGGAGATTAGAGGCAAGCCAATTTTTCACTACTTTAATTCCATTGTTAGCATTTAAATAAGTGTTATCCCAATTTTCCCCATTAAATGTTAGTACAGTATCATCTGCAAAAGAAAATATATTACCAAAATATTTCTTTAGATCAATTTTCAACAAATTATTAATATATATTATAAATAAGATTGGTCCTAATACTGTACCTTGCGGAATTCCAATATCGATCAATTTATAATTGCTGTTATAATTGTCAATTTTAAACCCAAACCACTCTGTGTACTGTAGGCCTACATCGATCGTGACATTTCATCCAGCACACTGGAAGCTAAGTTATTTGCTGAAGTCTTCTTGAGTTAGAAATGTGATTTTAGTTTCGGTACTTGTCTTTACTGGCGTAATAATAAAGCGGTAATGTAATAAACAGAAAGCAGGGCGGGTGAGGTGAGGCATTCTACACGAATGCACAGTGAGGCGAACATCACGCCAAATACTGACTGAGCTTTGCGACTCCATCCGAGCACGTAACGCGACTCTGATACAGCGGCGAGCATTCCTGGAAATGGTGTCCGTGACAATCAGCGAAATGCCCCAGCTCGAGCGCGAGAGTTATTGGATTAAGATGGAACTAGCCGTGCAGCCGTGGTCGCGGTCTTTGTGAAGTCGTGAAAGGTTCGTTTAGAATAGAAGTAGTGCGTCAAGTCTGATAAAAAAATTAATTTTGAAACCATTGTACGCTCAAAATTGATAATATTAAAAGAAGGCTCCAGGTTCGCTGCATGTACGAATATTAGATATGGATGCGTTAATTCCATTTTATTAACTACTGCTGTAAGAGTCATTATTTAGATAGAAGAAACAATCTCAAAACTGTTTGAATTACAGTTTAAATAGAAAAAGACATCATCTAACTGAAGAGTCGCAATCGAAATAGGTGGATGATTCTTCCAGTATTGTCAAACCAGCAGCAGTATGAGGTGTCAATTAATTGCTTAATAATAATACTTACAACTGGCTTTTAAGGAACCCGGGTTCATTGCCGCTCTAACATAAGCCCGCCATCCGTCCCTATCCTGTGCCAGATTAATCCAGCCCCTACCATCATATCCTACCTTCCTCAAATCCATTTTAATATTATCCTCCCATCTATGTCTCGGCCTCCCCAAAGGTATTTTTCCCTCCGGTCTCCCAACTAACACACTATATGAATTTCTGGATTCGCCCATACGTGCTACATGCCCTGTCCATCTTAAACGTCTGGATTTAATGTTCCTAATTGTATCAGGTGAAGAAAACAATGTGTGCAGTTCTGCGTTGTGTAACTTTCTCCATTCTCTTGTAACTTCATCCCTCTTAGCCCAAAATATTTTCCCAAGAACCTTATTCTCAAACACTGTTAATCTCTGTTCCTCTCTCAAAGTGAGAGTCCAAGTTTCACAACTATACAGAACAACCGGTAATAATAATAATAATAATAATAATAATAATAATAATAATAACTTACAAATGGCTCTTAAGGAACCCGGAGGTTCATTGCCGCCCTCACATAAGCCCGCCATCGGTCCCTATCCTGAGCAAGATTAATCCAGTCTCTATCATCATATCCCACCTCCCTCAAATCCATTTTAATATTATCCTCCCATCTACGTCTCGGCCTCCCTAAAGGTCTTTTTCCCCTCCAGCCTCCTAACTAACACTCTATATGCATTTCTGGATTCACCCTTACATGCTACATGCCCTGCCCATCTCAAACGTCTGATTTAATGTTCCTCATTATGTCAGGTGAAGAATATAATGCGTGCAGTTCTGCGTTGTGTAACTTTCTCCATTCTCCTGTAATTTCGTCCCTCTTAGCCCCAAATATTTTCCTAAGAACCTTATTCTCAAATACCCTTAGTAGTAGTAGTAATAATAATAATAATAATAATAATAATAATAATAAAACAGGCTGTAATATTGGAAAATCAAAAAAGGTTATATTAAAGGCTATGAAAAATTTGAGTATTTGGGGGTTCGAATAGATAAAGAAGATAAAGAAGAAGCTAATATTAGGAACAGAATTACTAAAGGCAAAACAGTAACAGCAATGTTGAATGGTATTCTATGAGACAGACATACAACAAGGGGGAAAAAATAAGCAAATTCAGTAGTCAAAATTACTGTTATATGGTCCTGAAACATGGAAATTTAATAAAAAGTTAGCATCAAAACTCATGACCATGGAAATGAATTTTTTTGAGATCAGTGGCACATTCGAAATTAGGAAAAATTAGAAATATAGTTCTATGAGATGAAATGAACTTTCAACATTCTGTTTTGGTTTATGTGAAATAAAGGAAGTTGGCCTGGTATGGGCATATGAGAAGAATACCAGAAAATATATCATATTCAAGGACAGATTGAAGTATTTGGATTATTGTTCGGAGCAAGGGGAACAATTCCAAAATTCTGAGTTGAATGTTTGAAGTCTTTTGGAATTACTTTAAAATTTTGAAAATTATTGCTGTAGACGTAATGAAATATTCTGTTCAGATTTTACGTAATCACCTGCACACCTAAATTTCCTTATATTCTATCTGATTACTAATAATTATTGAATAAACGTACTTTCCCAAGGGTAGCTTCATTTGAAAATAATCCTAACACAAATGTTTATTTTTATTTGTTTAGTATGCTGTGTCTTTTGGCAACCCTTACTGAAGGGCAGCTACCCTTGTGGGATTTTATATATACCTAAAATGTGCTGGTATGGTGTCCGCCTGGGAGAAGAAGGAAAGGGAGACCTCGAAATTCATGGTTACAAGAGATTAGAACAGATATTTTTGACAAGGGTACACTTCATTGAGTTATTACTAGACAGTGGATGCGGGATGATTTATCGTTGAATGTAGGTGCAGATTTACTATATGTTACAATTTTTTCATTCAGATCATTGGCTGAACAGGTTTTAAACGTAAACAGACGACGTCAACATGCTACTATATCTCCGTGCAGTCAGAATGAAAAGAAAAATGACGTACTGTAGCACATACCTCGTCATCATTGATGGAATTACTAGCGTTGCAGTAAACGACTATATAGTCTCGTAAGTTGTCGAAGCTGAATCGTCTTCGCCTATCCTGCAGGATAACACAACTGCACACATTGCATTGCAATGCTACTATGAACGGACCGGGGTCCCTTCGTTCTGTACGCTGCTGTACTCGCCAGGTACACAGAAGACGGACGACATGGCACGTGCCATATACTCTGATACGAAACAACTTCACCTTTCCTTAAGTCATCCCGCATACACTGTCTAGTTATTACATTGCTTTCAATGTTACATCTTTCGTGCAGTATGTTTCATTACCATGGAAGCAAATACTTTTCAAAATATCTGGTATTGTGCCTGGAAAATAAATCTGAAAAATCTTTATTTAAACTTCTAATGTATTTACTCTGTAGCATTTGCTGCACAAGCCTCTAGTATATATTCTCGGGATGATAAACACTGTGTGGATTTTTATATCACCATTAAATTCTGTTCCTATCCATTCACGTCTTGAATTAGGGTGTTATAAGTAATTAATTGAGGAACGGTGAACTGTTGTAGTGGAGACTAGCGTCGTGTTTTACAGACGCTATGTTCGGTTCAAGTTTGTCGAGTATGGTGAAGTTCGAAATGTTAAATGTTATGTTTTATTTAACGACGCTCGCAACTGCAGAGGTTATATCAGCGTCGCCGGATGTGCCGGAATTTTGTCCCGCAGGAGTTCTTTTATACCTTATTTTATTTCAAGGAGTGCAGTTCGGTGTTCAAAGTAGCCACCGAACTGCACTCCTTGAAATAAAATAAGGTATACATGCCAGTAAATCTACTGGCATGAGCCTGTCGCATTTGAGCACACTTAAATGAATCGATCTGGCCCGGGATCGAACCCGCAACCTTGGGCATAGAAGGCCAGCGCTATACCAACTCGCCAACCAGGTCGACGTGAAGTTCGATATTCGCAGATGTTCGCTCTGGAGAAGACGGCCTATAGTGTTTGTTCTACCTTGTTATAAAAATATTCCCTGCCCTCCACTCCCACCCCTTCATCTTTTAACCGCTTAAGGATTTTAACACAGATCTTGCGATTAATAATAATAATAATAATAATAATAATAATAATAATAATAATAATAATAATAATAATGATTTCGTATGAAAATAAGAGGAAGTTTGTAATGTCTTGGTTGCCTCTCTCATGTTCGAAAAGTGCAGGACTATTGGAAAATGATGTCCCCTGAGAGACTTCGACTTCCATGACCTCGTCGCTGTCGTCGTTGACCTTGTTACTACTGAACAGACATTATCGGAGATCATTACTAACCACACTGACAGTCAAGAACGACACAACAATGATAGTGAATAGGATGTTGACGCGCCGCTTCCGCCACCATCGAATTCTGCTGTCCTGAATCTTTGTCCACTGTCGTTGTGGCCTATTTGACTTTTATCGCTTTGTTGGATGATTTATTTTATAATCTCCGCCACATTGAGAATATTATACGTAAGGGGACAAAAGAGATGCGGCTGATGTATTTAAAAGAGCACTTTAATAGCTTCCATTAATTTGTTTCATGTAAAATGATTGTCACGTTTACTTTGAGTAATTAAATACAGTGTTTCATTTTGAAAACATCAGTTTAAAAGTAATCCCATTTTCTGCTTGTAACGGTCTTTTAGCCGTTCTTTTGAGAGCGTTGAATCAAGGTTTTGGTGTATATTGTAATTACTTCAAAAAATTTTCGAATATCTACATTTAAGAGTGATATTACTATGAATGTTAAAATATATTAACCTTTCCTTTGGTTCTCGTGAAAGCAATGTGTTTGACAAGAATAATATAAGCGAACGTTCTCCTTGCCCTGGACATCGATTTCTAATTCATCGTGTGCGTGTTTTTAATTTCAAGTAAATATTAATTTTATTAAGAATTTTGTTACTGTATTTCATCTACATCTTCCCGGATAAATTACTTGTAGATAGTGAACGTGAACAAAATCCATTCATTTAGTGCAGACGGACAGTAGACTATACGGATGGAGAGATAGACGTCGTGCCAAAACCACATTTTTTTGCATCAAGAATGGTGGAAACTAGAGATGAACAATGATCGAGAAAGCAAGACTAACAGCGCCCGCAAAGCCGAAATCCTGCACGACATGTTATATTACGTGGCGTCATTGACGTAAAGACTGCTTGTGAGTGTTCCGAGACGTCGAGATTGATCACTCCCGAAGTCCCGAACGTCAAGCAGCCTTGAATCGCCACAGTTGTTCATACCTGACTGAACTTTTATCTACTTTTGCAACTGTTATATATGTATAAACAATCAAGTAGTCTATTTGAAACGTCATCTCTACCTTTCAGTGTATAATAATCCGTTCCCCAGTCTTTATTTAATTACTAGGCCCTTATTAAAAGGCTATTAATTTTCTTTTCATATGTTTAAAATCAAGTATGCAATCTTAAGTAAAAAGATTAACGTTATGTTATATGTTTGTTAGAAATGCAAATTTATTTGAGATTTTTTTATTCTATTTATATAACCATAGGTAATATACTGGTATAATAGAACCAGAACATTTTGATAACTAAGATACTGTTCTGTTTTGTCTTTTTGTCTCAATTAAACATTTATAATGTTATTTATTTCAATTATGTATGTTATTCAAAGTTACTAAATCTTTTCCACGCCGACCAAATGCTATTTCGAGAATGATGAGCGAGACTCGAAGCGCACGAGAATGACGAGACAAGACTCGAAAGACATATGCAACGAATATAGCGAGCGAGAGCGGCAGTTAGTTTTGTTCATCTCTAGTGGAAACGTGTCTTTTTGTGAAAATCTCTAAGTAGAATCTTTTTCAGCATAACTATTTTATCGAATGAGAAAGTAAATCATTTCGAAGACTTTCCGTTGAAATGTAGGCCTATGAAACTATTATGCTCACCAACTACTGACTGCATAGCAACTTCGGTAAATTATCTAACTCTTAGATAATGATAATTTTAAATAGACTTGATTAATGACTAATTTCAAGGGGGCAATACCTGAAAGCCAAATTTGTAGACTTGATTAATATTATTTTAAAATAATTAATTTGCCGATTTTATTGTTTTTGTGTAATTATAAATGACAGAAACAAATTAATTTTACATCTCGTGAACAGTATTAGCGGGTTCCTATGGAAATCAGACGACTGATTACAAAATGAGAATAAAATTTCTCTGTAGGGTCTAGGTTAAATTATTATAAAAAATTAATAGGTATAAATGTCTGATGTTAACATAATATAACAGTTTTAAGTGATTGATGATTTTTTAATTTTATTTAAATTCAAATATACAGAATAAAGAAATATAATTACAAAACAAACAAAGAGAAATACAAATAAAATAATACAAGCAATATAAAAAGAAGATACAGTAGTATTAACAACATTTGAGACCGAATGAGCAGCGCTCGTGCTCGGTTGCAGTTCAGATATAATATTAAAATAAAAAATAATAATAATAACAATATAAATAAATAAGTAAAATAAAATAGGAACTAAAATATAATTACAGCGGCAATGGAATTATATAATATTCTTTCTTTCCAAATTCTAGGCCAGGTAATTAAGGCGTACATACTTTGCTATTGAGATCCAGATTTGCGACCTAGTTGCGCCTACTTTCCAGTTAGGCGCATTCCGTACCCATACCAACTGATCACATTAATGTTCCGCTGAGTATCCATATTTTCATCACGCAAGCACACTCGTTCCCAGGCCAAGCTCCCTCCGTTTGTGATCGCAGTATGCTTTGGAATGCAGATGGGACTGAATGAAGTTATACTTCATTAAAAATCCCAGACCTGAAAGTCCTCTTCACTTCTTGATCGCCAATTTTTTATGTTTTGTGTGATTATTTTTTTTGTATCGTATGTTTTGTGTGATTAGTTTTTTGTATCAGTTTTATAAGATTTGATTTGATTAATTTCTGCCCTTCCTTCCTTATCTTTTCCCGTTCGTTATTTTACCCTGTACTGGATTTAGTTGATTTGGTTGGGCGTATAGGGTTAGTGATTGCTGTTGCTGGTTGGATGGTTATCAGTACCATTCACCTATGTTTTAATTTTAATTAGAGTAAATTTATATATGATGAACAGTTTAAAGTTACAGCAATTTCGTTTGAAAAAGACTGTGAGTAAAGTTTGTTTAGCAACTTTGCGCTGTCTGTATTGACTGTGTAATTTAATATCAAACCAGGAATCCAGAGCTGGTTGTAGCGGCTAGGGTTTCTTTTAGCAGCCACCATCAAAGGCGAAGTTTATGCCTTCTCTACTTACTTGAAGTTGCAAGTGCACTAATATAATTAACCAGAACAAAATATCTGCAAATTATCCTGCAGTTCTACTCTCTGCTGGTGCTTCAGAATGCCATTTCGTAATTCGTATTCGTTCATGTGGTCTCTTATAAACGCGATTTAGCTTTACATTATTAAAAAATTAACTCCCTCTTGTGGTAACCATAGAAAACCTGCTGTATGGAAAAAATTACGTTTTCGCATTTGCTTAATTTCAATGCAGAACTTTTTATATCCCGAATAATAGTTGATCATCCTGTTTTACTTCCTCCTCTCTTGAATGGTTAATATGTTCTGGATACGAAATAAATCCAGAAAAGTAATTTCATAAACTCTAGAAAATACAAAAATATACCTATTTTATACGCTTCTGTATACACAAACATTTAATCATCGTCCTCACATCAGAAATAGGCAAAATTTCTGCTTATGTCGTAGGTGCCCCTTATCTCAGAAATGAAACTTTACACACTGCCACACTAGAGAAGTCCAGAGAGCTTTTAATCGATCATATAGGTGCTAACAAAAAACCCATCAATAATGTATGTGTGTTCTATTTATGACAAAAGCTAGAAACACGTAGTATGTAGTGATATTTCACTTCAAAATTCAACTTTTTTTTTTATCAAAATCTTTGCATATCATCCTGTTGTATAATTTTCCGCCAACTTTAACTTTAGTATAATATTCAACTTCTCGAAACTAACAAAAGGGTCGTATATAGGATTTTATTCATTGACAGTGACTTCTTTTAATGGGATATATAGCATATTTCATGATATTGGGAAACTTAATCGTTCATCTTTACCGATTAAAATTTAAACAATATGCGAAAGATATTTCAAAATTTTACGTCATTAAAAATCACCATTTCACTGTTGTGATTTCACAGCGTGCGTTACTTCAACAGCTTGCATTCGATTCAATTGGTATAACATTTCTCCTGATTTTTATTTACATTCTTGTCACTTCCATGTTCGTTATCCGTAGTAGAATTTTACTGTTACATCTATTCTTGTTTAAAGATTCTTACAAGGAAGGAATATTACGACTGGTGTATTGTGTCAGTGTGCAACGAAAACTTATCGCTTTCGTTACTTTTGCCAAGACACATTTTGCAATTTCGCGATTGACTTAAAGAGGTCCTACAACATTCCCCATGTTTTTCTATTAGCACTGGGAAGCAAGTTTCTTAATAGCTTTTTAACCGGCGTTTCCATTTACACAACTGCGTAAGAATGAGAGAGAAGCAATTGGGTGCCAATTAAGCACATAATATGCGCAAGGCGAGAGGCAGGAATAAAATGTGTACGCACGACACCTGCCGAAGCATGCGCAAGTCTCCCGCTCTGCAAACCGTAGACGGGGACCTACATGCCTCTCCACCAGTTGAGTTGCGGTCTTGCGTAGGAGTTGGTATTTTCATTGCGAATATTTATACAGCCTTGATGCAGTGGGATTAGTTTTTCGAACACTTCCTTGTACATTTTCTGTATGTGAGAGTGTTGAGGATGGGTCTCATGAGAAAAGTATGCAGTCTTGTTGAGGACTATAGAAAGTATCCTTGCCTTTGGCAGACCTTAGGTCCGAATTATAAGAAATGCCCATCAATTTTTGGCAGAAAAGTATGGGCGGGGAACTATAAAATAAAAAAAAAAAGTTATTTTTCAACCATGATTCCAGTTTTCTCTCTTCTGAGATATTTGCACGTCCAAAATGAAGACCTTTTTCGTCGCTTCCATTGTGGCTGATAGTAACAAGAAACAAAACATCATCAGCGATAGCTACAGTCACATCATCAAACGTTGACATTGCTCTTCGCACAGGATCCAAAATCCTATTATACGCGGAGAGAAATGTGCGCAGAATGGAAACGAGATGTGCGCAAGAGAAGTAGTAACATCTTGCCACGGCAACAAGACACTGCTCATTTCGTCCTCTACTTTACAACTATTCCCGCGCAGTTGCAAAAGTAAAAACTTGTAACAATAGACAAAAATTAATGGTTCAAGATTAGTCCATGACGATGCATATTATCATCATCCTGAAGGGGGAGGGCGAATCCTAGCGTTACGTTCAGTTGAGTGAACTTTTACGAAGACTTACAATTAGGCGCATTCCCAACCCACACCAAGTATCCAGGTTTGGAGAAGGTAGTCTCACTTGTCTTTACACCAGCCCTCTCCTTGCGTCGCCAGTCGGTGATGTCGGAATGCTATAGAACATACCTGCACAAACAGCGCTCAACGAGCGGGAGACCCGTGTTTATCGCTCGCCGAAACGGAGAGGAAGATATGTCAGAATTACATAGACTTGCCCTAGGTAGAGGAGAGGGAAACGATCACTCAGTTATCTAGTGGAGTGCAGTGTGTAGGCTTATTCTCAGTAACCGTTTCACGTTGCTTTTACCTACTGCTACAGTACAGTATGGCGGAATCTAAAAAACGGAACATGACATATAACATTTAACTATTTACAGCTCGAACTTACTGATCTTCAATGTGACCTAAGGGCTAAAGATCGTTTGAATAATACTACTAGTCTGGTTGAGTTTTACAAGACTAAACATTAGCAATAATATCCCGACTACACAGGCTGGCTGTGAAAATGATTGCTATGCTTGGCTAAACATTAGATTTGTGAGCAACTGTTTTCTATAATCAACTTTAATAAAGACAAACATCGAACATCTGTAACTGATGTTTCATTACGATCAGTAGGCTACTGTTCCTTTCAGCTGCCAACAGCATAAAACCTCGTTTTGATATACTGATAAATAAAAATATTACAAAATGATATTGTACATTTAAGTAGCTATATGGGAAATGCGTGTTATTATTCGGTTGAGAAGCTCTTATCATCCAGTCTGCTGTCCAAAAATCTGAAAGTTAGAATTTATAAAACAGTTATATTACCGGTTCTTCTGTATAGTTGTGAAACTTGGACTCTCACTCTGAGAGAGGAACATAGGTTAAGGGTGTTTGAGAATAAGGTGCTTAGGAAAATATTTGGGGCTAAGCGGGATGAAGTTACAGGAGAATGGAGAAAGTTACACAACACAGAACTGCACGCATTGTATTCTTCACCTGACATAATTAGGAACTTAAAATCCAGACGTTTGAGATGGGCAGGGCATGTAGCACGTATGGGCGAATCCAGAAATGCATATAGAGTGTTAGTTGGGAGACCGGAGGGAAAAAGACCTTTAGGGAGGCCGAGACGTAGATGGGAGGATAATATTAAAATGGATTTGAGGGAGGTGGGGTATGATGATAGAGACTGGATTAATCTTGCACAGGATAGGGACCGCTGGCGGGCTTATGTGAGGGCGGCAATGAACCTTCGGGTTCCTTGAAAGCCATTTGTAAGTAAGTATAGAATTTCTATTATTTCTGTAAAATAAATATTTCTTTATTAATTAATAATAGTCCAAGATAGCTTTGCAAACACTAAACGGGAGTTAATTCCATAAACACTCGTAATAGTACTTCTTTTTGTGTATATTTTGTACGAGATCACTCCTTCTTCCAGTCCACACTTATACAGAGCGCAGCTAATATCTGCATTCCGCTCATGAGCTGTGAGCCGGCTCGGAGAGCGCAAACCTTGTGCAGGCCTGCTATAGAATGGTGATGTAGAAATCGGACGGAATTGTGTTTATGCCTAACCTGAGAATACGGAAGAACCCCGAGAAGAAGCCAGAACTTACTGCGACCTTGTCTGCCCCAATATTACTATGAATTATTTAATGACAAATTCCAGACCTGAACTCGAACTCGTACTGCTTGCGTGACAGGTTAAAGATGTAGACACGTCGTGCATTACTGGCGTTATGTTCTGTTCAAATTTGTTGAGTATGGCGAAGTTCGGTATTCGCCGATGTTCTGCAGGAAGAGACATGTCTTGTTTGTTTCACTCTGTTATAAAAATATTCGCTGTTTTCCACCACTCCTTCATATTTTAATCGCTTAATGATTTTAGCACAGATCTTGCGATTAGTTATTTCGTATGACGTTTGTAGTGTCTTGGTTGCCTCTGTCATGTTCAAACATTTCAGGACATTAGTGTAGACCATTCAGCCACCGCAGCTTACCCTGTCACCTTGATGCTCCGAATTTCGACCGATAGGAAGCATTCGTTCCCATCACGAATAAGGGTATCGTGTGTGAATCTAGTCATGATAGATTTCGGTTTGCGCCTTCCTGAATTCTCCTTCAACCATCTTTTTTTTTAATACAAGAATGATGGACAGTCAAATGCAGTTACCAGTACAATCAGAGAAGCTCGCATATCCTGAAACACGGTTAGCTAGAACATAGAATCCGGTAGGATGTGTCTGCATAGAGTTTAATGTGTGTTGTGACGTCACATCCCTTTTTAGATGCCTTACAAAAAGTAGCAGTAAATTCATTACTATTTTAAACTTTCTTCCTTAATTATAATAGATATGTAAGCCTATGTATGTATGTATGTATGTATGTATGTATGTATGTATGTATGTATACCTATGTATGTATGTTGATAATTTGACTGTAACCTCTCCTACTCAAAACCACGCCCTTCACCTGCTCATGGTGCACTAAAATTGCGACCGAGTTACGGCGGTACATCGGTTCATTAGATGCAAGGGAAATGCTGTATCCTATAAGCTTGTCCAAGAGCTGAACTCTGGACTTCCTTCTCCTTGATCAGTCTCCTCCCCACCGCAATTGGAAGTACTTAATAATTGCTTACAAGTCTCATAATGAAAGAAGCCGAATGGAAAATTTGATGATAACCTTGGCATGTAAAATGACACAAGATGGAAAAAAGAAAAAAAATTGTCAGTTATTTTACGATGCTTCATCAACTGCTGAATGATATGAAGCTGATAATGCCGGAAAAATGAGTCCAGGGTCCAGCACCGAAAGTTACCCAGCATTTGCTCTTAATGGGTTGAAGGGAAACCTAGGAGAAACCTCAACCAGGTAACTTGCCCAATCAGGATCTGAACCCGGGCCGAAAATATATTTAATTGTACAGCATGGAACATAAGGAGAATTTTCATTAAGATGAACAGTTTGATGATAAGCCCAATAAAAATAAAACTCATACTCTTGCTATTATTGTAGTTGCAGAAAAGAAATGAAGAGGTACGAAAGAAACCCAAAAGTAAGTTACATATCTTGGTCCATACGTAATATGATGAGGATGACCACCGAAACACTGTCAATGAAATAAGAAGAACTGCAAACTGCTATACTTGGAGAGTATTTGATTATTTGAAGATTTAAAAATTGATGACATTTTAGTAAACATTCAAAATTGTAGAACCAAATTCAAATCTCATTTCCTTAGAATTACTTATCAAAGAATACCTTGTCAGAATCTAAATTACTATCCACGAGAATAAAGGTTTTGGGCCGTCCGCTGAAACGGTGGAATGATACCGTAACGGGCTATTATGGCTAAAACATGATAGAGGAAGAAGTGTTCCCCCTAGGAACAGAATCTAATCCATAGATCAATTTGCAGTGTTCCAATTTGTTTGCGGTCCATCATGGGAGGCGGATGATGATTAAAACGAGACTGCCACGCGAAAACAGATTAAAACGTTGTCTTTCTTCAGTTAGATTTGACTTAGCTCTATGAAGTGGAAAACTGATTAATGGAAAGCTAACGGTGCACCGCCAATTTGCTTGATAGATCGGAGAACAATTTAATTCTCATCAAATTATTCCTAGTTAAATAATGAAGAGTGAGTGAAAATGGAACTATGGTGTCGTGATACGGGAATTATAAATACTTTGAAAGAATCTGAAATTTTATAAAACAACTTTCTAATGCTGTGGTTTCAAAGCAAAATGTGATTTCTATGCTAATTTATGGCGAAAATGAGATTTTGCGATATTTTGTGTGCATCCTGATATTATCTTTATTGTGACAAAAGTAATTTTTTTCTCTCTAGTCCGTTGTTTTGAAACATTATTACTATGGTTTTATGTACGGTCGTTCAATTGAAAAACAGCAAGAAATGGCATCATACTTTGCCTTGAAGCAACAGAATGATACTGTAAATTGTGTGTACAATGTCCGTATACGAGTACACATTACATTACGAAGTCTATATACACATTACAAGAGGCGCAACGTACCTCTTAGGAATCCAAAACATCCGTATGTGTCCCTCTGTGGTCTCTGCATAGTCGAATGCGCCGCCATGTTCTCTTGTTCATGTTAACCAACGTTGGGTCGCTGTCTAGAAAGCTGCGTGCACCGCATTTTCCAGTGCATCAGCGGGAGCTGCGATAAATGGCGCATTCGTCAGAAATCATTACCTCTGCCTGGTGAGGCAATGTTGGAAATTGTTGCAGCATCCGACCACAAGCGTCCACGCGTCTTTCCAAAATACCATCTGATAATTTATTAACATTCAATGGACGCCAACATTTCAATTTCAGGTCCAATTTAATATGTTTTCACATGGTTCCAACTCAGCAGCAGATTTGACCGGAGATCGTTGCACAGTGTGTGCCACATCTGCACAACGTTCAAGCCTTGTGGATAGCCTTCTTGGCGCGTCGCGCTTCGTAAACACTTTCCGTTGTGAAAGCTTTTGTTTTCCCACAGCAACAAAGTCATCCTTGTCGGTGCTGCCTCCTCAAACGCGCAACGAAATCATCCATGACATTTTTAATTGATTTTCCATTAATTTGACGCTCATGGACCCACACAGCGTTCCTCAATCGTATATTGACTTGTGTCAGCCATTCCTTCAACTAACAGTCTGCTGCCACGCATTGCGATTGTCAGAGCGTCAACAATGTGCAGCAATAGTGCCAACCTCACCAGCACGAACATGGCACATCAGCTTGTAGGTAATGTAATTTAATTTAATGAACATGTATACTATGTAATGTGTATACGCACTTTGTGCGCAGACTGTATGAAAAGGTAGTATTGTGGAAATAGCTGAAAGGTGTACGATGTTAAAAGCTGAAACAATTACTGTACGTATAAACGATAATATAATGCATATAGAGTACTAAATGGTGGCCTCGTTACTTGGAGCCTGCCGACTGCACAGCATTTCAATTCTGTAAAGCATTGCGCCGACCGTTGCTCGTTAAAATGCTGGCCGATTTTCTAGGCCAGCGTTTCTCAAACTATGGTCCTCGAGGTATGCCCTTGTGGTCCTTCAAAAAAGACAGAACGAAAAATAAAATTCAAACGAATTGCGTATCTACTATAGCTGAAAATCTCAGCGTTTCGAAATGACACATGGCAATCGCCTTTCACTTTTCTCCCAGTATTGACATTTAATGAAATTTATTACCCTACCTGTCTACCGACTTCCCACTCTACTCTCAACAACAAAAGAGGAATTTGAAGCACTATGAACGTGGTGTTTCTCGCCATCTTTTCCCCGCACATCTGGCGCCTGTAACCTAGCCAGGGACCGCCTGAATTTATAACAGGACCAAACTACCGAACCTTTTCATGTATTTATGACTTTTTAAATAGTTTTACCGACATCCAGTCTGCACATTGAAATGGTTACGTACTGTACGTCGTACACCAATAATATAACTCTAGGTCACAATTTGAAACTTATTTTCCAAGTAAATATGACGAATTTTCATGGATTCGTGATCCCTTTCATTGCGATATTGAAAATAATAAAGTTTCATAGAGTAAAAGAGAACAGTTAATTGAAGTCTCGAATGACACCGGACTTAAAATGAAATTCGAAGCGGAAGGTGTCGTTAATTTCTGGACCTCATCACAAGTGAAAAGAGAATATAGTGAACTGTACAATGGTGCTTTAGATATTATAATTCAGTTTGCTTCTACATATCTGTGTGAGAAAGGGTTTTCATCAGTAACTGTAATAAAAACAAAATACCGAAATCGACTTAATGTATGTGACTATCTCCGACTTAAGCTTGCCAGCATATATCCAAGTATAGAACAACTGTGCAAGAATCTCATTAATGTGAGTACCATTTCGTTTCCATTTTAAAATATAAGTATACTGGTATTAAAATATGCTACAAAAATGATAAATTTGCTTTCGAAGGGAACAAGAGTAAGGTGGTCCGCGAAACTGTTCTGACTTAAAAAAGTAGTCCCCACTTCAAAAAAGTTTGAGAAACGCTGTTCTAGACATAATAATCATACTCTAATTTAACTGGCAATATAGTCTGATGTTGAAGTGACGACCTCTTTCTTGAATGCATGCCTCGTATCTTATAAAAACATTCTCATCAACACTATGAAAGAGTAAATCCAAAGAGGATAACTGCCCTTTTTAAAGAGATGCCAGATAAAACATACTAATTGATAGAGTTGAACAACAACTTTATAAAGTAGCCTAAATATGTTATATTTTATACCATTTAATATAGAGCGATTAAAATATAATGTTAAATCATTACAATTATAAGCATATTTTAGCGTACAGTATTTTATACAGAGTGGAAGGTTACCACTGCACCGAAATGAAATTGGTAATAGATCATGAGGAGACATTTGAAAAATATGAATAAGGTTTTCTAACATTTACCGTTTTAAAAGAAATCGTTATGTTTCTTTGAAACATTTGGCAACATCACGGCTACTGCAATAATTCTAAGAAGTGCGGCCTGCATTGTGGCTGGCAAAGCGAGTAGTTCGTAGATTCGTAGCAGAATCAACTCCTAGCATTCCTCTCCCTCTCTCCTTAGGGTAGCAAGGATTGAGGGAATTCACTTGTGGCTTAGTGATTGCATTTTTAAACAGAAATACGCTTCTCCTGATATCAGAAATAAATTGTAATAATTCTTACTGACATGATTTGTCTTACATTAAATTAACACTTCTGAAAAGAAATCATTACAGCACACATTTTTCAAGTGGTTTAATATCAGAAGAGAATCGTCGTGCTTAATAGGTCTTATGGCTGAGGGCAAATTTGGATGTATAATGGAGTGTTTATTTTTTTAGGTAAGGCCTGAAACTTTTGTTAAACAAAAATATCAATCTGTGAAATGGTCTATTTGTTGTCTCCATGCCATCGGAATAGTAAATGGCATCGAAGGATGAGAGCCGTTTAACCATCTAGTCCAATATCGAGAACATTTACTGCAACATGTCTGGTGTGCAAAATTTTTGTCCTGATTATCTAATTTGCATTTAAAATACAGTTAGTATGCTTTCTTAATCACAGATGAAATGGCTTTTCTTTGAGATTTAGTCGTATATTCACCATACACGTAACAAAACACGTTCGGAGGATTTATACACCGCCAGTGCGACATTATGGCTATGTTGGCACAAAGACTGATACTTCAAATTGAAAACTGTATTATTCATTAATCACTTACACACTAACAGTCTCTATATATAAACTATGTTATTACTTATTAATTAATCACTTAAACACTACCACTCTTTATAGAGTATATTTACGCTCTTACATGTAACAACAACTAGTTTACCACGAAACGCGAACTTAGACTTCACTTTGAACTTTTATGAAATTTACTGAATAGAAAGGGAACAATATCTGTTTATTAGAAGTACAAAAGAACATCACAACAACCATAAGAAACTGGAAATATGTTATAAACTTATAAAATGCATTGGCTTTTGTTTTGGTTGTTTTGGTTTACAATCCTCACCCACGCCAGATGTTTCCTGGGGGAACGCTTATTCCGTCGGATCCCGGCCATTTAGTCACTCATAACGAATGCACCTCTGCACATGTGTGGACATTGTGCCACTGTCATGCATCTATGACGCAGTGCATGAGGGTAGGCCACTAGAGGTAACCTAAGAGGTGGAACGTAAACTGAGAGGATTCAATCCAACATCGGGATGGGAATCTGGTGTGGCTTAGTGGATAGAGCGTCAGCACGTAGAGCTGAAAACCCGGGTTCAAATACCGGTGCCGGAGAGAATTTTTCTCCGTTCCACTCATCCCTCAGGAATCGGGACTGAAAAAGGAAAAGAAAAAATACTAAGTAACACAAAAAGGTTCATTCACGTTTGCACCCATAACTTCTTGCGATGTAGAGAGGTCATTTTCTGCCTACAAAAACATATTGACTGACAAGAGGAGGAACCTTAGTTAACTGTGCAAAAAACAAAAGTCAAGTGAAATAAGAAATTTGGAACAAAAATGCATGTTTTAACGTATTTTTCGCTTGATCGTGCTTGTTTCATAGTTTGATAGTGCATGAATGCATGCATATTTTGGGATTTTATAGTGCATGAAATTCTCGTCTCTAGTCATAAGCAAATATTTATGAAAAAGACTTTTTCATTGGAGTTCCCAATTTGCCTGGAAAGGCTGTGTGTAGGTAATGTGTAGGAAAATACACTTTTCCCTTAAAATTATATACACATTTGGCAAATATTATAATGACTCTTGTTGAATTAAACAAGGATTTTAATAAATATGAGCCCAATGGGAAGGGATGAATGTAAAGCTTCTTATTTCTCGAGGGTAGATTTAATTCAAGTGTGACACTGGTGAGACTCAGCGCGGGGCTGGGCGACTCTAAATGAGAGTCCGATGGACCAGCTCGCTAACGGCTCTCGTTAATAATTACAGCACTCAGTTCCTTTCCAATTTCAATTTGGGCCGAGCCAGTCAATAGTTCTCGGCCATTACGTTTTACTGCTTTGTTCCAAGTTAATGAAGGGTTTATTGCACAGCAGAGGCGCCGGCTTACTGGTATTCCCGCAGACACGGAAACCAGCGATTCCACTGCTACGTCTGCTATTGCTAATTTGTGTACTCTTCCTCCCCTCTCACACACTGCACTCACATGTGCATTTAAGTTTCATTTATTGATGACTATATCTCACATATGGGGACATGCGGCAGCGTCGCGCTACATGCTGGAAAGTCGCGGGTTCGATTCCGATGGTATCATTGATTTTTCAGGAAGCCTAATCCTTTTGGGCCGCACTGTGGTTCTGGTTTCACTCAGTCTCTAATACAAATGAGTACCAGGGTGTTTCCTTGGGAGCAAAGCCTATCAGCATCCCTATTGCAACTCAATGCTTGATTGTCTCGTCAGGTAGGAGCCTTAATACTGTTCTCCAACCAGGAGATTAACCGTGAAAGGAATTACTTACTATTGAGTCATCTATTGTAGCGAAGTAGATAGATAATATTACCGTTATAACGTCTGTTTAAAAAACATGCGCTCTCCTGCATATGTTATTTCCTATATGGAGGGATTAAAAGACCAGGATATTAACCGTGATCTAATTTTGTAACTAGGGTAGTATAAATATGTGTGTATCAGTGTTATCGTTTCTGCTTTGAGAGTTAGCCAATGGAGGTGCGTGTACCCTCGTGTGTGGCCTTATGCCATCAACATTCATTCACAGCATTACCCCGCTGCGTCTCATTTCCCTGAGACTTCCTCCTTTTTGGAGTACAGTATGTCGCCACACTAAGGACTCTCTGAGATATGTAATGGGATGGCTTTGTTTTCTATATCTTAACCTTTATATGAGGATGTGTAATCTCTTCATTAGTTAATTGTAAACTAGCCTATATAAAAGACTTTTCTCTTCTGTCTTTCGATGCGCCGTTGCCCTAATAGCAACAACGTCAGGTTTCCACTTCGGAGACCGAAGTCAAATAAGACTGGAGAAAGTGCTTGAACCGGGATTAGGCTTTTCGAACCCTCTTCATCATCATACTGTTAACATGTATCTGCCTTCCATTGTGCCCAGCGAGCATTTCGAAGGTGGAAAAATTATTTATAGATTAGATTCTTTGCTCCTAAAAGCGACACTTACAGCGTATTCCAACTCTCACCGGACCGGTGGACATCAGTAACGTCACGCTGCAGCGAAATAGGAATAAAACTGCTGGAAAGTTCGATGGCTGTCATGGCGGCTGCACAAGTTGTTGTCTGTGCTACGCTAGCAAGAATTTGCGAAATTTCCGTACTGTCATCTCGTTCAAAGAAAAGAGAGCATAAACAATGCATTTCTTGAACCGGTAGTAATAACTGGTTCATTGACATGTTCGCTCATAAGCCATTAACATATTGTATTAGTAGTAGTATTTATTTAGTAGTATTTATTTATTTATTTATTTAACCTGGTAGAGATATTGTTTTTACGTTGTGCTCATTACAAACAATACAGCACAACACACCGCCATGACACAACAGTGCACGATGTCATTCGTCTGCTAATTCCCGCCCTGTACAAGAACCAATCAGATTCACTGATGGCGCTGATGGAGACTGCCACCACCTCTGCAAGCTGATGGAACCG
This sequence comes from Periplaneta americana, assembly GCF_040183065.1. NCBI lineage: Eukaryota > Metazoa > Arthropoda > Insecta > Blattodea > Blattidae > Periplaneta > Periplaneta americana. Next base: position 111,194,341 of record NC_091127.1, on the reverse strand, counting down.
GTGCGACACCGGTGCAGCATCAGTGACGTCATCGTAGAAATTCGGAACACCGTGATGCCATCCGATTGCTCAGCTCTGAGATTCGGAATACGCTCTTACAGTGATGTCACAAAGTCCCGTTACCCCTATTATAAACAAACAAAATGAATGGCAATTCTTTATAGTAGTTTTTATTTAGACCTTGCAATGAATTTAAGATATTTTCTGTGGTACTGACCATTAATTTTCTGTGGTACTGACCATTAATTTTCTGTGGTACTGACCATTAAATATCAGTAGGCTCAGTGTGTGCACCGTCATTCTCATGGTAAAGGATAATTCGCCGCCAAGGTCTGTGCGACATTTGTGGGAGCAATGCTGGCGTAACATGAGTGAAAGCACGCGTCACATTAATGCTGTAATATCAGCCATCGTTTAGTTCATACGATCTGAAACAGAAACAAACTAACGTAAATTTTCATAAGAAGTAACGGAACTTTGTGGCCTCACTGTACAGACAAATTATCGAAAATCGAAGTATCTGCCTTTAAAGAGAGATACTCTATACATTTGGACGATTCTTTAAAATGACCGCGGCCGTTAGTTATGACTCTCTTTGCCCCTTTTAAACTGTAGCTACATTTATTTCATTTGCATCGTTATGAGTTCATTCGTAAAAAAATAAATACATAGAAAAAAGTAATTTACAAATTTATTTCTGTATGTTACACGGTATTATACAACAATATACTAATTTGCATGCGATTTACTGACGAATTTATACTGACAATTACTGATATTAACTTAATTTTAAGTAGAAATGGTTCATATTAACATGGGTACAAGTCTAAATAGTTGTTCACTTCTTATATTGATTCGTACATCATTGTGAATCAGGTTTTTGATCTTCTCTGTGGCTACCAAATGTGAACGTACCAGCCTTAAAGCTCTTTTTGAAGTACAAGGGTTGTTTGAAAAGGTCATAACATAAAAATTAAACTAGGATTATTCTGAAACAATCTTTATTTCTCAACATCCCCCCCCTCCGAGACTTTCACACTTGGTCCACCGATGCTGCAATGTTGCTATATTCTCCTTGTACACAGATTTCTCGAGGTCTGAAAAAATCCTTCTACTGCTGCGATAACCTCTTTATTTGACGAACATTTCTTTCCAGCCAAGTAAGTTTTGGGAAAAGGAAGAATTCTGAGGGTGAGAGATCTGGTGAGTAGGGGCAATAGCGGCAACAATTCGAACCGTAGTTCGTTTAGTTTAGCAACCATGATTGCAGACTTGTGAGCAGGTGCAATGTCGTGACAAAACAACACTGTCTTCTTCGCCATACCCGGCATATTCTCGCGATTTTTTCCTTTCAGTTGCTGCAGGAGATTTGAATAATGTTATCCGGTTATTGTTCTTACCTTTGCTAGATAGGCGATCATGGTTATCGCCTTAGAATCCAACAACACGGACGCCATGACTTTCCCAGCCGATTGAACAGTTTTTGCTTTTTTTGGAGGCTTAGAATCACTGTGCTTCCATTGTTTCAATTGCTATTTTGTCTGTGCTATTTAGTAGTGGATCAGTTTCTCATCGCCTCAAAATATCGGACGCCCTAAAAATTTGACATCGGACGTGCTTTTGTTCCGATGTTAACAAAGGCGGAACCCACTTGCGGAGACCTTGGACTTGCCCAAGACATTGACTAAGATGTGGCGCACCCGTTCAGTTGAGATACGCATAACCTGGCTAATGCCCCGCACTTTCAGTCGACGATGATCATTCAACACCATATCGTGGATTTTTTATATGATTCCTTTACTTCTTGTTGTTACTGGACGTCCACTGTTGAGGTCGTCACTCATACTCGATCATATTTAAACAGTGCTGTCCATTTTTTCACAATTGAAAACGCTGGAGCGGATACTTCCAGTGCAACAATGATTGTGGCAGTTAATAATTTTGTTACATGATCATTAAAAAAAAAAGAATCATTATTTTCTGTTATGACTCTAGTGACCTAGACCGAATTTATAATGAGGAATTGGACATGTTATGTGCAGATGTGTGGGCCACCTGAATTTTCCAAGTTCCAGTTATAACATACTTTGCACACTCAGTTCTTCTCAGTTCTCACACTCCAGAATACCAGGTTTCTGTAGTGAGTCCGACAGTGAATAGATTGATAAGGTGGCCGTACATGTAAAGTATACGTAAATATAAATATTTGACATTGTAATCGAACATAAATGGGGGATTTAAATTTCAGATTGTACGATTTCACAAAAAAAAAATTCATATATTTGTTAATTTATTTCTAAAATTGTGAAATATGCTCTCTAGAGTATATAATGATGCATTTTTAGACTGCTGTTTTTAATTATTTAAAATTTATTCTATTTATGTAAACAAACAGAAAAAACAAACATCCCTAGTAAAATTGATATTTTATTGCATATAAACTCCCTTAGTAAAGAGATAGGTTTGGAAGTAAATCCCATAAAGACAAAGTATATGATTATGTCTCGTGACGGTAATCTTGTACGAAATAAAAATATAAAAATTGGAAATTTATCCTTTGAAGAGGTGGAAAGATTCAAATACCTGGGAGTAACGGTAACAAATATAAATGATAGTCGGGAGGAAATTAAACACAATAAATATGGGAAATTCCTGTTATTATTCGGTTGAGAAGCTTTTATCATCCAGTCTGGTGTCAAAAAATCTGAAAGTTAGAATTTATAAAACAGTTATATTACCGGTTGTTCTTTATGGTTGTGAAACTTGGACTCTCACTTTAAGAGAGGAACATAGGTTAAGGGTGTTTGAGAATAAGGTGCTTAGAAAAATATTTAGGGCTAAGAGGGATGAAGTTACAGAAGAATGGAGAAAGTTACACAACACAGAACTGCAGAACTGACATAATTAAGAACATTAAATACAGACGTTTGAAATGGGCAGGGCACGTAGCACGTATGGGCGAATCCAGAAATGCATATAGAGTGTTAGTTGGGAGGCCGGAGGGAAAAAGACCTTTGGGGAGGCCGAGACGTAGATGGGAAGATAATATTAAAATGGATTTGAGAGAGGTGGGATATAATGATAGAGACTGGATTAATCTTGCTCAGGATAGGGACCAATGGCGGGCTTATGTGAGGGCGGCAGTGAACCTCCGGGTTCCTTAAAAGCTAGTAAGTAAGTAAGTATTAGCTGCCTTTAAATAAATACCGTCATTTCCCATAACAACAGTCCTGGAACTAAACTATGTGCCACGATACAACCATTCAAAGAACATTGTAGAAGTAACATAGACCGTTCGTAGATAGCTACAGTGACTTGACTCCAAAGTACAGTATAGCAAAAATATAGATAAACGAGGTACTACATTATGGAGTACAAAATTTGAATGGACCATAGTTGTGTTCCAGGACCATAATTATGGGAAATGACGGTACTTTGTTATTGTTATTAAATCCAAGTGGTATTTTGTACATAAGTACTATTCCTGTTGTTCACTGACGTAGGTATATGTACAGATACACGAATAAATAGATAGCCTATAGGCACAGTACCGGAGCGTGCGGGGACAGACTGCAGCGTGAACTGCTGACTCGTATGATCGATGTATACCTAACTTGTATTCAAAGTAACTAGACTAGACGTCATTTCGGAAGGCGGTTAGCTTCTATATGCGCCGTAGCATTTCTGGTATGTGACGTCACAAGCTTGTACAGTAGAACCAATCAGAATCAGTCTATAACAAGCACTTCCTGAGTTCGTTTGTTCACGTGCGAGTGTTTCAATACATTGAATAAGTAAAACTAACATTTACTATGTGTATGTAAGATAAATAAATGGAAGAAGAGACTGTAAAAACACAAGTATTACACAAGCAGGAGCGGAAAATAGTGTTTAAGGTGTATAATTATTATAAAAACGTTAACGAGCAGAACGCTGCCGGCCATCTTGATGCTGGCAGCAACGTTGCCAACGTGCAAGAAACGACTGCAGAAGCATGTGGTGTGGGATTGAGAAACGTGCAAAGAATATTGTTAATGAAGGAAAGAGGGTTTGTTTGGTGTCATGCTTACAGTAATCAACGGCTAAGTTCATTATTGTCTTTTGATAATTTAAATTCTCTCCTGCGCTATTTGTATTGCAGGGGCGTGAAGTACGATGTGGCAATGTTGTACGCTGCCTTGCTCTCTCTATCTGTCTCTCTCGACGCAAACGCTAGCAGACAACCCGCCTTCCGAATTGCCGTGGACTCTAGATATCTGGCATTGGAATCGTTCTCCTATATTACAAGCCCTGTTTGAAAATATACTACTGTATTTTCTTTATTCAGTAGAATGTAAAACTAGTGTTGACTTTCATATTTTATTTATGAATACCACTACATCGCGAAGATCACTATATGGAAAATGACAATTTAAATACATATATTGGATCAGGCGCGTTGCCTGCTGTCCTCTGACCGTGAGTTCGATTCCTCGTTTTTTTTTTCGAGTTTTCTCGACTGTAAGACGAATGGCAATATCACATGGCGAATTCTCGGTCTCATGCTGCCAAATACTGTACCATCTCGCAGCAACGCGAATTCCGTCGACAATAATCAATCTGATTACCTGGTTGGGTTTCTTCCGAGGTTTTCCCCAACCATAATTGTAATCTTGTAAAATTTTGACTTGTTCCACATCTTAAAGCTTCATTGCTAATGTAAGGTCTATGGAATATAATAAATGAAATGAAATAATAGTTGATTCAGCGTCGTTACATAACCGACTGGATTGCATCGAGACGATCTGACAACACAGCGGGCCTCTGATGATAAATGTCGGCGTTCCTGGACGAGATCCAGCGCCATCTTAAACTTCTAGGTGCGCAGCCAGACAGAAACGATCTGACTACTACTGCAAAGTCATCGTAGTAAATCTCCTGGCAGTTGTAACCATGGAAACGTCATGTGAGCTCGGTATCGGTCGTAACAGCTTCTACCCCGACATGAATCAGATTGGATTATGTTTCCGCGATAACAGCACAAAGCACTTTTTGGCATCTTATATGCCCTGTACTTAATATTACTTGAAAATTCCTCTTAGAAATTGATTTGTGACATAGAGTGTAACTTATTTTGATTCTTCTTAGGTAACCTGAAATGTACTTTCAGCACTTAGGCCTGTTAATTTGACCCATTGTGCGTCCCATCAACAGGGCTTAAACAGGCATTCCACAAACATTAATATTACAAGTTTGCGTGCTACAAAAGTTAAATCCGGGCAGTAATGACTGCATACATCACGCAACTCTCTATTAATAAAAAAATAATAATTCTTCCTCTAATAGTTACTTGCTGCTTACCATTAGATTGGGAGTTTGGAATTGAAATGCTGCAGAAGGCGATAATAATTTTTGCTTCAGAAGGAAAATAAAACGGGGATTCAAATATCATAGAATTACTGGACGTAAAACCCATATTCCTATTTGAGATGGTTCCAGGCAAGATTATCTGTCACAGTTCCTTGTCCGTCAACTTCCTTGCGTGCTAATTACCAGGCTTCGGCCTAGGGACACAGGGTAACCAGTATGAAGTTTAGAGTACACGGAGTATAAATGATGTCATGACCCGTGTGGAGGTGTGACTGCAACAGCACAGGTGGTCCATAATGTGCATTGCCGTTGTATTGCTGCTTGGCTGTGGTACGTGTAACAGGCTTCGGCGTAGGCACACCTGATTGAAGGTTACAACTCATGTTAATAAAGAGTGCGGCAAAGCATCCTCCCTAATTTAAAGTTTAAATAAAAAACAGATGGATCAAAATAAGGAAACTGTATTAATACGAATGGTATCTAAACAGTGGGAAATTTAGGTTTACATGCGTTGCCATAGCGATATCAAATGACATGCGAAAAACAACAAGAATTGAATAGGACTTGAATACACGGAATTGACATTCAATTAGTGCAAATTGTAATCTGTAACGAATTCCAACTATGTCGTGGACGGGTGAAGAACGTGCTTACGCTGTTGTATCGTTTCTTGATAAGTGGTAATTCCGTTGTCGCTGCCCAGCGTGCTTTTCGGAGACTCTTCCAGATTCTCCCTCATGAGGCAGTTCCAGATCGGAAAAGCATTAACTTGTCGGTATCAAACTTTAGAGCAAGTGGTGACATGATTAAAAAGGGAGGAGGAAGGCCACGCAGCATTCGAACTCCAGAAAACATTAATGCAGTAAGGCGTTCATTTCAGCAGTCTCCAAAGAGATCTGCTCGAAAACACACTAGAGCTCTTCAGTTATCTGATCGGAGTGTGCGTCGAATTTTGCACCATGACTTGCGATTTCATCCCTACAAGATGGTCGTTGTTCAATGAACGTGATTTGTGAAAATCGTGTGAGGTCATGTGCAAACATCCTTCAAAATGTGCCTGAAGATGCTGTGGTTCTTTTTGGTGATGAAGCACATTTTCACTTATCGGGATGCGTGAATCATAAAAATTTCTGATATTAGAGTGGACAGAACCCTCGTGAACTTCATGAAAAGCCTCTACATAACGACCGTGTTACTGTATGGTGCGCGGTCGGGATACTTGGTCCCTACTTTTTTGAAGAGGATGGTGCTACTGTAACAATACACTCTCAGCGGTACACTTTTATGATCAACAATTTTTTGGCACCAAGACTCAATGCGCTGCAGATTGACCAGGTATGGTTTCAGCAGGATGGAGCCACCTCTCACACAGCTCAATTTCTCTCGAAGTCCTGAGACAAATGTTTCCCGGATCACCAGACCTTGCACACTGCGATTTTTTTTTCTGTGGGGTCAACTTAAGGCTGAGGTGTTCAAACATCGGCCGAGGACTTTGCCAGACCTAAGAAATGCAATACAGGAAGAAATTCGTCTTATTCCTCAAGAAATGCTAGTTAGAGTGATGCAGAATTTCCGAAGTCGCATTCAACAATGCATTGATAGTGAAGAACACCACTTGAGAGACACGTTATTAAAAGAAATGAAAAATTCCCACTGTTAAGATACCACTCATATTAATAAAGTTTCCTTATTTTGATCCATCTGTATTTTATTTAAACTTTAAATTAGGGAGGGTGTTTTGCCGCACCCTTTACTTTAATGGTAGACATTTATTGTCTACACTAGGAATGTACTGTATATGCTGCATGTGTGTAGAGTGAAATAATTTTGTACCGTACTGTGACGGACTGTTTACATGTTGAGACACGAAGTAACGGCGCGCTCCATCTTCCACTCCACTCGACCAACACAACACTGTCGTCCGTGCGTTCTGAACTTCATGCGTTTCTGTGTCTAGGACCGAAGCTTGCTAATAACTCAATTGAGACTATAGATGTTTCTTGAGTTTATTTGTCTCTTACGAAGAAAGTTATAAAATGATTATGATATGTGGGAGGAAGCACATTAAGCCCATATTCTGCTCTTTAACCGGGACTGCATCCTAAAATAAAGACTACATCACATTGCATTAATAACGGACAAGTATGTATTTGATTGTGACGGGATTTAAAGACATGGCAACGTCACAAATAAAGATATTTTTTTTTCTGGCGCTATCTATTAATTAAAGGCTCACACTGCAATAGTATGTATCTAAGATATTCTAGAACCTATAAATGGCTATTTTCTTAAACATTCTAGGTTTTAAGTTTTCGTGTTTTCATAATAGGTAAGACAAGAAGGTCCCTCATATGGAGCAGACCAATTTTAATAATTGTACGTACTTGTAACGATGTTAACAGTAAAACCAAAAGCTTGTTTTCTGTTTTCTCCGTTATTGATTTTTACGCATTTTTGCACTCCCAAAAAGGAATAGTATCCACTAACAATAACATACATAAATTGTGCCATATATCAAATTAAAGCTAATTAAATAATCTGTGTTCAGAAGCAAAAAAAAAAAATAGAAAATGCCCAAACAATTACTCTATATAAAACAAATGTTAATTAAATTTTCAGTTCCGAGAAGAGAAATTAATTTTTATTCATATTTAAAATATGTTACACAACATTTTGAGGTTCCAAACATTCACCATACAGTTAGGGATGTTTTGAAGTAAAGGAAACAAATTTAAAATAATCGAGTAAAAAATATATATATTTTTTTATTAACTCGAAAATGTTAATAATAGATTTTTATGCTTAATCCCACTACCCCCAAAAAATTACTGGCGAAACCTTTAGTTTTGTTTCACTACTGATTCAGTAAAAGTTTGAAAGACATTGTTCTATAGTTAAAGATTTTGAAGCCAAGGGGTTATGAGTAGCTTCATTTGTGAATAACAAGAGCATATATGCATAAACTGGAGATTGAGTTTGTCTAAACATTTGTTCAGTCCCAGTACCTCGTTATATATGGAACACTTTGGGGAGGAAATATTACATTAGGTTCAGGCCGGGTCTGTCACTTCTGTTGGGGTCATAGCAATAGGATTTTGTGTGAAAGTAGGTGAAATTGGCAGAAGAGGCAGAATCTTGTGAAAATCTTCCTCGGCGCCATCTTTTTCAGTTATAAATTTCATCTCTGCGTTTTCGTTACGGTGGTTTTGGGGTTTTCATGCTGGCCCTGTGATCAGAGGTTTGCGGATTCAACCCGCTGAAGGGATATATTTTAATGGACGATAAAACACTTAGCATGACTTCTTCCAGGAAGCAGACCCGTATGATAAATTTACAGCATGTTAAAGTACCCTGTCCTTGACAGAAAGCTACAGGCAAAATTAGTAGGTCATTTCTCGTTCATGGTGAATTTCGACTGTGATAACTAGGGCTAAAAATTGTATGCCGTTACATTGCGCTTCATGCGCCTCTCTGACTTTAGGTACCAGTACGTAATTGCGTTGGGGTGGGAGATTTCAGTGTGTTTCGTTCAGCAATGAACTTTAGTTGATCGGTTACATTACGACCGAATACTGCTATTCGTAACAGGCAACATTCAACGTCTTGTAAAGAAGAATAATAGCAAGATGCCGAGGGCGAAATTTGTGACTTAATTTCGAATGAGGAAATTTGTAGTAATGATACAGATTTTGAGATAAATAATGCTTGTGTAAAATATTTCAAATATTCTCCCATTGTTTCTGCAGAAGTAGAACAAAGTTTCTCTAGATATAAGGCTGTGTTTTCTAGCAACAGATAATCATTCTCCTATGAAAATTTGAAAATGTGGTTTCTTATTCACTGGAACAATATATGAAATGAAAAATTATGTAAAACAGAAACGTAATACACTATCATATTCATATAGTGAAATAATAAGGCTGATACTTGTCAATATTATATTAGGCGTATTTTCTTCAGACAGAAAATAAAATGTCTTTAAAATAGTGCAATTTTTCTTTAACAAAGAAAATGATGTCTTTAAATTTTTCATTAGCAGATAGTTGTGTTTCGAAGTCAAAGGAGTGGCTTTCAACAACCCAAATGCTGAGGACTATAACATACCGTGATAAGTATGAGTTCAAATGAACGAAAGACACTGTGTTAACTCACCCCAACTCTGAGACGTACTCATAGGCGCACGAAGCGCACTGGTAGTATAACGGCATATATTTCTCAGGTCTAGTGATAACTCTACAGTTAATAGCGTCGTATATAAAATACCTACTAGTAGGCCTACTACCTCGGTTGCTAGAAATTAAACTTGAGTTTCCAGTGTGAAAAACGTTAGTATTTTTACTAATGGTGCTCTCATCGAAAATGAAGGACATTTAAATTCTAGTCTTTATTTCTTGGCTTCTATCACGTGTCTGAACGGATGATCGGAGATCACCAAGGGAATGCACCCTTACGCCGCTACACTGACAAATGCTGTAAGGGAGCCGTGGACTGGCATGGTTTTGTTGCTTCGAACCGCAATATCGGACGAAGTCTCATAAAGCGTCCTGAAGAGAATTTCATTCCACTCACAGATCGATTCGTCTGCAGCGGCCTCGCGGCTTCCTTGCCTTCCTTCCCGCCCCTCCTCTTTGGGCAAGGAGTTGGCAACCTGATGATAACGCATATCCCTCCACCTTTATATATTTGTTTCTATTGATTTTCTTATTTTTTTTAAAATTGGTTTATTTTACGAAACTTTATAAACTACGATAGTTATGTGTCCGAGTGAAATGAAAATGATAATGCCAGCGAAATAAGTCATAGTCTATCGCCGAAAGTTACCCAGCATTAGCTCTTAATAGATTGAGGGAAAAACCCTGAAAATCCTCAACCAGGTAACTTCTCCCAAGCAGGATTTGAACCCAGGCCCGCTCGTCTCACGGTCAGACATGCTAACCGTTACACCACAGTAGAGGACTCGATTATCTTCTTAGAAGTACAGACAATTAAAGTAATATATACAGGATTCCAGAAAATGAAATTTATTTCCGCAGTTACTGGCAAATAGCGGATATTTGCGTACGGATACAGAATTAAAAAATGGCCGAGTCTTGGTAGCATTCCTCCTCTATGTACGCAGCAAGCTTCGCAAGACTGTCCACAAGTAACATACAAGGCACCCTTGTTTACAGCACATATGCGCCATGCGTTGTATCTGGAACTTAGTAAAATTAGGTGGCCTGAATTTTGTTTCTGGGTATGTAATCATAATCAGTTTATAATAATAATAATAATAATAATAATAATAATAATAATAATAATAATAATAATAATCATCATCATAGTCATAATCTTTGAGAATAGGTGCGAATATATTGAATATGCAGTTGCCGATAGCCGATGAGGGATGATCCTCCAGCTTGGGGATTGTGCGAAGGGCTAACAACCCATGACCGTAAAATAAAACAGCTTGTTACGAAACGCCAAAATAAGCCTAGGAATGGTTCTGATTCTCTGGCACGACCACATCAAGGAAGGTGCTTAGGAAAATATTTGGGGCTAAGAGGGATGAAGTTACAGGAGAATGAAGACAGTTACACAACGCAGAACTGCGCGCATTGTATTGTTCATCTGACATAATTAGGAACATTAAATCCAGATGGGCAGGCATGTAGCACGTATAAGCGAATCCAGAAATGCATATAGTGTTAGTTGGGAGGCCGGAGGGAAAAAGACTTTTGGGGGGGCCGAGACATACATGGGAGGATACTATTAAAATGGATTTGAGGGGAGGGTGGGATATGATTGTGGAGACTGAATTAATCTTGCTCAGGATAGAGACCGATTTAAGCTTCAAGCGTGCAAGAAGTTTCTCATGTGTTAGTAATTTGTAACGTGTTACTATTTGTACACCGAGGTAGCTATGTAGTAGCGCGTCTGCCTCCGGACTTGCCGGCCCGGCGGAGTCAGAAATTTTCGTGTAAAATATCTATCTCGAGACTAGGAGAAAAGGCGGTGCACAACGTCTAATTACAAGGCTGTGCACTAATATGCCTGGGTTAACTCTCAATTTTCTAATTCTCTCCGGAGTGGATATGAAGAGAAAGCATAGGTTACTGTTGATAGTGATTCGTCCTTCGGATGGGGACGTTAAACCTGGCGACCCCCTTGGTGCTATTCGACAGGAGTAGGCTACGTGCCGGCACCTGGTTTCCCCTTCTCCCTTCCTCATCATCATCATCATTCTCACCCATTGTCTACACTACTCTTACACATACATTCACCCTAGTACAAGACGTAACTCTCTACAGATAGGGCAAAGGTTGGTAATATTGTGATAGTTCTTTTTGAGAAATTAGTACAATTTTATTGAGCGAGAGAAATACCTTTTTATTTGCGTCAATGTTTTCAGGGAATGCTCGTGGTCAAGTTTCTGCACAAAACTGGTCCTTCTGTCACTCAGTAAAATTGTAATATATTCTCAAAAAGAACTATCACAATATTAAAAACTGGCTACGGCTTAACGAACGTAGAAATTTTCATTCTGTTGTTCTCCTTTTCCAAGTCCTTCACACACTACACCTACCTACCTTGCCTCCCGTTTCAGTTACCTGCCATATCATAATCTCTTCACACGCACGCAAAATAGCCGCATACTAGCCATACCAACACATAAGACATCATCGTATTCATCATCATACACAATCTCGCTCTCGCGCTTGTGGAATACCCTACCCAGTGGCATCAGAGACTGTCGGAATTTAGTAGCGTTCAAAAGCAAACTTATTAAGCATTTTCTTACTGCGTAGAGTAGGTTTAATTTTTACTTAATTAATAAAAAAAATGTTTCTCTCTTCTTAACTTTTACATTAAACTGTCTAGCTTTCATTAATCTGTTAATCTTTTAGTACTTTGCTTTTTATTGTATTTGTAAATTTAATATTAATTATTGTAGTTATAATTTTATTGTAATTGTATTCTTAATATTGTAGTTGTAATCCCCTGGTAGAGGGGAAAAGAAGGCCTGATGGCATTATCTCTACCATGTTAAATAAATAAATAATAATAATAATAATAATAATAATAATAATATTTCTTGTATCACAATATTAACAACCTTTACCCTACACATCATGCATAGCGTGACCCGTCGAAGTGGTGTGCAACTTCAAAATGGGTCACAGTCCTGCCGTCTATCCGCAATATGCGGAACCCGAATCACCCGAAGTGAAGTAGGCATTGGATACACACATATTATTTTTTTGTAACAGATACCTGTAGGAACTTTTTTCTTACTTGGCTATTTAACGACGCTGTATCAACTACGAGGTTATTTAGCGTCGATGGAACTGGTGATAGCGATATATTTTGCGAATGAGGCAGAGGATTCGCCATAGGTTACCTGACATTTGCCTTACGGTTGGAGAAAAACTCCGAAAAACCCAACCAGGTAATCAGCCCAAACGGGAATCAAACCCGCGCCCGAACGCAACTCCGGATCGGCAGGCAAGCTTCTTAGCCGACCAAGCTACGCCGGTGGCTCTGTAGAAACTACATACTTGTTGAACCTTATGTCATGAATAGTGACAGCTATGTACATAGTGATTAAATAATGATACAATTTGACGATGTATTATCGTTTTGCATCAAGTGATCTAGGCTGTGCCTGTCACATTTGTCATGTCATATTGTCTACAGCAACATGAGCAACAAAAGCCAAAATGATGTGCACATTCCAATTACCGTGATTCTGCAATCTCGAATTCCCTGCCGAGAATCGAACTCGAGTGTGCTGGATTTTATGCTGGAAATGCCATTATTTGACACACAACGGAGGATAATAACGAGATTAATCATGTTAATAACAGGCTAATAATTGAGGTGTCAAAGAAGTTTCCAGCTACAATGCATCTTCTCCAATTGGGCCACCCACCCATGTCTGGCTGGGCTCCGCCTCCGCAAACAACTAAACCGCTGAGTGCGCAACACGCAGTGAATTTGTTTTCCAGCCCGAATAATTAATAGCGGCGGAACTCCGGATTAAACGGAGAAGCGCCGAGCTTTGATTACAAGGAGCAGTTCTGCTTCTAGCAAGAACGCCTCGTGCGCCGGCGAGTGCTCAGTTGCATCTTCTGGGCGAATTCGAGTTTCCTTGCAAGAAGATGTGGAAGCAGGCTTAACGATGCAGAGGCGTGTGCACAGACTGGTCAGTGCGCAGACGTGCATATCGGGAGGAAATACAAATTGTTGTGTGAGAAAATGGAAATGGAATGAATAAAACAAAAATTTCGTGAGAAACATAGGATGTTTCCAAGGTGCAATACTGAAATGCAAATTCTTAAATAAAAATATAAAATCCCTCCTATCATAGATGTTCGGCGTGTGATACCGTCGCGGTTAAGGTGTAAAGCCTTGGTTTTTCTGAACCGACGCATGCGACCTGCGAGGTGCGAGGCCTCGCACAAATCCGGACGGACTACACGAGAGATAGTGAGTGGTTTCTATGGCTGCGAGGTGTGCAGACCTCGCATCTCGCAGTTATAAAAACTAGAGTTGGGTCGATTCGTGAACGAATCGTTCATTCGAACGACTAATAATAAAGAATCGTAAGAATCGATTCGTGGTATCAACGAATCGTCGTTCAAAAGAATCGTAACGAATCGTCGTTCAAAAGAATCGTAACGAATCGTCATTCGAAAGAATATTAAGGAATCGGCATAGTATCGTAACCCACGATTCTATTCGTTGTTTGATGTAACCTGTCAACGGACATTTCCGAACCGTGTCGAATGCTCCCGAGCGAGAGTGAAATCAAAATATGTACTGCATTTGTTAAGTATGGAAAATAATGAACACAAACCTGAAATTTGCATAGTAAAATAGAGATGTAATGCAAAAAATGTACTTCATAATAAGGTTCAGTTGATAAATTATAATTTAGAGACATTATCTTGGGTAATTTTGTATACTAATGGAGGTCATACTGAATGGTTCCAGCCAATGAGAAAGAGACAATCCAATGTCTCGCCTCTTATGCCATCTATGAGAGAGATGTAGAACGTTTCTGTTCTACGCGTGGTTTGCAAAGGAAAGTGTCTTGCGACGATTCAAAAGAATAGTTGGAATCGCAGACTGGGAAGAATCGTGAACTCGCTGACGATTCAAAAGAGTAGTTGGAATCGCAGCCTGAGAAGAATCGTGAACGAATCGTTAGAATCGATTCGTAATGTGTGATTGAATCGTTGGAATCGACTTCTGAAAAAGAATCGTGTTGCCCAACTCTAATAAAAACCACTCACTATCTCTCGTGTAGTCCGGATTTGTGCCTCGCAACTCACACGTCACATGCGTCGATTCAGAAGAACCAAGGCTTAACGCTTCAAGGCGAAAAGTCGCGGGTTCGGTTTCAGATGAAGTCATGGATTTTCTTCATTGATCTATGTAATTCCAGGCCGCATTATGGGCCTGGGATTTACTCAGCCTCGTAAGAGGAATGAGCCATCCAATGTTTTACAGTCGGCTGAGGCTCTTGCTGATTCAGAGTTGCGCTCGGGCGAGGGTTCGATTCCCGATTCGGCTGATAACCTGGTTAGTTTTTTTTTTTTCCGAATCAGGCGAATCCTCTTGACTTGTGATGCCCATCTCGATTTCTGTGATTCCTTGTTAACAAATTTAAGTTCTAACTTAAATGAGAGATTGCAACGTGTTTATAATGTGTGTATAAGACTCGAATGCAATCCTTTCAAAGTGCTCTCCAGGATATTATTGAACCGGATTACGCCACAAGCCATGCCGTACATACCAGAACAGCAATTTGGATTTATAGCCGGCAGATCCACAACTCAGTCAATTGAGAGAGTGCTCGACACCATATGGGAAGCTACCGCCACGGCCGGAGGTTAAATATACGCCATTTTCATAGATTACGTGAAAGCGTTCGACGGAGTGGACAGGACTATCATGGTAGATAAACTACGCCGCATACTTGGAGAGGAAAACCCGAACCTGCCACTCATAGAGAACATCCTGAGTGTCAACCTACTAACGGTTAGCGACAAAGTGAGTCACTCCAGACCTATTACCCAGACGAATGGCGTTCTCCAGGGGGACCCTCTTAGCCCGATGATGTTTAACCTGCTAACACACGATGTCATACAAGAGGTAGCAGTAAACCTACCTATGTTCCTGTATGCAGACGACATGGTTATGATGTCGAGCAACAGAGAGGAATTACAGGAAGGGCTTAGCAGACTTCATGTATGGTCAAGAAGGAATGGCCTAGATATAAATACAGAGAAAACAAAGGTCATGAAGTTCAGAAAAGGCGGAAACGTCTCCAGATCGGACATCTTCACATATGGTAATGAGAAACTGGAAATTGTTAACTCATACAAATATCTGGGCTTAACACTGCAAGTGACAGGCAAGTCATTTACTAAGCACATAGAAGAAAGATGCTCGGCGGCGATCAAGGCTACGTACGACATAAAGAAGCTCGAAAAGCTCTCCACGACCACAGCCCTGCGCCTCTTCTACATGAAGATCGCTCCAATAGTTAGCTACGCGCTGAAAAAGATATGGGTTCACTTAACCTCAGCGAACCTAAAGAAGCTAGAAGCCGTGAAAGCGTCATACCTAAAAAGAGCTCTTCAAGTGTCAAGAACAACGCAAACGAGGCTGGTATACCTATTAATGGACACGGATTTCTTCGTAAGAGAGCTGATGACGAGCAACGGCCTTCAACCTACACCAGCATATGAGGCCCACGTTAGGGACAGAGAAGAAAAAGCAGCAGACGTGGACCAGGAATTCCTTCAGACGCCAGCCATGAACACGGAAGAATGGAAGAAGCCTAACTTCGAGCTACGTCACGTCTTCACGAGGACGGCGGCCCACGGGTTCCACCATAGGATCTGTGCCAAACGAGGATACCACTCGGCCTCAGAGCAGTGCATCTGCACCCTCTGTGGGCACAGCTGCAGTCAGTATCATATACTAACCTGCCAAGCAAGGACTGAGACACTAACGTTCTACGCAAAAGAAGGCAACTTTTGACTAAAATGTAACAATGTACACATTGTGTTTAATAAATCTTATTAAATAAGACTCGTCTGTAATATTCGGAATTTGACCATGTAACACCGTCTCTTCAGCTGCTTTCGTGGGCTTGTCTATAGGAACGAAGAATCATACACGCTCTTTCATTTCTATTAAAATTTTATATAAAGGCTGGTTCACAATAAACCGGGATGGAAAAGATAACGAGAACGAGAACAGAAATAATGTTAAAATGAATGTATTTAAATGTGAACGTTCACATTAGTTAATTCTCCATAGGAGAGGGTTGCTTGTTTCGTTGGCATATTATTTCATAACGTGTGTCATGCTATGCCACTTTTTCCTCCAGTAACAATCCCCCGGTTCCATATTTTCACTCCAGGCCATCTGTGATGCATCACCTGTTCTACCCGGTCCGTCTCCATAATTAAAAATCCAGGCACGCCCCTGATTGGTATTTTATAGCATATAGTAAGTTATTTAAATTACGCTATGAAGGTTAATAGGCATTTTCCAGGGGCGCGAACGCCGCAGGATAGAAATATGGTGGTTATAATTGCTTTATAGCTGTACCGTGAAACGAATGTTTGTAACCCCATTTTCTGTGGAAAATTTTAATGGTTGTAACCTAAAACTCTAGGCACGTGGAACAGAAATTCTTGACAGAGAAAGCGCCTGCTTAAGAATTTGTGATTTTATATTTAACAGTTTCGTCTGTGACTTACTTAGCAGAGATGTAACATTCTGTTTGTCTTCCTATCTGCTTACATTACCATATGTGTATATAGTATATAAATATATGTATGTATATAGATACAACATGTATATATTATGTACTATGTAGGTACAGCATGTATGTAATTACGTTCCTGTCTTTATGTCCTGTTTTCCTTCCTGTTTCTGTTCCTTTCTTAGTATATTACTTTCTGTGCAAATCTGGCTTTCAGGTAGAAGCTCTCTGTGAAGCAGGCTTGAATAATTTCAAGGAAAAAAATTGTGACGGTGTCGTGTATAGTTCTTGCGGAAGCTGAATCGGTAGAGCATTCGTGCGCTAAGCGAAGGGTCCCGGGATCTATACCCAGCCCTGGGACAATTTTTCTCTTGAAATTATTCAAGACTGCTTCACAGGGAGCTTCTATCTGAAAGCCAGATTTGCATAATATATTCGTTACTGTAGGTACGTTATCAGAAAGCCACAATTTAAGTCACACACAATTGTGTGCGCTCAAAGTTGGGTTTCTGGCGTCTTGTCAGCCCATTTGAGTTGTGTGGATATAAAAGGAAGATATCCGGCCCTGGAACAATTTTTCCCTTGAAATTATATTACAGTGAACGCTCCTAAGTTCGACAGAACAGAATTGAAAGTTCTGACCAATAAGGGTAGTGGGTGTAGCAGGTGAAATGAATACAAATTCTTATTGGTTATCCATTAACGAATACAGTACTATACTTGCATTTCCTGCCCGCCCCGAGACTTGTGTATGCGATTCTAGTACCACAGTGGGTTTCGACAGTTCCGTCTCACAAACGACACAATTCTCAAATAGAAAAAGAAGAGTTCATTAATTTAAAATCAGTGATCAATATGGATGTCCTAATCAATAAAATATTCTGTTTTCCTTTAACAAAAGTATCACTACAAGACACAGGACCAATTTCCATTCAAATTGCAAACCCATTTCTTAGTGCTCGTATAGGGGCGTGTCTAATTCTCCTACGTAAGCAGTCGAACTATGGGATGTCGAACTTAAGAGCTTCCACTGTACTTTCTGTTTGTCCGCCGTGATCAGGTATGAAATAGTAGACATAGGCCTATGTCTATTCTATATATAATATATTGTACTGGTTGATATTGTTGACACTGAAGTCATTGTCGTCTTCCTAACAAGTATTAGGCCGAGTGGCCTGTTACTGTCTCAAACTAGAATTTTCATTCCAGCTCTTCTTCGGACGACCTAGAGATCGTTTGCCATGCTGATGGTAATGACCAGGGAAAGGATTTATATGTAAATACATATTTACTTATAAAGCTAATATAATTTATATTTTGCATTATCTTTATGTTTCACAATGTGTAGGGTTGAAAAATCCTACTTTTATTTTCCATATTTTTCCATATTTTAGAGTTTAGTACATATTTTCGTTAATTTCCATATATTTTCCATATTTCATATAAAACAGTCCATATTATATTAGGTTTAACAATAAAACAAAACAAAATTCCATTAACTTTTAAAAATACATTTCAACAATAGAGATTTAAACACATGTTCAGTAATCCCTTTAACATCAGAGTTATTTGAAAATTAGCAGTCCTATCAACAATGGGAAAGTAAGTTACAAAACTGTATTAATTTAATTTAAAATTTTTAACAGACTTCAGTTGTGCAGCTCAACAGTTAAATGCCAGTCAGAGTACACATAGGTTCAGTTTTGTAAATCATACTATAAAGACTGTAAATATGCCAAAAGTACGTCATTCAGTCAATTTAAAATCAAAACTAACAAGTTACATTTCAGAATTTAAAGAAGATGGTTTATCAACTGACAATAAAATATTATTTTGTAATTTGTGTCAGTGTGCAGTATCATCTACACAAAAGTTCCTGGTGCAACAACACATTACAACTAGTAAACATCAGGCCAACAAACAACTAAATTCCAAGCAGAGACAATTGTTTTTAACACAACCAACAACATCGAATGTAAGATCTGAGTTTAACATCGACCTGTGCCGTTCTCTCATCTCTGCTGATATTCCTCTCTACAAACTAAAGAATAAGGTCTTCAGGGAATTCCTTGAAAAATATACTCAACATACAATCCCGGATGAGTCAACACTTAGGAAGACGTATGCTCCATCCATCTACGATGAGACAATACAGAAGATAAGAGATGAAATTAAAGATAGTTCAATTTGGGTTTCCATTGATGAGACTCCCGACAAAGAAGGTAGACTTGTTGGTAATGTAGTTATCGGTTTGTTAAGTGAACAATATTCTGAACGAATTCTTTTACATTGTGATGTTCTAGAAAAGTGCAATAACAAAACTATAGTTAAACTGTTCAACGAAGCTATGGGTATCCTGTGGCCAAAGGGTATTATGTACGATAATGTGTTATTCTTTATTAGCGATGCTGCCCCTTATATGGTCAAAGCTGGACAAGCATTATCTGTTGTATATCCTAAATTGACTCATTTTACTTGTGTGGCGCATGCATTTCATCGTGTGGCAGAAGTGGTCAGAGACAATTTCCCTAAAGTAGATTTGTTGATTTCATCAGTGAAAAAAGTATTTCTCAAAGCTCCCAGTAGAGTTAACGTGTTGAAAGAAATGTACCCTGAAATTCCATTGCCACCAAAGCCAATTTTAACTAGATGGGGTACATGGCTAGAAGCAGTTGAATATTATGCCGAACATATAGACTC
This sequence comes from Periplaneta americana, assembly GCF_040183065.1. Lineage (NCBI taxonomy): Eukaryota > Metazoa > Arthropoda > Insecta > Blattodea > Blattidae > Periplaneta > Periplaneta americana. Next base: position 111,174,525 of record NC_091127.1, on the reverse strand, counting down.
TATTAACAATGTTCTCCTTGCATTGGACTCTGAAGATGCAGTCTCAATTGATACTGCGAAAACAGTTACCTGTGACATAAGTGTGAAGAATGACTTAGCTCACATTCAGCATACATTTTCATGCATCATAAAAACGCTCAAAAGTCTCCAAAATAGGCACCTTTCACTATCTGAAAGTTTTGAAATTATAAATAGTACTGTGGAACAACTGAATCGTGGTAGAGGTAAAGTTGCAGATGCAGTAAGAGCTAAGGTGGACACTGTACTTTCAAAAAACCCTGGATATGAAGAACTACAAAAGGTTGTTGCTGTGATGAGTGGTGAATCAACAGTGAAGATTAACTTGGACTTATCCCCAGCAGACATTGTGAAATTGAATTATGTACCAGTTACTTCTTGTGACGTCGAACGCTCTTTTAGTCAGTATAAATCTATCCTCAGAGACAATAGAAGAAGATTCACTTTTCAGCACTTGAAAGAAATGTTTGTAATCTATTGTTATGGTAACAGACAATAAAAATTGTGTTTTGTTGAAACTACATTGGAAGATAAGGTACGTCCATTATATTTTTTGTTTAGTTTGATTAAAATGTACCAATATTTAACGTACATAGTCATTTTTTTATAATTTTAAGTCCATATTTAATTCCATATTTTGGTAAAAATCCATATTTAATTCCATATTTTGGTAAAAATAACTACATATATATTTACATATTTCATATATTTTTAGTCCATATAAATCCGTTCCCTGGTAATGACACTGAAGTAAACTCAGAAAATACTTCCGTTATCACTATTTCCCTTCTCAGATTAGATATTTGCTATGATTTCATTACGACCCTAGGGGCCGTATTCATAGACATTTTTAGCGCGAGTTTCCAGTGGATGATCAGCGTTTTTCATATTCATAAACCAGTGTTAGCGATAGGATATGATTTGAATTCTGTACAAGTAACCAGTGGGTAGCCGGGACTAGTTCAGTACGCTCGTATCGCGTGCTGCGAAATGTCTATGAATAGCACCCTAGGTTTTTTTTATAGAGAAACAATATGCATTTTTCCTTAAGTGCTTTTAGTTATAAATTTCGGAGCATTTTTATTTTCACAAATGAGCACCGTCTGTTGCAAGTACAAATTAGTTTGTAAAACTCCCCATATTTTATTTGTTTAGCATTTGGAAGGAATTCGATTGTTCGAGAATAATAAATATACCGTAACATTTTCTTCTAGAAAGTTATGAATTCTTTTTGCGAACTCTTGGTGATGAAAGTTTTAGTACCATCTTCATCTCCATGCATACGAAATAAAATTTAGTTCGACGCTGTATCTTGGACTAAACGCTGCAGTGGTTTGGCGACTTGTACTCTTTCCCTGCTGTTCCTCCCACACACTAGGATTCTCTACGTGGACTTGCAGCGGCCTAGATTTAATCTTGACAGAATTTTGCATGCAAGAAACACACAAAACGTGTAGGTACGCAGTTTCTATTGCTCTTGTAATGTGATAATCTCGCTCCACAAATATGCGGAAAATTTACTGAAACAGTTCATGGAAATTTGAGTGGGAGATGGTCTGTTGTTAGAATGACCTGACCGCTTAATTGTTGGAATTTATAATTTTTGGGGCGTTCCCTTTTCCCCTATTGTCTATAATTGACATGTAGAAAGAGATTGAAATCAACAAATTGTATCACATTCAGAAGAATTCAGTTATATAAAATTCATATCGAGAAAGTTTTTGCAGGGGAATTAGATAGAATTCCTCTGTCTTAATTATCTAGTACAACTCCATAGTCGGTCTCTGAAGCTGTCGGCGAAGTACAGAGTGGGCAGATAAGCTGCATCTGATATGCTGCGTCCGGAATTTTTGTGACATAATCCAGTAACTGCCCCAAAATTATTTGATAATGGCTTTTCTCCTTGGTGTTCTTCGTGGTTTCCTCATTTTTCTTTTTTAGGAGTATATTTTTCATTCTCCTATTTCTTTACTTCTTTCTTTGTCATTACCTTTTTCTAATTTTTATTTTCTTTTCACAAATCTGCTAGTTTTGTTGTCCTGATAATGACCATTAGCAATGTTACAGTATGCTTGTTTTCCAATACACTCATTCCACACTCCACTTGGCGTCTATCCTAGATAATAGTTCTTAATAACTGATCCAACAGATAAGTTGCCTGTTGGTTTCCGAAACGTTATATATTTTTACATCTGTGATACGGTCCGAATACTAACAAATGTCGCACAGCGCTAAATGCCGTGAAAGGGTCAAATAATTTACTTCTCGGTGATTTTACGTCTGAGAATAGGCCTATGCAATACATTCAAAATTTCATGAAATTCTTTCGTCAGACACGTTCTTGAGAAAATTGTTGAAAACTTGTATGAACTGTGGCCTATCTTCATGCAAACCGTCCTCATATACACGCACGCACGCACATGTATACAGTGCAATAACCTTGCAGATTAAAAAAGGACGATAGGGTAACACGTAAATGAATAGAAAACCTATGTTACGTTTTGTGATTAAATGCACGGCTAATTAGAAAATTAAGTTAGAAGTTCAGCAGTCCAGCAACATCGTCACTAATACGCTCTGCTCGAGACATAGATGTAAAAGGACAACGAACTCGGTGAGTCTCTATACGTAAGTTGCTTCTGCCGAAACGTTGCCACAAGCTCACTTCGTGCAATTCCTTGAATTTAGAGAGTTTTAAAATTAAATTTACACGAAAATCGTGCACGCTATTGAAATACGCCAGAGGGATAAATTATTCTTTATTAGATTTGTTATCGATATGGACAAAAATTACTATTATACTTAGTAGTTACCGAATAAGAGATTGTTAAACTGGGGGGGGGGCTTTTTTTTTTTTTTTGAAACCTATTAATTTTCCACCAATATGATATAGTTTTTGTTACAACATGAGCTATTCGCTTTGGAAATCTGCAAGCCTATTCCACTTCCACCCTATATATATTTCTCAAAATGAATATAGATATTGGAGAAAACTCCAACCCACCTTCTACCCTTCGTTATGCAGAAAACATTTTTCTCTATACAGAGTGAACTGTAAGTAATGTCATTAATTTCAGGAGGTTATTCTATGAGATATTTCAAACAAAAAATTTTAAGGGAAACTAAGAGTTGGAACTTGTTGGAATTTAAACTAAGAGGATTCAAACCGGCATCGGAACTGGAATCCGGCGTAGCTTAGTCTATAAAGCGTAAGCATGTAGAGCTAAAAACCCACGTTCGAGTTCCGGTGCCGGAGAGAATTTTTCTCCGCTCCACCCATCCTTCATCATATGAAGAGTTCGCGGGAAAAACGATGAATGTCACATTTCTCTTAAGGATTAGATAATGATCTAATTGAGTCTATAACTGCAAGATGTAGTGCTGTTTCTATAGAAAATAAAGGAAAGGATTACTGTATTCTTGGTGATAATTCTCCTTTTTACCATTTTTCATAAGAACAACATTAAATTTCGTAGTGAACCATTGAATTAGATAATGACATCAACCTTAACAAAACTGTGACATTCATCGTTTTCCCGCGAACTCTTCATATGGAAATGCAGAATTCCTGTCCGGAAATATCATATGTACTTCGGTACATCACAATAATGTGATATGTGTAAATAATCACTTAGTGATTTAAGACGGCGCTCATTCCGTCGGATCCCGGCCACTTAATCACTCGTAATGAGTGCACCTCTGCAACGTAGTGTGTTGGACATTGTGCCACTGTCACACATTTGTGACAATGCATGAGGGTTGGCCACTAAGGGGAAACTAAGAGATGAAACTTAAACTGAGAGGATTCAATCCGGCATCGGAGCTGTGGCTTAGTGAATAAAGCGTCAGCACGTAGAGCTGAAAACCCGAGTTCGAGTCTCGGTGCCGGAGAGAATTTTTCTCCGCTCCACGCACCCTTCCTAATAATAGAAATGAAGTCTACAGAAGGGATTTAGATGGAGGAGCGTATCATAGGTAAACCCCCAACCCGTCTTTTATCCTTCGTTATGTTGAAAACATGTTTCACCTCTTACACTGTTTTAATACGACGGTGTATTGAAAGCAATTAAGATCACTCTATTAGATTGTCTTTAAGCAACTGATTTTGGGACACACGGAATCCAATTTGTTACTTGTGACCATGTTCTTGATACATTTCTGGGAATAGGCATAATATGTGAAAAAGTGTACAATGTACGATCTCCTATATTTACTTTCTGGACTATTAGAGTTTGGTCCCGATATGAAATAAAGAGGAGGCACAGTGTTATATTTTGTCACAACTAGAGAGAGACTATGTGGGAATTTTTACTTGAGTACACTAAAAACAAATAATTCAAAATAAGTTATATTTGTGTTCCAGCTTCCTTCATACCGATCAGGGCTTCACCCAAATTACTGAAAGAATGAGAATAATGACATGTGTACACAAAACACATTTAACTTGTTGCCTACGACATTCGAACTGCTGACTTTTCGTAATGTGAGATATTTACATACTGATGTTATCTTATTACTAAATACTGTGAAATGAATATGAATTGATAACGTGTCGTAAGGTATCACTGCTGACGGCAACATTTTGATTACGGAGAATATGTATTTATTTTATTCAACACAGACACTGTCTTTGTTCAAGACACCAGAGTAACTGCTGCGCACATCACTTGCATGGCATTAAGCATGAGCATGTTCTTTGTAATCAGTCGGGGGCATTTTTAGAGGCGATATACTCAACCGTTTGTTTACATGACAAACACCTGACGTAACTTAAAGCATCAGCATTGTATAATCAATTATATGGACCTAGGATAGTGTTTAATACCAATAACTTAAAGAATAAGCAAACATCATCTCATATTGAAGTGTATATTTCTGTTACCTGCTCTTCAATTTTTTTTAACACTTTGGAAGAGTGAAGGCCCGCTCCCACTTAGCGGAATCGAATTGAACAGAATTTCTCTTCACAATGTATTTAAATGGAAGATAGCAGAAAGCGACGCGGCGCACAGTGATCCTTTTACTGGCCGCACAAAATTCGATTCAGTATTAAAATGATGTAGAAACATTAAAATAACAATTTCTGCATATGTTAAGCATTTTCCGTATTCATATCGACATGATTCGAATTCAATTTAGGCTTAATATTAACTCAATCACAGACATATAAGGTATTCTATAGGTAAAAAGGAAAATTAACAATCTTAACAGTATCTTTTAAACGGATTATCTGTAAGTTTTCAAATCATTATTTTACAGTAAACAGTTAAATAGTTCATCACTTCTTTCTGCTTTGTCATCTGCATGGCGCCAAACATGAAAAAAATACTCAAAACTGGAAGTTAAAGTAGCATAATTTCTCGATTTTCAAGCAAATTTCACTTTAAAGTAGTAAGTTGTGTGGAATTTTTAAAATATCACAGACATAGCACATACCTTGGTCTCCCATATCCAACAGTAACAGATGAAAATCCGTGGAAAAAAACACGTCCTTTCAAGCGCAGTTATCGAGAGCTCGGGACGCGTTAAGAAACGCTATACTTCTTACTTCTTTTACAACACAAGGGCTGTACAAATAAGCATAACTATGACTAATCTGGTAGCCTTGGATATTACAGTAATTAAAAATTCCATAAAACATGAAAATATGTGATACCGGTACTCAATTTTTGTATTTTGCGCGGCCAAATAGCGAAAAAGGATCACTGTGCGGCGCGGCGAGGCTCGTCGAATCGAATCGAGCAGAAAATAATTCAGGAGCTAAAATATTTATTCCACTGCCGGAACAGAATTTGTTGTTTCGGGTATGATCACAAGTTCTCGTGAAGACTTCGTGAAAAAACAAATGAATCAATACATTCTTGGGGGCTTAATTTGTTTACTATTGAAAGTTATTGCTGAAATAGTATATATACAAAAATCACAATTTAATATGAATGAAGAAAAATTATTAAATCTTGTGCAGAATAGTACTCTTTTGTATCATAAAACACAAAGGTACTGTTCGGTTCGATTCCACTAGATGTGAGAGGCAGCAGACTTTCCGTTTCGATTTGATTCGGTTCGATTCCACCAAATGGGAGCGGGCCTTTAGTCCACTTTTTATTTCGTCTTATTTGTTATAAATGTTTAGTTCCGTTTCTTCTTTCTTCATATCGGTGTCATGGAAACTTAGATATTTTCTTCTACGCCTTTTTGACACTAAATATTAAAGATTTAATTTTTGTTTTTCGTACAAGATTAACACGTACAAATATCACATTTATGTATCTTCGGAATGTGCTTCTTGTCCAATATTTTTATTAAGCAGATCTTTTTGTGTACATCTCTTGAAGAGTTCCACAGTTTCAAATTGTAAACTAAGAACACGACGATGATGCTTAAATAATCGCATTGTCAGGCTGGAGTAGAGCTTAACGAAGGGTCGCTTCCATGTAAATTGCGGCTAAATGCTAAGCACAGCATACGCTTGTAGGAACATTGAATCTCAATGCTGGGATTGAGACAGTCACCGCCTGACGGATTATGCAGCTCATACGGCACTCCTGCTGTGTGGGCTGCGTCTCGGTTAGCACGTAGGAGCTTAGCCATAGCTTACGGTTTTTGCGTCAAAACTGCGAGCAGAGAACCAAGTGCGGAATAAGTTATACTCTGTCATCAGTGGCGGATTTTGGCTCACTGTCAATGACATAGTCGCTTCGAAAACTCGGTAAATAATACACTATTTTCTTATATATTGTTTCATTTGATGAAGACCTGGGATGCTGCCTCGTGCTCAAATATAGACAAAATAGATCAAATGACAATTGGTAGATCAAAAAGAAGGTGGGCAGACCACTTCATCTCTTCATGTGACCGTAACGCGTCTTATGGGCTTAATTCATTAATAATAATAATAATAATAATAATAATAATAATAATAATAATAATGGCTTTATTTAACCTCACAGAGTTAAGGGCGTAGGGTCTTCTCTTACAGAGTTAAGGCCGTAGGGTCTTCTCTTACACTCAACCAAGATTAAAACTTGCTTACATAGTTCAACATACATTGAATCGGATTTAAGTATTTACATACAGATGCAATTTACATAATGATATCAAAAGAGGCATATATTGGTATTAGGTTTTAAGTGAACACGATTTACATAATAAAGTCATAAACAGAGATTGGAATAAAGAATACACAAAAATGAACGCTGCGGTGAACATATTAAATTAGAAGAAAATACGATTTACATGATAACATTAAAAAGACGATTGAATTAAACGTACACAATAAAAACACGAAACAAAAAATAAAAAAATAAACACAGTGAAATATATTGTATTAAATATTTGCAACCATTATGTATGGCAACTCATCATAAGATATTCTTCTAATGTATATTTAAAATAAATCAAAGTTTCGCAGCCCTTGACTTCAGGCGGCGGAGAATTCCATTGACGAGAAGTAGCATCAGTGAAAGATGAGGAATATAGAAAGGCGTGAAATGGAATTTCTAGCGTGTTACGTTGTGATCGGGTATTTAAGTTATGATAGCTAGAAAGATTGTGGAATATAACAAATAAGTAATGATATTTGGATATGAATGAGTGCAATTAAAATAGTTATTTTATCATAATGAGCTTCAAACCCTGAATCGTATTTGAGATGTCTGTTATTCTCGACATGTATTAATAAAATTGTTACTTGTATTTCAGATTACATTCCACTCAAAGTTATATTCATCTGATTCAGGACTAGATCCAGAGTGTGCGATTTGCATTTACAAAACTTTTCGAAGAATACGGACAGTTTCAAAATCACAGTTTTTGTAAATCTCATATTTTTCTCATAAAACAAATAATAACATTTTTATACATACACAGCATATGTATGTCATAAAACCAGAATACGCCCTGTGTTTGTGCTGGTAATAGCCACCATTCTGGACCGGTCTGTAGTAGCATTCCAGGAAATCGGTGGACATACTAGTCTACATAGAGTCGGTTACGAAACTTGGTCTCTCTATTAACCTGTATTACAATAACCAATGTCAGTGTCAGTGGGAAAATGAGAGGAGAAACGTCTAAGAAGTACGCGAAAATTCGTCCTTGCAAGTGAATTTGGAGCTGAAAAAAATATGCGAGATCCAAGCCAGTTGCCCATTTGTCTCACACCGAGTTTCGCCGTTTCACTGTATAAACAATAGCATGTAGTAGTTTGACAATAACATAAATTGTAACACTAATTTATTCTTTTACCTGCTGTAGTTGCACAAAAATGAGACAATTTACAGAAATTGATTTTAGTACTCTGTGGTCTGTCTCAAACTTCTACAATTAAGACATTTTTCGGCTTCAAATATGTATGATGAAAGATGAGTTGAACGGAGAAAAATTCTCTCCTGCACTGTGATTTGAACCCGGGTTTTCAGCTCTACGTACTGACGTTCTATCCACTAACTTTGTCACACCGGATTCCCATCCCGATGTCGGATCGTATCCTCTCAGTTTAAGTTCCACCTCTTGGGTCCAGTGGACATTGTCCCACTGTCATACATCTATGACGCAGTGCATGAGGGTAGGCCACTAGAGGAAACCCAAGAGGTGGAACTTAAACTGAGAGGATTCGATCCGACATCGGAATGGGAATCCGGTGTGGCTTAGTGGCTAGAGCGTCAGCACTTAGAGCTGAAATCTCGGGTTCAAATCCCGGTGCCGGAGAGAATTTTTCTCCGTTCCACTCATCTTTCATCATATGATGACGCAGAATATCTGCACGGAAATATCATATGTACTTCGGTACATCATAATAATATATTGAAATATGTAGTTTTCAACAAGGACCAAATTAGCATGGGAAAATTAAAACTGAAGAATGTCGATATTTATTATTATTATTATTATTATTATTATTATTACCGGTATTATTATTATTACCGGTATTATTATTATTATTATTATTATTATTATTTCTTTTTTTTTTGCTAATGACGTTATTCACTGTCATGAAGCCAGTTGCGCAGACCAATTTATTGACAAAGTAGTTGTTCATACTGCGCAATAGGAAGCTGGTCTACGCTACACCCGCAGTGAGGTGAGATGATGATGATGGAGATTTGTTGAGATGATGACCAGTAGAAAGTATGCGTATTTGAGTAAAACATTAACGCGATTCCGAAATCCACAACATGTTTTTTTTTTTTTTTTTTTTCTGTTTTAATCTTGTTTCGAAACAGAGGAGCCAAGTAGAGGTAAATTAAATAAGGTTTCCGAGTTCAGTAACAGGCTGTCGAACTTCAAGACCACATGGAAAAGGACAACATAGGTATTAGTTGAACAGTGTAGACTTGAAGTTTAAATTTAACAAACGTGAAATCTTGACTCATCATTGCCAGATCCACAAAGGCGCTGAGTGAAGCCTTCATCTCTCTGGAGAAATCGGCAAAGAAAATAGGACCACAAATTAATGAGGGGAAAACTAAATACATGATAGCTAATCGAAAATAATAAACAATCCACCCTACCATATTCAGTTTGGACAGTACGTCTTCGAGCGTGTGAACAGTTTTACATACCTGGGTTCCATGATTGATCAAGGAAATAACATAAGTTTTGAAATTAAGAAAAGAGTACTCTGTGCAAATAAATGTTACCACTGCCTCATGAGATACATTAAATCTAAAGTATTAACTATTAAAAGTAAAATCATAATATACAAAACTTTGATTAGAACAGTGCTTACCTATGCCTCACAAACTTGGATCCTTAATAAACAAGATATAGACAGATTAAATATCTTTGAGAGAAAAATACTAAGAGCAATTTTTGGACCAGTCCAAGTAAACGATGAATGGAGAATACGATATAATCTTGAACTCTATGAGCTATATAAGGAGCCAAACATCATTACAATAATAAAAACTGATCGTTTGAGATGGGCTGGACATTTGGCAAGAATGGAAGACTCACAACCAGTTAAAAAGTCTTCTTATATAATCCAGGAGGACAGAGGACTAGAGGAAGACCGAGAGCTAGGTCGGAGGATGACATAGAAAAGGATGCTAAAATTATTGGAGTCCGTAACTGGACTGGTAGAGCAAAAAACAGAGAGGAGTGGTGAAGACTTCTTGGGACAGCCAGGACTCTTGATGGGTTGTAGCGATGATGATGATGATGATGATGATGATTATCAAATCAAATGACAAATGTTGAACGAATGGTGTCATTAAAAGAGCCTGTTTTACTTCCTCGTTATGCAGGGGGACGTATTGTGGTGACGAAGAAAACATATTTCAACACCCCTGTTAACGAAAAATAACTTTGGACATGCCTTCTGTTTATATGCAGCGATATCTCCTGTAGAATGAATTTTGTTCGCAGCCATTATGTCAGTAAACTTATTGTGGAATTACACACATGGAATAAATTAATTCTAGTAACAGCTAATGAAGAATTTCTATTTTAAAATATTATACAGAATGCAAAGTTCAGGTAGGCGCTCACTTACCGGAACTGATTCGTTCGCCGCGTTCGGATTTATATTCTTTGCATTATTGTAAATGGCCCACTTGGCCATATCGCCTCTGTCCGTATGACCGGATTCTGTCTAGAATTCTGATCAGAGAAATCTAAACGGATTTCCATATGGGGCAAGATCGAAAAGAAGAATGTCATGAAAATTGATATCGATTGCAAGGTCTCCAATCGCTGTAATATTGAAGGTATAAATTAAATACATGACGCAAAGCTTATTTTGTTAGACCAACAGTTCCAGAGCTTTACAATTAATCAATTTACAATACTATAGCAAGGTAACATGCAAAAAGAACATATGGGTTGAGATTGGAGAAATATTGAATAATCCGGGTATGTTCTTCATAGTTTATACGGGGACATCGTTTTATTTTTACTTCAATTTTTATTGTACCTGAGTTTTTGAATGTACTTCACTCCCACCCCTTCTACTAATGAAGTTCCAACTGTCCTCCAGACAGAATCAAGGCCGCATATAGTAAACATCACTGAGTTAGTGAGTATAGTACGTTCCAGAAATATGTTCGCGTTTTCCAGTGACGAAAGATCTTTTAACATTGAATCATGTTTTCGCACAGGTACTGTCCGTTTGCCTATGTCGCATCCCGATTTCCCCACCTGCTTCTGCACGCCCCTCTGTAAAAGCTGGGCTGTCTTAGCTCTTTTCTGAAAACATTAATTTCTGTTAGGAATTGGACGTTTACGTAATATTATACAACTGTTTAAAATAACTTAAATAAAAGGGCCTTCTTAAGTAATTAACTGTCACGTGATTTCCCCCCTTTCTACGATCCTGCGGCATAACCACTTGGACGGACAGTAGATAGCATGTCTGAGTAATTTTATCTGTGCGGGTCGGGCAGAAGTGAAGATTGAATTTACAGTACGTAAGGTACTCTTTTGTAGAGTAGGTACAGAATTATTTCAACATGAGTTACTAGTACGAAGGACGAAATTGGCAATTGGAATTAGATGCAATAGTCTATAGTGCGATAATAGGCACAAAAGAACTGAAGCCTGTATCGAAATGAACGGCCACCATTTTAAAAAATGTGTTTAAATATCCATATTATGATTATTTTTCAATTTAACTTCATTCTGTAAATTGTAAGCTAATGTACTGTAGACAGTATAATATACACTGCATGGATAACTCAGTTCATGAGTAAAAACACTTATTGTTAATACAGTACTGAATTTTGATTAAACAAAAACCTAATGAAAATTATCGAACTCAAAATCGCGATATTTCCTAGTTTACGTAAATGGCTGAAGTACTTTTCTTACCTCCTATACCTAGTAAAGTGATTTGTTTGTGTTTTACGCCAGTATCATCGAACTCCAGTCGTGAAAGGGGGTAGCGAACGGTGTTTCCGGTTATCTAAAGGTATAGCCAGGTTAATATTAAAAATGTTAGTAAAAATAAAATGATGTCCCTGTATAAGTTACAGAGCTATTCATTTTATTTCAATGTTTAGTTCAGAACACAACAAAGAAATAATGTGCTCAACACTATTTGATGATTAATTAGGAAATTCGAATAATTGAACGATACTATAATAAAAATCAGAACGTGCCAAACGATATTTTTCCTGTGAGTGAGTGCGTACCTTTACTGATAATTGCCTCTTAATGATTTTCCCTTATGTTAATGTCATGAATGAATTTGTTTGTCTCTGAGATATAATTATGTGTATAATTATAGCTATCCAACGGCAAGAAATTTGGCCCTCAACATGTCTATATGACTTATTTTGAAAATACAGATAATGCCAGCCGTTAGAGAAAACGTAGAGGCTAATTATCTTCCTCTACGACTCCATTACCACTGTTAACAGGAGCATCTCAGCTTACCAAAGCTTGTCTAGCCACTTCATTGTATGAATTGTACAATAGCAGTCTAATAAGAAAATGCCGAGCTGTTGGATTGCTGTAAGACGATGCGATGACGAAGGTGTTATGCGACAGAGCGCGCAGAACGTCTGTCTCAATTCCTTACAGCATTTGTTTTCACCCATTCAGCGTTCCTGTCTCAAATAACTAGAAAAGAGAATTCGGATCTGATTCAATTGCGTCGGTTTGTTTGAGAAACATTTTGAGAGGAAACTATAGACGATCTTATTGCTGATAATGTTGGCGCAAGGAATCTGCAAGAAAGTAGGTCACAGAAAAAAAAATTTGTACAGTCTATTCGGTATCAACATTTATTGAATAACTCATTTCATGCTTCCTGTACAAATGTTTCAGCAACCAAGCTGAAAAGCCTGAAGTCTTCATCTTCATCATCATCATCATCATCATCATCATCATCATCATATGCTATGCTATCAGAGTTAAAGTAATAGCCTAAGGTCTATTCGGCTACACATTTTACGAGTAAAATTAGTCGTTCCAACCTTGCCTTGATATTCAACAATTCTGCTCCTATTACAAAATCAGTGCCATATTCATAGCATACATCTTCTAATAATTTTACTAGTTTCTAATAGTTCAGTTATGTCCAGTTATCAAAGATGCTTACGTTTATACATAGGTTAGGTTCTGGCCCAGATCACATATAGATTGATCATTCCTATGCTAAAATCGGTTGCACTTTGAAGAGAACCGCCAGGATCGCCACCCGTCCGCCGTAAACGAACGCGAGATGGCAGTACAGTCGCTAATGCAATTCAAATGGGAGTTCTGACGTGACTCTTTATGTAACAACTAGATGGCAGCATAGTAAACCTGACAAAAGTTGTTACCGTCAAAGTCTATAATACCGAGCAATCTAGGTATGTATGATCTAGGGTTCTAGAACTGCTGTTAAGCCGTGGTTTTTCTGAACCGACGCATGCAAGTTGCGAGGCCAAACCCGGCCTGTACGAGAGATAGTGAGTGGTTTCAATTAACAAGGACTAGGTTTTGTAATTTTTGTCAACCATTCCTTTAGACTGTACTAAGAATTTGTTCTTTCTTGCATGTTTCATCTTAACTACATTATACATTTGTCAATTAATCAGTAGCTTCTTCTATGACATTTCCTCTCATATCTGCATTTTTTCTATCGGCATCTTTCTCTCATTTTATTACACTATCTATTTCTTATGTTTTTTTTTTCTATCTTTGACTTTATATTTTCTGTTTTTCTTCGTTTCTTACTGTGTTTCGTCTTTTCTGGTTTTTTGCTTAATATCTTCAACGTTTGCATCTTCATTTCTTCCTTACTTCCATCTTTTCTATTGAATTTTTCTTAATTATTTTTGCGTATTTTTTCGCCTTTTCTTTTTTTTTACTATTTCTCTTGTTCTTTTTATTTCTTGCATTCGATCCATCCTTGTGCCCATTGTGTTTTCCTTTTCTATATATTTCTCCTTTCTTTTCTATCTTCCTACAATTCCCTTCTTCCATTTTTTCCTTTCATCGCTTTGTTCCTTTTTCTCCCGTTTTCTTTCGTTAGTAATTATTTTTTCCTTCCTTACTCCTTTCGCTGATAAATTTCTATAATTGCTTTTTTCTTCTACTTCATTACTTATTTGTCTTCATTGCTATCATTCTGTGAGGCCACCGGCGTGGCTCAGTCGGTTAAGGCGCTTGTCTGCCGGTCTGAAGTTGCGCTTGGGCGCGGGTTCGATTCCCGCTTGGGCTGATTGCCTGGTTGGGTTTTTTCCGAGGTTTTCCCCAACTGTAAGGTGAATGCCAGGTAATCTATGGTGAATCCTCGGCCTCATCTCGCCAAATACCATTTCGCTATCATCAATTTCATCGACGCTAAATAACCTCGTAGTTGACACAGCGTCGTTAAATAACCAAATAAAATTAAAAATTAAAATCATTCTGTACGTCTCTCTTCTTTTCATTCCGTATCTTGTTTTGCGTCTATTTCTTCTTGTATATATTTCAATCTACCATAAAGGTACTAGGACAACGCTGTTAAACGTGGTTTTGTATTATTCGAAACAAATCCGATTTAAAGTAAGAAAAAAATGTGAACACACAAGTGATGTGGACGCAGAACGACTTGCACGAGCCCTTATATTGAAAAACTTCCCTCTTGAGAAAGCGCCCATGCGTCATGGCTGCTGACTGAATAATTTGAAATATCACCCTCTCTCACTGGATGAGAGGTATGAGAATAGTCGGGCAGCAATCCAGTTCCAAACCGGACCCTCCTACGAATAGCACTTCACTGTCAAGTGCCAAGTGACGAATGGTGCTGATTTCTCTACTAGTATTTATAGTATGAAAGTTGTGGTTTAGGTTACATATGGGGATATACAGCAAGAGGAAAATGTAAGTTGGAAGCGGGTAGCGCGGTTCCCAAACCCTTAAATCCTGTATCAGCGTCGGAGAATCGTACTACCTCTAAGACTTTGCTGAGACAAGTCCTGTTGTAGACGATAGTTGAAATAAGGAAAATGTGGAGACCGTTGGGATGAAAGGGGTAACGGGAGTACTCCGAATAATACCTTCTGCACCGTCTACTTTGTCCACAACAAATATTCATTGCGACCAGGTCGGGATCGAACCCGAGCCGCCTGAATGAAAGACCAGCGTCTTAGCGATAAAGAAGCAGCGATAACATAAGAATGACAGGTGGAACAAATACTTGGATAAAATCTACCTTTCCTTTGTTTTACCCGCTAAAATACCACTTTCCAACGGTTCATTTGATCAGCACCTCAGTTGACTCAGCTATGCTTTTTGTTGAACTTAAGCGTTAAAATGTAGTCTGTCTGTTCTAACATCAGTCTTGCACAAAGCATGGGAGAATAGCGCGTAAAAAGATGATATTGTCCTTATTAATATGTCCCGTAGGCAGATTGTTTGAAAATGAGTTTCGTCTTCAGTCCGTGATTATGTATTGAATGATGCATTTGTAAGCGTTCAGCATCTTTTGACGATGGAATTGCGTTAACATTGAGATTCTCTGCTAGGCAAATGTTCCTGGAATTTACTGGTACATGAAAGCCCAAATGAACACACGCTGGATTATTACTTACTGAATCCCAACACTGTTCGCTTCTCAACAACCAACGTATAGCCTGTTTCCATTAATATTGTCATTTTGCTCTTTGTGACATATTTCCAAGGTTGCCTACTACTTCTTCAGCGTCGGTTTGCAGAAAAATTCGTGAGAGTGAATGGTATTTAGCCCTTTTACATACATACATCAAAAATAAATAAATAAATAAATAAATAAATACTAATGTATCCGTCATAATAAATACTAAATAATTCGAAGAGAGATTCCTTGTGTTAAAAAATAGCCTAATTAATTTGTTTGAAAGATGAACTAGGACAGAAGTCAGAATTATTAGTTATTTAAAATCCATAGAGATGGAAATGTTAGCGACTCAAATGCCTTGCTTGTTTTCCTCCTGCATTTGAGATGCAACGGTTATCGATGGTCTGGCTTATCGTTGTCTATACGTTGTTTTACTTTAAGTCCAAATTCCCCTTTCGGTTCTTGAAAGCACAGTGTGACACAGTCGTGTTTCTAGACTTCCAGCTGCATACCTATGCATTTGGACGGTTTACGAATGAGTGAAAGATGCCATGGATTGCACTACTACTGTTTTAATGTGAATTGAGGGGGCCAGAAGCAAAAGGGTACAAGTGAAATTTCTAAGAACATGAGTTAAGTGCATCCAGGCCAAGCTAAAACACTTAAAATTTTAGTGGAAAAGGGATACATCTTTTAACCACACCACACACTAAAATTGAAATAAAAAATTTCACGGAATTTACGGAATCTTATGTATTTTCAACCACATTTTCTCACAAATAACTTAAGTGCTCTTATACCCTTTTTCTTGTGACCTCTCAATTAAGAGAAAACAAATTTAGTAGAGCATAAATGCGAGAGTTGTGACACGGCGTTGCGGAACTATGGAGATCCGAGTGCGCTCAAGAAGCGGCATAAGTAGCATCGATGTTCAAATCATTGTATTTCGTAAATGAGGAAAAAGCGAAACGAATGACTGTCACCACGTTTCTTAATGAATGAAAATTAGCTTAAATATGCATTTTCATTAAATTCAAGCTACACGACATGGGACGGTTCTCTTGTTACAGCTGACTCATGCTTTTTAATAACACCACGTAAAACACGACAGGCTAACAAATTCTATGAAACTGTGATGTTGGGCAGGTTTTCTCTAATACAGAGATTTTTAACTTTCTTTTTGCCAGTACCCAAAGTCAGCTAGGCGATCAACTTGCGCCATTCATGGATCTAATTTGAAGTTAAACAGTGATAATGTAATAGTACCGTATAAATAAATGTATAAATGGATTAATATCTAGGCTATGAGTATTGTCTGTTCGCTCTTAATTTGAGACCTAATGTAAATTTTAACCATGTTCCTGTGACCGCAAGCTAGAGAAGTAGTGTACAGTCTAAATCCACGTACAAATGGAAAACATATTGGTCTGATTTCTGGCGGACGGATACATTTTGCTGTCATTAGGACCCATTCTAAGACTGAACGGAGTAGAGACAGACATTATCGTCTTTTCATTAACGTATGTACACCCTTAGTTCTGGAAAAGTTTATACTTTTAAGTGAAGTACTTTAATTAACTTTTTTTTTTTTTAATTTTATCTTCCTCGGAAAGCTACGTTGATCCATCCCTGCGACCCATAGGTTAAAAACCCTACTGTAGCATCTGCACTTTCCTCCTCGCTCTCATTCCGCCATTGCTTTATTATTGTTACATTATTTCGTCACTTTTGTAGCCTGTTAATATTAAGAGAGTGAATTTGCTAGGTATTATAAGGAAATAGTAATAATAATTGCCAATGGTCAGCTTCCTGTCGCATGGGACGCATAAGAAGCAGGATCGATGCTAAAATGTTTTACCCAGATAAATGTCGCCGGAAATTGACCACGCGTCCACATGTTCGCGTCCGTAAGTGTTAACTCCACCTGGTATGCCTGAGCAATAAAACAAGGGGCAGCATAATTAGTTCGGCGCGGCGGCAGCTGTTTTTGCCCGGCGAGCCCACCGCCATCGATTATATCGCTGTGAGCGACTACATTTGACATAGACCTTAAAAAGAGTTTCGTCCGTACAAGTACATTTGTAGAGCAATCGCAAAATTTATGATTTTTTTTTTCGTCATTAAATACAAGGGAAATAAATCCTGTATTTTGTACATATTTAGTTCTTTCCAGATACTTAAACTACTTACAAATGGCTTTTAGAGAACCCGGAGGTTTACTGCCGCTCTCACATAAGCCCGCCATCGGTCCCTATTCTGAGCAAGATTAATCCAGTCCCTAGCGTCATATCTCACCTCCCTCAAATCCATTTTAATATTATCCTCCCATCTACGTCTTTGCCTCCCCAAATACCTTTTTCCCTCAGGTCTCTCTAACATTCTATATGCATTTCTGGATTCACCCATACGTGCAACATGTCCTGTCCATCTCAAACGTCTGGATTTAATTCATAATAAATTATGTTATGCGTGATGTTCTGCGTTGTGTCACTTTCTCCATTCTTTTGCAACTTCATCCCCCTTAGTCCCAAATATTTTCCTAAGCACCTTATTCTCGAACATCCTTAACTTCTGTCTCTCTCTCAAAGTGAGAGTCCAAGTTTCACAGAACAACCGGTAATATAACTGTTTCATAAATTCTAACTTTCAGTTTTTTTTAAGCAGACGGGAAGACAAAAGAGTTCTTTCCAGATATCCTTTAAATCTATTGCCTCATTATTATACAAGGATAATATAATGCGGATTTTCTGAAGAAAACTAAAAGTCTTATCAGTACTATAGGGTCTGTCTCTTGGCAACTTGCCTCTGTTTCCAAGGTAGGCGGGTTCAATCCCGGCCGAGGCGATGGATTTTTAGACAGAGAAACCGTAAATGTGGCGTCCATCGGATAATGTAAAACTGTTGACTTCATTTACTAGATTTTTGCATATAAAGAGTGGCTTGGTTGCGAATAAAGATCAATAAATTCACAATTATATAGGCCTATTCATATATAACATTTCTCCGCCCTAAACTCTTGGTAACTAATGCCAACCAGACAACAATTGGGGAGATTTGTGCTAATCCACTTTCCAAGTTACGAATTTAATCTTGGTCACTCGTTCTGTCGGTAAACTCTCTGGTGTTAGGCTGACATTTCTAAATTTAGGTATTTTCTTAGTAAATTACCTCTGACTGAGATTCTGTAAATGTAAATGTCCACCATTAAAAGAAGCCACATATCGTTACCGTAAGAACAACAGTGGAATATCTTGCAAAAATCATATTTCAAATAATGGTGATTAAAATTGCTATTGAACATAGTGCAATGTGTAAACAAAGTTTCTTCTTGTTTTAGCTTCATATTAAATCAAAAGTTTGTTTACACATTGCACTCGATGTTCAATAGCAATTTTTATCCTCATTATTTAAAATATGATTTTTGCAAGATATCCCACTGTTGTTCTGGGGTAACGATATGTGAAATATCTGAGTAACATTACTGATCAAAATTTAAAATGGTCTCATCACATTACTTATCTTTGTAAGAGGCTTCGTAAAACAATTTATAAATTCGTTATTCTTCGATGCTACTTACACATTAGAGTTCTACCAAATGTTTATTTGGCCATTTGTCAGTCTATTATTTAATATGGCATTATTGTTTGGAGTGGAAGTACAAAGTAAATCTTACTCCGTTAAATTTACTACAAAAACGAAAAATTAAAATTTTAAGAAACGTTTTGATTATCCACCTAAATTAATTTACTCTGAATTTAATGTATTTAATATTGAACAAATTTATAAATATACTCCGTTAAAATTTTATCATAAAAATCGTATCGTCAGCTCATTCTTTCATCCTACACTAGACAAGTACACAATTGCGCCTTCATGTAGGAGACTACGCTGAACCTACACCTAAAAGACACAGAACTACGTATTGACAACGAACTAAAAAGTGCATGACTCCTACACAGTGTTAAAGCTGCACCGATGAATCAGGGCGTAAGAGATTGAAATTATTGTCTCGTAGTTAGACTATGAGGTCGAAGTTATGTTATAATAAAGATATTTCCTAGAATACATGCAGCATTTGTACCTTGAGAATGGATAAATTGACACAATGTTCGATTGACATTTACCATTTATGTTTATAATCTCTTCAAGGGACATGACCATACTTTGTGTGTTGTGGCAGCTAGTCACACGGAGGTGAAGCCTTATCGACGCGAGGAAGGAAGGTTGTGCTGCAATAATTCTAAAGCCAGTGAGGTTATTAGGTTAACAAAATTTAATACACACATCAAAATTGTCTAAGGAGCAACTAAAAAATTTGAAATATTAAGAAAATTGATCAAGTTACAAAACTGAACGGAAGTGAATATTATTAAATTGCTAGTCATTATTGTCATTCTACTAGGTTACCATAGTAACCAACGTTTTTATTTTGTATTGTTACATTGGAAAGAATTAAATTAGTGTGTTTTAACAGGGGACATAATATGTAACTAAAATCTGTGTAAAATCGTAATAAATAGTTAAGAATAATTTTAATGATGGAAGAACGTCGTCATTTAAATCATAATTAAATGTTTAAAGCGATTGGCATTGACGAAATAAGATGGAAATGTCATCTTGAGGAATGTTCTCCCAGTGATGTCTAAGCCGAGCGTAC
Source organism: Periplaneta americana (assembly GCF_040183065.1). Lineage (NCBI taxonomy): Eukaryota > Metazoa > Arthropoda > Insecta > Blattodea > Blattidae > Periplaneta > Periplaneta americana. The sequence goes on along the minus strand of NC_091127.1, from coordinate 111,154,345 downwards.
AGCTGATCCAGACACTGGATGTTGCCTAGATTCTCCGAAACTTTTCTTTGAAGGTTATTCCAAAGGTGCTGTATGGGGTTTAGATCAGGAGATAGCGCAGGCCACTGTAGCACTTGAATATTGTGTGTTTGAAACCATTGACACACCACTCCGGTAACATGTGCTCTGGCATTATCATGCATGTAGAGAAATTCAGGCCCATACTCTTCAGCGATCGGAAGCACCAAAGGTTGCAAAATGCTTTGAATATTAACATTTGTTCGCTGTATTCCTCTTACAAGAACGAGGTCCGTCTTTCTATTGGTCATTATTCCTCCCCAGACCATGATAGAAGCTCCTTGAAATTTGTGGATCTCCTGTACGTTCCTAGCCTTTGTGCTTCACCTGCTGGCCTGCATATGAGCATTCTTCTTGAGTATGGGTGCAAACCGAAGCGTGATTCATCTGAAAAGAGGACCTGTCCCCATTGATCCACTGTCCAATTTTGATGTTGTTGGCACCACAAAACACGACGTGCTCGATTTTCATGACGAATAGCTGGACACCTTAAAGGTCGACGGGCATGAAGGCCTCTTTCATGCAGTCTATTTCTGATAGTTTGAGTTGAAACTACTACGTTACTTACATTTTGCAAGGCACTTCTTAACATTGTGGCAGTTGAAGTTCTTTCCCTCAGGGCTCCTAGGTACAGAAATCTGTCTTGTCCTGCAGTGGTAACCCTTGGTTTTCCTTGGTGCCCTTCTTCTGGACTGCCAAATTGTTTATAACGACATTCTTGAAATTACACCTCTTCCCGTATTTAGAGCCCTTGCAGCATCAGCCTGTGTTCCGCCACTTTCAATTATTTTACAATTCATTTTATATATCAATATGCCTGGTAAATTATTAATAAGTATTTAATGAATTTCAATCTTAAGACATATCAACTTGTAAATGTTTATTTGCTATTTAATAACAATATATGAACGTTTTCGCCGTTTAGGGCATCTTCAGATATAACAAAATATATAATCTGGACCTATAATAGTAAATTATGCAAATAACAAGGAATAGAGAACAATATATGTGATACATGAAATTCATGAGCTTTATGTAAAATATGACATAATACAGGATGAATATTGAGATAATCTTTGAATTTTGAACTTAGACTGGACGAATATTTTATTTTATACATATAGCTCATGTTACAATTAATATACAATGATTAAAATTTGTCAATGATGTTAAATTTAAAATTTACAATGGTGATAATAAAATATTTTAGAGTAATCATGGCTGAAAGTTGTCGTAAGTTACAAGATAGTTTGCGTAGTTGATGTTCGTGTGTTTTGTAATTATTTCACTTAGAGAGGCCGTTGGCATGAATTTCATGTATCACATATATTGTTCTCTATTCCTTGTTATTTGCATAATTTACTATTATAGGTCCAGATTATATGTTTTGTTATATCTGAAGATGCCCTAAACGGCGAAAACGTTCATATATTGTTATTAAATAGCAAATACACATTTGCAAGTTGATATGTCTTAAGATTGAAATTCATTAAATACTTATTAATAACTTTCAATTATGCCCATCGCCTTAAACATTTAATGATGGTTTAAATGACGACGTTCTTCCATCATTAAAACTATTCTTAACTGTTTATTACGATTTTACACGGTTTTTAGTTACATATGTCCCCTGTTAAAACACACAAATTTAAATTCTTTCCAATGTAACAATACAAAATAACAACGTTGGTCACTATGTCATTGGTAGAATGACAAATGACCAGCACTTTAATATTCACTTCCGTATCACAATACTTAAAAATACATCGCTATACGTTTGTAAATGTGTTTATTCGAGCACGTCGTATCCTGTCAATACGTTCACCATAGCCTATATATCTTAATATCATTTTCTTCTGAAAATAATTCCTTTGTAGTATAAAAAGGACTCCAAACAATATTTACTGAACTGTCTCTTCGTACACTGCTACTATTACACCAAACGAATTAATGAATTCCACTTTGTGCTGCTTACACACTTTTTACTTATCCGCGTATCGTAGAAAATTTTGTAATATGTAAATAGTCGTATTTATTTTTTTTATGTTAGTTAATACACGGTTTCATCGTCTTCGCCATGGAAAATGTGATATTTGTTATGCCGTGGAAATTTCTTCTAAACAATGTTCTATTTTTATTGTCTGTGTGCAGCCTTGCACAGAAAAAATGACCGATCTCCTAAGTCAGGGATTATGTAGATATGTACCGGTAGTTTATTTATTGATACTCTATGTGTATGTACTGCATACAGGGTTGTTTCCGATCTCTGATAACGAATATGAATAACATCATGTGCGTCAGGAGTCTCACGATAGCTGAACTGTGGCCCTAGGTGACAGACCAGTAGTGACTGATCTCACAGTCAGAGTGCACGGCGACTCACAGCAGAAATTCCCAAGAAAGTCGAGTCTTTTTGGGAGAGATACATAACAACCCTTTCCAATGCCAAGTAGAGTTAAGTGAAAATTAAAGAACCCTGCAATAAACGAGATTTCGTTATTTCCAAGAAAGGCATTTTCAGTGTTCTTAATATGATTGGTAAAGCTCGAATGGAATTAATTTGTATCATCTCGTGGGGTGCGGCGACTTGTGACGGGGGGGGGGTGGATTTGCTTGTTTTTTCCACTCTGGAATTAATTCCATCCGAGCTCTGCCAGTCTTATTAGGTACACACAAGATGCCTTTCTTGTAAATAACGAAACCACGTTTTTTATTTTATTTTTTTTTTTTTTTTTTTTTTTTTTTTTTTTTTTTTTTTTTTTTTTTGCAGGCTCCTATGATTTTCACGTACCGGTAACTGTACTTGGCATCGGAAAGGATACCCCTCCCAAAAGACTCGATTTTCATGGGCATTGCTGCTGTGATACACCGTGCACTCTGATTATGAAATCACTCACTACTGGTCTGTTACCTCTCGCCGCAATTCATCTGTCAGTGTAATTACTGATGCACATGACGTCATTCAAATTTGTTATCAGAGATCGGAAACAACCCTGTATAACACGTTCCCCAATCAAAGACGCTACTTGTGATAGCTCCCTAACGTCTATTTCTTTATAACTTCCACTCGGTCTCCGGATCTCTCAGCCATTAGAAACTGGACTTGTCGCTCGCCTTTCTGTCGCCACACAGGAAGTAACAACAGCGTTTCCATACAGATCCTTCACTCAATTGTTATCGTATTGTCGGATTGCAAAGTTTATAATTTGTGTTACTTTTGTATAGTTTCAGTTCAGTTGTAATTTAGCTTTAATAAATTAATGTAGTTTAATTCTGATTCTTTTTTAAATTATAGGTCTACATAGCTACATTGCTTATTGCCACTGAAACAATGTCGAAATCTGGACAAAATCGTAAGAGGAGCACAGTGAGTACCGAAGAAAGCCAAAGGAAAGTACAAAAAATAGAAGGGTTGCCCCGATTTCTGGACAAGTGCGCGCAATGGTGAGCTCGGTACGAGAATATTTCGAGCGGGGAAGACAAAGGTCCGCTTGAAGATGTGAACGAGGTCGTGGGTAAAACGGCATCAGTCTTAGAATAACTCGTGTCACTGTCATCAAAATATTATCTCGATATCACCAATTTCATTGACGCTAAATAACTTAGTAGTTGATACAGCGTTGTTAAGTAAGCTAGTAGTAGTAGTAGTAGTAGTAGTAGTAGTAGTAGTAGTAGTAGTAGTAGTAGTAGTAGTAGTAAATCTTAATTTTTATTTTACGTTATGCTTGTTTATTGTCTATCTTCAAAAAGCAATTTAGATAATAGGAGCCTTATCAATCGTTACTTCATAGTTCATATAGCCTCTCCATTTTGTTTGTCTCCGTGAAGATGTAATGATTTCTTTGAGACACTCTAGTAACTTAATCCGACCTCCGCAAGAATCGATCCAATACTAATGAGGCCACCCGGCGTCTGAGTTTCAGCGACAAATGTCAAAATTAGAATAAACCCCGGGTTTAGTGGCGTTGCCATCTAGGGAGCATGTGACGTAATAAGAGCTATGCAGCATTATTTTTGTCTGTTTTATGTCTGGAAACAAAATGATTTTTAAATTAATGTAGGCCTAATGAGAGCTAAATAGTTCAACAATGTATGAGTTGATAAGCAGATTCGCTTGTGTGGATAGCAGTCATTGCTAACATGGCAACTGATTGTATCTTTATGCAAATTTGGCTTTCAGGTAAAGCTCCCTGTGAAGCAGGCTTGAATAATTTCAAGGGAAAAATTGTTCCGGAGCCGGATATCGATCCCGGGACCCTTCGCTTAGCGCACGAATGCTCTATCGACTGAGCTACCCAGGAACTACACCCGACACCGTCCCAATTTTTCCGTTTATATCCATAGAACTCAAGTGGGCTGACAAGGCGCCAGAAACCCAACTTTGAGTGCACACAAACTCTTTGTGACTTGAATTGTGGCTTTCTGTTAACGTACATACAGTGACGTATATACGAGTATTATGCAAATCTCGCTTTCAGGTAAAGCTCCCTGTGAAGCAGACTTGAATAATTTCAAGGAAAAATTGTTCCGGGACCGGGTATCGATCCAGGAATGTTCTATCGCACGAATGCTCTATCGACTGAGCTACCCATGATTGTATCTTTGTTTCAAATAAGGCTTATGCAATATTTCACAAATTTTGATTATATTAATCCGGAGGAATTCAGGCTTTGTACTTTTGTTCTTTGCAAGAATACTACTTTCGCTCCAATTTGAAAACATTTTTATATTTTGAGAATGGAGATAGGACTATGCAAAATAAACAGTATATGATGTCTAACCTTTATGCAAATATGTGGAAAGAAGTAACTAAAATACCACTTCATGACGCTGTCTGATAACATTTATGCAAATTGTTTGCAATTATTGTGCGAGGAGCTAGCAGGAAGGTTATGGGAAGAACCTTACAATTTGATCTATATGTCAAGAACTATGAAGTCATAAGTCATGGTTGTCATTCCGATGATTGTGAGATACGATATTGCTGGTAGACGACCCACACACTTCGCTAGATACTGTATATCTTCGTGTGTTATGTTAGTGTACGTTCTCTTTTTGGTGTTTACAGTATTTTCAATTTCATCATAACTCTCTCCGATGAGCATCGAAGGTTGGAGTGATACAACTGAAGGGTTAAAAAAAAAAAAAAAGAACCTCAACTGATTCACTACAATGACCGCTACAATACGCTCACCATATGCTTAATACTTCAAATTTGCATTTTTTTTTTTTTTTTTTTTGCTATGGTTATTTGAAAAAACCTTCAATTGATCAACAGACTTGGAGCTGACACAGATATTCTAATACACGAAGTCATGACTACGTTTTAACTTCTCCGCTTGTTATTATCAGATTTGACATATCCTAGCGGTCATCAGCATAGTGCACCCTCGGGCTAGCGTCTCTTACCCGTGGATAAAACATTGCATTGGCGTGCATCCGTGGCTGCTGGCTGGTATGCTCTCTCCTTCTTCCTGCTGCACGACGAGGCATATTACGAAGCACTGCTTACCCTTTACCCATTTCAGCGAGTGCTGACGACCACTGACATCCGATGCCATGCAAATGATGATGATGCCCTTTGTATAAGTCATATCATATGGAATCTATTTGGCCCGAACACTAGTTCTTTTCTATATAGGCTGACCAGATTTTTATGGTCCAGCAGGGGACAGCAATTTCAAGAAAACCCACAAACTCTTATCTAGTCACTCTCCGTTGAAATGTTGCAGAAAATACATGTACTAGTTGATACCATGACGGAACTTTGCACATTGAATTTGTAGAGTATCTTAACTATTTTAATTAAATACATAAACACGGGTAATTGCTATTCATAATTACAGCCACTAAGAACTCATTTTCAGTACTGACGCATGCATGGAAGTTTTTCACATAATATTGTACACACTGAACTCTAATACATACATTTTACAAGTACTTGTCTGAAGAATATATCTTTTTAAGGATCTGTTCATCCCATACAGCTAATTTCTTCGCATGAGAAATGAAAGTTTGTTTTCATCTGTAACAAAGCTTTAATTGTTTCAACTTTCACTCTTGAGTTTCATCAGTCCAGATTGAGTTTATTGTAGGGAAAAGCCTTTCAACTGATCAATTACTGACTGAAAGACACATCATTAATTACATTATTTTGAGAAGATTTTCAAATGGAATGGATTTTTTTTTTGAAATGTTGAAAAACATCATACCACTTTTCATCTGTTAGTTTGTTACAAAAAGCAGTCGTGGACAGCCGATAAGGGGTGGTCCTCCAGCTTGGGGGTTGGGCGAAGGTCTAACAACCCATCACCGTAAAAAACAGCTTGTTACGTATCCCTATAATAAGCCTCGGAATAGGATTGATTCTCTGGCACGACCACAGCAAAGGAATAAGGATTTGAGATTTGGCGCTTGGAACGTAACTAGTCTTTATAGAACAGGAGGGGTAACATTAGTAGCAAAAGAACTAGCTAGATATAGAATAGACTTCGTAGGAGTACAAGAGGTTAGGTTAGATGGGAATGGCATATCACAAATAGGAGATTACTTGATGTATTATGGGGAAGGAAACAATAATCACCAATTAGGAACAGGATTCTTTGTTCATAAAAGAATAAAATCAGCAGTAAAAAAGGTCGAATTTATCAGTGACAGGTTATCATATTTAGTACTTAAGGGTAGATGGTGCGACATCATAGTTATAAATGCTCACGCCCCTACAGAAGAGAAAGACGACCATATAAAGAATAGCTTCTATGAGGAATTGGAACATACTTTTGATCAGTTCTCTAGATATCACATGAAAATTTTATTGGGGGATTTCAATGCTAAAGTAGGACGGGAGGATATTTTTAGACCAACTATTGGAAAAGAGAGCCTACACGCAATTAGTACTGACAATGGAGTTAGATTAGTCAACTTTGCCACATCGAAAAATTTAATTGTCAAAAGTACAACATTCCCCCATAAGGATATACATAAATATACTTGGACTTCTCCAGATGGATTGACACACAACCAAATAGATCACATCTTGATAGATAAACGGAGACATACTATTATAGTAGATATTCGAACTTTCAGGGGTGCAGACTGTAATTCTGATCATTATTTGGTGATTGGAGAATTAAGAGAAAGATTATCAGTAGCCAAGCGAGTAGAGCAACAAGTTAATATTACTAAATTCAATATTTTGAAATTAAAGGACGAGGAAGCTAAGCAAAATTATCAGGTCGAAATTTCGAATAGGTTTGCCACTTTAGAAAGTTCCGACGAAGTTGACAAAGAATTAGATGTTAATAGCGTGTGGGAAAATATCAGAGATAGTATCAAAATTGCAGCTGAGCAGAGCATAGGTTATTATGAAACTAAGAAAAAGAAACCGTGGTTTGATGAAGATTGTTGCATGGTAGTAGAAAGAAGGAAACAGGCAAAATTGAAATTCTTACAGGATCCAGTTGAGGAGAAGAGAGATAATTATTTCAATGAAAGACGGGAAGCAAGTCGTACACTTAGGAATAAAAAGAGAGGTTACTTGAAGGAAAAACTGAATGAGGTAGAAACAAATAGTAAGAATAAAAACATTCGAGATTTATATAAGGGTATAAAGGAATTTAAGAACGGATATCAGCCAAGGGTAAACGTGATCAAGGATGAGAATGGTGACTTGCTTGCAGACTCTCCATCAATCCTAAACAGATGGAAAAACTGTTTTCCGCAACTACTAAATGTACATAGGCCAAATAGAAATGATCGGGACGAAATTGAAATACAAACTGCTGAGCCATTTATACCCGAACCCACGCTTTCAGAAGTCGAAATTGCGATAGAAAATCTGAAAAAGTACAAGTCTCCAGGTATCGATCAAATTCCAGCAGAATTAATACAAGAGGGTGGGAGTGCATTATATAGCGAAATTTATAAACTTGTACTTGCTATTTGGGAAAAGGAAATTGTACCAGAACAATGGAAGGAGTCCATAATTGTACCTATTTTTAAAAAGGGGGACAAAACCAACTGTGGTAACTTTCGAGGAATATCACTTTTGTTGACGTCGTACAAAATTTTGTCCAATATTCTTTTGAGAAGATTAACTCCGTACGTAGATGAAATTATTGGGGATCATCAGTGTGGTTTTCGGCGTAATAGATCGACTATTGATCAGATTTTTTGTATTCGACAGATAATGGAGAAAAAATGGGAGTATAAGGGTACAGTACATCAGTTATTCATAGATTTCAAAAAGGCTTATGACTCGGTTAAGAGGGAAGTATTATATGATATTCTTATTGAATTTGGTATTCCCAAGAAACTAGTTCGATTAATTAAAATGTGTCTCAGTGAAACATACAGCAGAGTCCGTATAGGTCAGTTTCTATCTGATGCTTTTCCAATTCACTGCGGGCTAAAGCAGGGAGATGCACTATCACCTTTACTTTTTAACTTCGCTCTAGAATATGCCATTAGGAAAGTTCAGGATAACAGGCAGGGTTTGGAATTGAACGGGTTACATCAGCTTCTTGTCTATGCGGATGACGTGAATTGTTAGGAGAAAATACACAAACGATTAGGAAAAACACGGAAATTTTACTTGAAGCAAGTAGAGCGATCGGTTTGGAAGTAAATCCCGAAAAGACAAAGTATATGATTATGTCTCGTGACCAGAATATTGTACGAAATGGAAATATAAAAATTGGAGATTTATCCTTCGAAGAGGTGGAAAAATTCAAATATCTTGGAGCAACAGTAACAAATATAAATGACACTCGGGAGGAAATTAAACGCAGAATAAATATGGGAAATGCGTGTTATTATTCGGTTGAGAAGCTCTTATCATCCAGTCAGCTGTCCAAAAATCTGAAAGTTAGAATTTATAAAACAGTTATATTACCGGTTCTTCTGTATGGTTGTGAAACTTGGACTCTCACTCTGAGAGAGGAACATAGGTTCAGGGTGTTTGAGAATAAGGTGCTTAGGAAAATATTTGGGGCTAAGCGGGATGAAGTTACAGGAGAATGGAGAAAGTTACACAACACAGAACTGCACGCATTGTATTCTTCACCTGACATAATTAGGAACATTAAATCCAGACGTTTGAGATGGGCAGGGCATGTAGCACGTATGGGCGAATCCAGAAATGCATATAGAGTGTTAGTTGGGAGACCGGAGGGAAAAAGACCTTTAGGGAGGCCGAGACGTAGATGGGAGGATAATATTAAAATGGATTTGAGGGAGGTGGGGTATGATGATAGAGACTGGATTAATCTTGCACAGGATAGGGACCGCTGGCGGGCTTATGTGAGGGCGGCAATGAACCTTCGGGTTCCTTAAAAGCCATTTGTAAGTAAGTAAGTTTGTTACAAAACTCCTCATTTTTTTTAACTACTTAAAATGGACGCTGCAACAGTTGTAACGCTTCCGCGCAACGCGAATGAAAACTAAGATGCTATGTTCTTCGCGAAGAATGCAGAATATTTCATATTATGCTCGCTGGTTCTTTTGTGTCATACTGAAACCCGTTCAGAAATGTGCATGAATATTAGTAGTTTCATCACGATATTTAAATATTTACGTGTAAAATGTTATTGTAACAAAATCAAAACTTCTGGGGAAAAAATTAATTTCCGGGGACAAAAATTGGGATATTTGCTTCCTGGGGAGCAACTCAAAACCGGGGACTGTCTCCGGAAATTGGGGACGTCTGATCAGCCTATTTCTATAGAGTTTGTCAATTTAGAACTGTGGTCTCAATTGAACTGATAAAAGAAGCCCTCATCGGTGTGCAGCTTATGAAGTATAAGAGCTGTAGGCCTATCTTTCTACTGCATCTTAATGAACTCTGGGTGTGCATTGAATTTATCTCCTCTAGTTGAAATAGTGTAAATGCTTGCGTTTGACTAAGGTTCTGTTATTGATAACTGTGCAATTCGTTTTGGTATTGTCGTTGAGTGTGACTGATGTCGGAGCTGATTTAGCCTATCTCTGCAACAACCAGTAACTCCAACGAGCTATTTAATTGCAGATGCCTACAGTCACTTTGCTGGCACCTGTAATACCTAAGCTCAGCAAAAATAGATCAAAGCGTCGCAAACACAAAGCAAGCGTGCGCCTCGTCATAAGTTCGGCGCAATGTCTCAAAGGCCGTCAAGAAATAATGCGCCCCCAACTTCTCTCTCTCTCTCTCTCTGCTGTGTGTGTATGTGTATGTGTGTGCTGAATATAATTTAAGCGAGTACAGAATACCCAATGGAGAACTTGCGTGGCCTGAATATCGGCATTGATAGTAATCTCGACTTCCTTTATGCCAATAAACAAAAGAAAGGCAGTGTAATGCAGTATCTGATGCGAGATTTCAATTTCTTATCTCCTTATGTATATTGTTGACGTAAAAAATTCCCCAGTTATAATTTTCCAAGTCTTGTCCACGGTGATCACATGGTAACATTTTCTTCATTATACCAAGTGATATTTTAACCTTCAAGATTTTTTCGTATAGCATTTTTAAAAATCTTAATTTGAAAATTCGTCTTTATTCCTTCTAACAGTGCTTTTGTACCGCAACTAATCGATTTATTGTATATGTAACTTACTGAGGAAGGACAGGTGGAAAGAGAGAAACTCTGCTGGTGAATTTACAACCCGGAAATTAGAGATGAACAAAACTGACTGCCGCTCTCGCTCACTGTGTTTGTTGCATTTGTTTTTCGAGTCTCATCTCGTAATTCTCGTGCGTTTCGAGTCTTACTCATCATTCTCAAAATATCATTTGTTTGGTCTGTGTGGAAAGATTTCGTAATTTTGAATAACATGCATCATTGAAGTAAATAGCATTATAAATGTTTAAATGAGACAAAAAGACAAAACAGAACAGTATCTTAGTTATCAAAATGTTATGGTTCTATTATCAGATATTACCTATGGTTATATAAATAGAAAACAATTCTCACATAAATTAATTTTTAATAAGAAACATAAAACATAACGTTAAACAAAGCGTTAATATATTATTTTTTTACTTGAGATTGTACAGTTGTCAAAAAAAAAAAAAAAGTGGCCGCACTCGTGAGCAGCGAATATTTTCTAAGTCCACTTCGGGTCACGGCGATGTTACATGATGCATATGCCTGTCTGTAGAAGGAGTTCCGAAACTATGGAGTTATTCCATATCTGCATCTCGTAGACCAGCGGTAGAGTGCTTGCTTAATGATTCGAAGGTTGTGAGTTCGAACCTTGTTCAAGTTTTCATTTTATTTTCTTAATCCTTCTTTAGCGATATAAATAATATTCAAATTATAATTTGTATTCTGCTATCGTTCTTTAGCGTTATACATAATATTCAAGTTACCATTTATATTCCGTTATCATTTTTTATCGATATAAATATTATTAAAGTAATTTATATTTTGTTATCTTTCTTTTAACGATATAAATAATATTCAAGTTATAATTTTTTATAGTCTGTTATCATTCTTTAGCCATAAAAGAATATTCAAACTATAACTTAATTCTGTTATCGTTCTTTAGCGATATAAATAATTTTTGAAGTTATCATTTGTATTCTGTTATCGTTCTTTAGCAATATAAATAATATTCAAATTATCATTTGTATTCTGTTATCGTTCTTTAACGATATAAATAATATTCACGTTATTTATATTATTTTATCGTTCTTTTGTGATATAAATAATATTCAACTTCTCATTTGTATTCTGTTATCGTGTTTCAGCGCAATAAATTATATTCAAATTATAATTTATAATCTTTTATCGTTCTTTAGCGATATAAATAATATACAAGGTATCATTTATATTCTGTTTTCGTTCTTTAGCGTTATCAATAATGTTCAGGTTATTTATATTGTTATTGTTCTTTCGCGATATAAATACTCTGCATTTCATATAAGTAATTATTGTAATACAAATAACCATTTTTCTTTGTAAAATAGGTTATTGTATTTAAATAATTAATTATATTATATATAATTTCTTATATTAATTAAACAAACCGATATTTATCATTTATATTCTGTTAGCGTTCTTTAGTGATCCTATATAAATAATATTCTAGTTATTTATATTCTGTTATCGGTCATTAGCGATGTAAATAATATTGAAGTTATCATTTATATTCTGTTATCGTTCTTTAACGATATAAATAACATAAATTTAATATTAGGTTAGGAACAATACAGTTGCATAATACTGGTGTTAGTTTTTTATATTATTACATTATACTATCTTGAAACACAATAAAATGAAAAGAAGTGACGAGGAATTGAATCTGAGACGTTGAAATCTAAATTTCGACGTTCTTCAACCTGAACTACGAGGGCACAAGTATAGAAACATTTGCGGAAAAATTGGCCCAATCCCCCTCCAGATTTTCTGATGATTTGTAGAAGCTCGTCCAGAATGCCGAGGGCAAAGACTAATTGGGATTTCCCGGTACATGATCGGGTCAAAAATTCTGATAGAACTAATATTTAACTCTTGCGGTGAATTTCGGCGAAGTCCGGAAGGCCCAATTAGTCAAATCCACTCTCCTCACTTCCACGCTTGGGCCCCCTGGGATCTAATAAGATGCGAAAGAGGCAATGGTGTGCGGAAAGCAACGGGAAGTTACCACATTTATCCTTCCCAAGAAAAACTGCAAACATGAGCAAAGGAACCTGTTAACTGAAAAAGGAGCATCTTGTGCGGACCTCTGGAAAAAGAATTAATCACGAGACTAGTGAAGTGCTTTGTGTAAATGGGGGCACTATATAAGGAAAAAACCTGGACATTACGATGAAATGAAGAGAAACGAATAGAAGCACTTGATATATAGATGTGGACAAAAATGGAACGTGTGAAGTGGACAGACAGAATAAGAAATGAAGTTATGTTGGAAAAAGTGGATGAAGAAAGAAATATGCTGAAACTGATTAGAAAGAGGAAAAGTAATTCGTTGGATCAATGGTTGAAAAGAAACTGGTTACTGAAGGATGCACTGGAAGGAATGGTGAACGGGAGAAGAGTTCGGGGCAGAAGAATATATCAAATAATAGACGACATTAAGATATGTGTATCATGTGCGGAGACTAAGAGGAAGGCAGAAAATAGGAAAGATTGGATAATGCGAGTTTAAAGTGAAAGACCTGCCCATGGCCAGAACACTTATGTATGTCCAGGATGCTTGAAATGTCGTGGCTGAGAACAGTCGCTATTTAAAAAGATTCTAGTCGATTCCATGCCCACTCGAGTGCAAGATGTGATCGAGATGTGGGGAAGATAGACTAAATATTGAATCGTGGGTTTTTGTTTTGTTTTTTGAACGCTTAATTGTTTGAATGTTGTAAGACAGACGCCAGTAAGTTTGTTTTGTTTATGCCACGAAAGATATTTTTACTGTGAATAAAATCTTCTTTTCTTTCCATTTGCAGCCATAATGTCATAATAAATAATAATAAAGTCATTGCATAATACATTCATGAACTTCTTGTTAATTACTAAAATAATCATAAAAGAGAAAGGAGAAATTATGTATATTTTGTGTCTCTCTCTTAAAAACAAAACAAAAAAGAACATAAAAATTACTACGTTGTATTCCAACGCAGGACCTCACGATTACCAGGTCTAAACGCTACCATTACGCTATCAAACAACACACAGAACACTGTAATTATAACTGTAGATATCAGGCTAAGTGGTCCAACAACATGTAACATCACTTGTCTCCGAATTGTAGCGAAGATACCCGAAGGGAACTTTGCTTATAGAGAGCTGCCACTTTTTCCTTTGACAACTGTACACTTGATCTCAAACATACCAAAACAAATCCTAGCCTTTTAGTAAGGGTCTAGTAATTAAATAAAGTAGGAAGAACGGATTAATATACACTGAAAAGTAGAGATGATGTTTGAAATAGGCTACTTGATTATTATACGTATATGTGACTAGTTGCAGGAAATGGAACCTAAGGTCGGATTTTTCTTTTTTTTTTTTTCTTCTTTTCTTTTTTTTTTTTTTTTTTATGGTTTCAAAAAGAGGATGAAATACTGAGTATTAAAAAAATCACAGTTCTAGGAGCTATAATTTTTAATGTATTACTTATTAAATGTTGATATTGCATTATGTACTTCTCGAGAAAAATGCAATTAAAGTTTTCACTTGTTTTGTTAGCAACTATAAGAAATATTTAGGTATTTAAGAAGCACTGTGTAAAACTACGTCCTAACGTCCTAGTTTAGTATGTAAAAAAGCCTACAGGTAACGCAAGATGTCAAAACATAGAAATGCAGTTTTACACCGCAAATTCGTTATTTTGTTCTCCTGTAAAATTTCCTTTAATGACTTTAGGTTCTTTTTCTCGCAACGGGTCACATATAACAGTTGCCAAAACAGTAAAAGTGACTATTCAAGGTGCTTGACGTTCGAGAGTGAACCACTTCCGATGTCTTGATCGTTCGTTACAAGCAGTCAATGACGTAGGCAATATTGTCGTGCGGGTTTTTGGCTTTGCTGGCGCTATTAGTCTTGATTTCTCGATTGTTCTTCAACTCTATCGGAAATAACCACAGAGAGGACTGTAACTGTAGTCATTAGTGTTGGAGTTTTTTTTTTTACCCAAAACATAGCTTTTAGGTTAGACATAGCCGGCACAATGTTTTGACAACACTCACAAGCAGTGTCAGATGAGATTATTATTGGCTCTTAGTCCACATAGTCGCGTTGCCTGACATTGTTTACTATGCTCTGATTGCATAGTATTTTTCTTTCGCCACAGTACTCTTAAACTGTATTGTTTATGTCTCCTCACCCTCGTTATCAATAATAAATGTAACGATAAACTTCTAGATTCAGAGTCGGAAACAGCCAACTCTGGTAATCGCTAATCCCCATTTGTTTGGTTGATAGACCTTTCTCCTCTAACCACACACTCTACTATCAGTGAAGGGGAAGATGTTTCTGTCCTTCTCACTAACTTTCGAGTAATTGACTTTCAACAGTGACAAGTTTTATTATTGAAAATGTTTACAGGTAATCTATATTTCGAAAGTCTATACTAACCCTTTATATTTCATTTTATTGCTGTTTATATCTATTGGCACATTAAAAAGCTACTGATAGCAAAAGATAAATGTTTTCTCCACCGCTAGTTGCTACTGTCACAATCTGCGCAGTGTCACTCTCCCCTCCCCCCGACTGCTTAATACAAACTAGCATTCATTGATTTAATTAATTATTGGGCTTAGTTGAAAATATTGTAAGAACGACACTAAAATATACTCAAACATGTAATTGTCAAACATCTGTGTCACTATATATTCACTTATATATTTTATTTAATACTTCCGGGTGCAGATAAAAAAGATGACAGATACCACTCTGTCACTGACGGACTCAGGGCTGTCTTCGCATCCTCTCAACTAGAGCTGGGGACGGAGCGAGTAGAACTATTGAGTTACTCGGTTCTTTCGATTTATGTGCTTGGCAGCGGAGCACCGAAGTTACTCGGTTAACCGTAGCCGTTACCAGTCAGTTCAAACGTTCGAACAGAGTTCACATGTTTCACTTACTTCTAACAGACAACAACATAGGTACTATTGTATTTAAATATTTTCTGCTGCAGGACAAATTATTTCCTTGCCCAAGGCGGGCTGAAACTCTAGTATTAAAGAGGAATTCATCCTATTATAATATGACCTGTCAAGTGGGCCTAATGAACACTGACAGTCTGAACATATACTATACGTAATAATAATAATAATAATAATAATAATAATAATAATAATAATAATTTATTATTATTATTAAATTAGAGTGTTTAATTAATATTGAAATATGTTAAAAAAGGAAGTACATTATATTTTTTTCTGTATTACCTCATCAGTCATCATTTTATTTGTGTTTATTTCTACGAATTATGTTACTTAGTTACTTTAATTTATCAATAATATTACTCTTCACCAAAGAGAACATGGTTGTATGGAAGGCTAGTAATGTTATACAATAAATGAAAATTATGTTCTTCAGTTCAAGATTCCACGTTTTATTGATTATTTTATCCACTTTCTATAATAATAAATAATTCTGTGTGTTATTTTTAAGTGCTTTAGGCAGCGCTTCATGGAGCCCGTTTCTTTCTA
Source organism: Periplaneta americana (assembly GCF_040183065.1). Lineage (NCBI taxonomy): Eukaryota > Metazoa > Arthropoda > Insecta > Blattodea > Blattidae > Periplaneta > Periplaneta americana. The sequence continues at coordinate 111,138,159 of NC_091127.1, read as the reverse complement.
TCGGTACTTTTTAACTTAGCTGCAGCGTTTAACGTTTACCTCACATGTTAATATATTAGCTGTTAGTTTTATAAATTATTTTATCAATTTTATTTCGTCTGTCATATATAACAACACTGAAGGTTAAATTTGCCTTTCATATAAAATAACTCCGCAAATGGTTGTAATCACGCAAATAAAATTTTCAACCGTCATTTTGCAATGAAGAGTAGCACTTTTTTTGTCGTCAATTGGCAAAGTGAAAGCGCTTTAATACAACGCTTTTAAAATACGCTAGGTTTCACTTTCAAAGTACGTTCTAAAATCGACTTAATCTATCGAAAGTTTAAATCTGCCGCCACAAATTTGTACTCTGTACTGTACTCGGATCAACCGAGTAATGACGTCACAATAACTGCTCCGTCCCCAGCCCTATTCTCAACCATGGTGGAAGATCCACCATGCTCTCAACTTGTATGAAATGTCGTTTAGTGGTCGTGCTGCCAGTCGTCATATTCTAGCTACAGGTTGTAGCTATCGATGGCGTTGGTTAGTGGCTCCGTTTGCGCCCGACCTAATTCCGTTACGACCATGCCTTAGATCGAACCCGCGTCATTTGAATGGAAGACCAGACGCTGCTATACGCTTAGAAATGACATAGTTTCTTATTTTACTCACAGACACTGCGAAGACGAGCGCTCGTGTACCTCCCCTAATGATTATGAATTAGTATCTCGTCTTTTTGTCTTGCCTTTATAACTCAGATGACTCGGCCCGTGTTCATTGTGTATATTCAGACATTTCCTTGGTCTGACGCACTTCCAGCGTGATCTAATACAGGCCGTAAGGCAGACCACGTGACTCGCATAACAGCTGATCACAAAGGGCGGCGTCTCAACCATACGAATTAGTTGGAATGCATAAAGAGTAACATATATTTCTCTAAAATGAAGTGTAATTGCATTAATAAAATTTAAAATAATTATTAAGAGACACTCTCCAAATTAATGATAAAAAATAAAAAAAATTGTATTGGATTTATAATTTGGGTTTAAACATAGGCTATTAAACACTTTTTAATCTATATTCACTCTCAATTTTAATTTTATTTTTGTCTGTATTGGAATCCCCTCCTGAGCATGAGTCTTACTCATTCAAGAGTGGGCTAGTTTATCTTTCATTGTATTAACTTGTATTCATTTCAAACTTACTAGCAATAAAATAAATCAATACTTCAGACATATTCACTTGCGAGTTAAGGTGTAATATTATTTTTGGTGTGAAAATTACGTTGATGCAAAGTTCGTATGTGTAATACCTGCCTTTATTTCGATTAAATATTGCGTCCTTTTATGTGGTTAAGTGCATTTTTGGTGTTATAAACAGTAAATATGTGTAATAATATACATGCAATAAAGTAATATATTTCACTGAGCTTCATACACTCAAATAGAAAAGCCCGACTCTTCGAGTGACGTCACACAACTTACTTTACGGCCTGGTCTAGATCGAGAAGGCATTATCTGACGCATTAGAGACTAGACACTAGACGAGTATGATGTGAATTCGGAACGATGCCGTACTGAACACACACACAAGGTACTGAATTAACAGTGTAAAAACACTGTTACTGGCGAGAATCGGACCACTTTTGTTCTCAGTTATTACTCCAAATTTCAATAACTCAGCGTAACAAAAAGTTTGTTAAAAAGAGGGCTGGATTCGACGTAGATACAGTCTTAGAGATTTTGGGAAGAACAAACTGTTGCGAGACAGGATTTACGCCAAGAAGTTTTGTTTGCTCAATTATTTCCGTCCGTTATTCTTTGTGAATGGACTCTATGGTTAAAGAGAGGTAACGTAAAGGCTTAAAATTTTAATTGTAATACCTGGTTCCCAACTACTTACATTCCCACTGAGAATCGTAGCCTACATACGTAATTTAATAACTAGTCTGATCTAGTTACCTTTTATTTTACCGAATTTCCTTCCTCGATTTGTGAGTTTGTATTCCCGTCGGCTAAAAGTCTTTTTTCAACCTTCCGAATTAATTAAATTCCATCTTAATGTTCAATTCATTTCATCTTTAGCCGCAGGCGTTACAAAACTTGATAAAACATAGAATGTGATTCAATACTGTATAAGAAGCGCGATAGCTACTAAATTCTCTATATGAAGAAGCACGATATTGCACATAATCTTCTCTTGTGACATGGTGGTTACTGTGTCTGTGTTTGTCTCTGAAAGAAGCTATCACGTGCTTAAATTCTATCGACTTTTTGGACTTAGATGTAAAGCTGCGCCATATTATGTATGTGAAATGTACATAGAAGAACTATAGAATAATCGCATAGGCCTATTGTCAAGAGCAAATGTATCGTCATTCTAAGAGCATACTTTTACAACCGAACTTCGCAGGTTGAAATCCGACTAATATTGTGGCTTTTTAGAGAGCAGTTAAGTGATTGCAATAGTTTGCTTACTTACTTACAAATGGCTTTTAAGGAACCCGCAGGTTCATTGCCGCCCTCACATAAGCCCGTCATCGGTCCCTATCCTGAGCAAGATCAATCCAGTCTCTATCATCATATCCCACTTCCCTCAAATCCATTTTAATATTATCCTCCCATCTACGTCTCGGCCTCCCCAAAGGTCTTCTTCCCTCCGGTCTCCCAAATAACACTCTACATGCATTTCTGGATTCGCCCATACGTGCTACATGCCCTGCCCATCTCAAAAGACTGGATTTAATGTTCCTAATTATGTTAGGTGAAGAATACAATGCGTGCGGTTCTGCGTTGTGTAACTTTCTCCATTCTCCTGTAACTTCATCCCTCTTAGCCCCAAATATTTTCCTAAGAACCTTATTCTCAAACATCTTTAACCTCTGTTTCTCTCTCAAAGTGAGAGTCCAAGTTTCACACCCATACGAGCAACCAGTAATATAACTTTTATAAATTCTAACTTTCAGATTTGTTTGACAGCAGACTAGATGACAGAAGCTTCTCAACCGAATAATAACAGGCATTTCCCATATTTATTCTGCGTTTAATTTCCTCCCAAGTGTCATTTACATTTGTTACTATTGCTTCAAGATATTTGAATTTTTCCACCTCTTCGAAGGATAAATCTCCAATTTTTATGTGTCCATTTCGTACAATATTCTGATCACGAAACACAATCATATACTTTGTCTTTTCGGAATTTACTTCCAAACCTATCTCTTTACTTGCTTCAAGTAAAATTTCCGTGTTTCCCCTAATCGTTTGTGGATTTTCTCGTAACATATTCACGCCATCCGCATAGACAAGAAGTTGATGTAACCCGTTCAATTCCAGACCTTATCTGTTATCCTGAACCTTCCTAATGCCATATTCTACTGGGTGTTCATTTCAAAGTGTGTCATGACGTCACTGTTGATGAGTCAGCGATTTGAAGCGAGTTTCAGCTTTTATGTCAGAGAAGTTGCCTATTAATCAAGGCGTACAATCTGAACTTGAGAACGTGTACGGTATAACTTGAACGTCGTAGCAACAGATGGCGGTCTGTACGGTCTGTGTGCTACCAGAATCTCTTTCGAACTGTGTTTTGCTCGGGCAAGTCGTATGCATGGTATTTGTTATCATCGGTTGCGTACGGCAACATTCCAAAACACAAATCAAATGCTCCGTGTCCATGTTTACCGTCGAAGTTAATGTCAACAAATACGTAAGTAATCGTCTTAACCCTCTCCCCATACCGACAGTAAGAAAAAACTCACCTCAGTACATGTTTCGAAACAGTTCTCATTCCTGGCACTACCGGCGTTACCGTACGTATCAGTAAGTACTCTCCTAATGAACGCCGTACTTGCTAGGCAACTTCTCTGGCAGATAAGTAATACGCCTCTGCGGAAGTCTAGGAAGATTGAATTCTCTAGGCTCATCGACTAGCCTCGTGACGGCATACAGCGAGCCATGACACACTTTGAACTGAACACCCAGTAGAGCGAAGTTAAAAATTAAAGGTGATAGTGCATCTCCTTGCTTTAGTCCGCAGTGAATTGGAAAAGCATCAGATAGAAACTGGCCTATAGTCGATCTATTACGCCTAGAACCACACTGATGATCCCCAATAATTTCATCTACGTACGGAGTTGATCTTCTCAAAAGAATATTGGACAAAATTTTGTATGACGTCAACAAAAGTGATATTCCTCGAAAGTCTTGTCCTCCTTCTTAAAAATAGGTACAATTATGGACTGCTTCCATTGTTCTGGAACAATTTCTTTTTCCCAAATAGCAAGTACAAGTTTATAAATTTCGCTAGATAATGCTCTTCCACCCTCTTGTATTAATTCAAGTCTCCAGGTATCGATCAAATTCCAGCAGTAGTTTGTTTAGGAAAATAGATACAACTATCCTATTTTGTAAGTTAGCACACCAAATCTAAGTAAGAAAGCATAGTTTCTTTTTTTTGCACTAAATGGTTGTTTACTAGCATAATGATAAATTAAGGTATTATCGATAAGGTTATGCATCTTGTTCAGGTTGGAATAAATGGAAAGAACCATAGGCATTATTAAATATAATTTGAGAATATTAAAACATAAAAATTGAAGATACTTAATAAATAATTTCTCTGCATGTAATTGTTGTGAATTGTTTTGTGAAAGTGTATTAATAACTTTTCATATAATAGCCCAGGGGTTCCCAACTGGTGTGTTGCGTAGCTCCATGGAGTGTGTCGCGAAATTTTGGAAGTGAAAAATAAATTTTATGCCATCCAGAAAGTCTCTTTATAACGCATTTTTTTATTAGCAACGAAGTCTTTGATATGCTACATTTCATTTTGAGACAGATTTTACCAATGAAACGTGAACACCTGCAACAATACTCAGTTCAGTTTTTCAACCATAAGGCCACGTATAAAGAAACTCTCTGCAACCCACCAAGTGCAGAGTTTACATTAATTTAAATAGGCGAGTTTTCAAAATCGATAATAAAAATATTTTATCGAAAATCCAGTAGAGATAGGTTGGGATTTTGACACATAGCCTACCTTGGTTTCTTTCTAATGCCACTCAAGTTACTGATTGTTCTTTTAGAATTTTCGATTACGTGTTAACATCAATACAACACAGGATGTCCGACACTACATAGAAGTTGTTAATGTTATTATTATTATTATTATTATTATTATTATTATTAAAGTCAAATAAGTGTGTCGCGATATCGTGGGCGTTCAGTAAAGCGTGTCGTTAGTCAAAAAAGGTTGGGAACCACTGTAATAGCCTATAATATGGTTCTGCAACTGATCAAAGTCCTATTATAATAATAATAGTTTAATATAATATAGGCCTACAGAGTTCCTTTTTCTTCTTCTTTGTCTTATTATTTGACCTCCTTTTACCGACCTAAACACCAATGCGGTAGGAGAGTGAGTCTTTGGACCAGCACTAGAATCTCTCATAATGCTAGTCTCCCTGACCTTGTGGTCATCACGATGCAGAACCACCGTGGAGACGTCATAAAACAAGTATGAGACAAGGGATAAGTACACAGTCACTTGGACGGAAGATAAATCCCGTTCTTTATCCTCATTAGAATTTAGGCTAACCATAAACCGTCCCCTGCGGTGGCTAAGTGGCCAGATCTTAAGCTTGTCACGCAGTACCGGTCATGCCTGTGATTTTTAATTGAAAAATGTTTATTGTTCTCACATATGACTTGTACGCCTACATTGTCAAAATTGAAATACGTATTTGTTTTATCTTGCCAAAGATAGTACAGTCAACTCTGGATATAGTGAACTCTGTTACAGTGAAAGTCGGCTATAGTGAACCTAAATCTTTGGTCCCGATCCGCATATATTAAAAAGAACATTAATATTTCCGTTTATAGTGAACACTCGTTTCGGTTATAGTGAACACTCATTTCGGTTATAGTGAACCTTGTATCCTGACAAATTCTTATTTGAAGTAAGACCTTGTATAAAATTGAAAGAATGTGTTGTGAATAACATTCTAAGTTTCTTACTCTTTTAGTCAAAGGACAAAGGTAGGATTAGTGATTCCTAGACAATGAGCTGTATTGTAAATCCAGGCAACGCGTGACGACCTTGCCTCACTTCACCGTCGAAGGGTTGCCATTCTTTTCTCAGGCATTCTACACTACTGTTATTTCTAATCCTCCACCGTCAAAGGGTTGCCTTTTGTTCTCAGAAACATTTCTATTATGACAGCATCGAAACAACGGAAAATGAAATTGTCTTTTTTTATTAAAAGGGAAAGGACATTATGTCCAGAGCATAAATGAAGGTTATATTTCGATGGCTTTCAAACTCCATCAACCCTCTCCCAGTTTCCATTAAGTGACCCGGGAAATTCCAAGGCTGAGTACGGAGTCACACCATAACAGTGTTTGTCATTTATACCCGATCGGCTCTTTCTAGTGTTCCAGCAGTGAATGTACTGTATAAAAATGTCGAAGCGTAAAGTGTTTTCTTTGGAAGATAAGGCGAATATTATAAGTGACATTGAATGTGGTCTTTCGCAAGCGGACGTGTGTCAACAGCATAGTTCAAGTAAATCAATGAAATATTTCATTTTTTTTGTTCACAATTTCATTCATTTGTCATTTAAGGTTAGGGGAGAGACACTTCGGATATAGTGAACCTCGGATATAGTGAACGAAATATGCAAGTCCGCAGAGATTCACTGTATCCGGAGTTGACTATCTTGTTAACGATAGGCCTATCAATTTTGTCACATATTTCCAAACTATAAAATGCTCCCGAATTTTAAGCAAATTGTTCAACATTTCTCTTTTATGAGGAAACGATGACAATTTCTCCGAAACTGTCTCCACCTTACCATCACTGCTTTTGACATTTACAAGTAGTGGAATTCTGTTAGGCCTACTTGTCGATATAGCGCAGAAGCATAGCTTAGGACAATACAGAACAAACAGGATACGCGAAACATACGTATTCTTTGTCTCTGTGGGAATCCGGATCCTCTGGTTTTATATCTAAAAACGCTCTACTCGTGCCACAGTGAAAGACCGCCGAAACAGTATAATTGCTTAATATAGGCCTACTCGCATATGATGAGAAATGTCAATAATTATTTTTGTACCTAATCGTATTTCGTTTCAGTATTGGACTTCTATTGTATGAATGAGAAATGAGGTAGGGAAAGGGGTTGACTGCTTATGAAACGTTTGGAAATCATTGACGTGGTGCTTTGGGAAGCATGTGAAATGTGGTACAGATCCAGTCCACGCCAGATAGGGTTTCCTTATTGAGCAGACGGTTTATGAAATCCGTAATATTCCAACACAACGACCGCACCACAATGTAAGAGAGCGCTGTTACTGACCGTATTGTTATAATAATACAAGTTCTTGATACTCTATGAGACTCTACCTTGTTGAAGACTTACAGGGGCAATTCTGTGTGTTTCGGGAAACACAAATCAAAGAGAAAATTGCGAGTATCCACATAATAATTGAGGCGCTTCCACTGTCTCCATGTGAAGTACACATAGAAATAGATTTTCGTGAGAATTGACGATTCCGTCATTCTTGATGCCGGATTTTTTTTTCGATCTGCCTTTTATCTGTGTATCAGTCTGTCGTAAACAGTCTTGCGAATTTTGTATGTATCATATCCATGAATTTTGCTACAATTTAATTATTAATTATTTGAAACACAACATAAGATGGAATTGTATTCACATTCGATTCATACGACTTTTCCCATTATTTCCTTCCCATAATTTGTATAATTATTTGCCGTCATCTGAAAACTTGCTTCGACGAAATTGTAAAGCTTACGAATTAATTTGTAAAATTTACGCAATGCTAGCTGCAATCGTCTTAAAGAAGAGTAAGAAGTGAAAACTTTATTTTCTGTACATGAATGTTTTTCTTTATCGTCACCAATAATTTAAAAACCAGGAAGGATAATCGAAGTTCGATATTTTTAAAAGGATAGGCGTATAAAAACAGAATACCCTACTACTTCTTGCCATTGTTCATTATGCATTGTTGTTCAGGAAAGAAAAGAGTGTGTATGAGTGACCCTTCACTCTAGATCTACTGTTTGGTGTTTGCCATGTAGGTAATATGGAAATGTCATTGTTCTAATGATATTAGAAACCTCTGTTTGTAATAGCAAAATGAAACTATTACAATATACGAATTCATGAAATGGGTTATTCCATAGTGACACACGTAACTTTTTCAAAGTAACTAAATATAATTTCATGAAATATTACATTAAATTCTTGGTAGATCATGAAAATGACATCATTGTTTTTAACATAAACATAAACAAATTCTCAATGAATGGAAATAATTAGTAATTTCAAAAATATGAAACATTATATGGTATGACACATGAACATTTTCTTGCTATTGACTTTAATACTAAAGTGAAGATGTTCATATTTTTGTGCCAAATGACATAAACGCATCCAGTTGTTTTCCAAATAATTAAGCCACTTGTGTACTGTAGTATATGCTACACAAACTTTAAAGAAAAATAACTATGTCATTAACATATGAAATATTGCAAATATGTTGTGACATACGAACATTTATTTAAGTGAGGACTGAATTTCAGCCTACGCGGCCATTTTTAGGTGTGTATAAAGACAACATTATATTCAAACCACAAGAACGATACTGTAAATATGAACATATGTAAACATAAGCGAAAACTCTTCTGGCAATTCATTTAAAAAACATTCTTAAAATAGCGGTTTTCTTCATTAAGGTACTACGTAAAATTTGAAATGAGAAATTATATACAGTTTTCCATTTTTATATGTGTTTACATACTGTAATAGTTGGTATTGGATTGAAGTCCATATTAATCACGCAAGAGTAATTAAAATTGGCTGAAAGCAATGTGGTGAGACATTGAAGCATTTTAACAGTGTTTAAAATTGTCGCATGATGTGCCATAAAAGCACAGCTCGCCTATAACGCTGCCATCATATGGAAGGATGCAGCTGAGGCACTCGTAAATCTCTGTTACGGTCCCATCAATTAAAACTCGTCCATATTTCTCCTCGTCGCTTTCACATCGTAACGGTTACGAAATAGACACCTGCAATTCATGACGCAGTACGTAAGATATATTATTGTACATGCGCTGTTTTCCGAAACTCATAAATTCTACTTAGAATTATACGTACTTTACTACCATTATTGTTACTCTCCTTGAAAAATACAGAAATAGAGAAATTAGGTAATATAATTCCTTCACTGTGGCTCAAACTATAGCTTTTCTTCGAGGTTTTAAGTTTCACAGTGATTTTGTTCAAAATCATACTTTTGGTTACCGATACTCCACCGTCTTCAGGAATGTAGGCCTAACTATGTAATGTTTCAGACCTGCATACAGGCTCTATACAGGGTGTTAAAAAGTACCCAATATTTTTAGGAGGTGCTAGAGTCGACGGCAATTCGGAAGACTGTAGTCTGCTAGCGTTTGCGTCGAGAGAGACAGATAGAGAGAGCAAGGTAGAGTATAACATTGCAACATCGTACTTTATGCGCACGTGCAATACAAATGGTGCAGGAGAGAATTTAAATTATCAAAAGACAGTAATGACCTTAGCCGTTGATTACTGTAAGCTTGACACCAAACAAACCTTTCTTTCCTTCACTGACAATGTTCTTTGCACTGTTCTCAATCCCATACCACATGCTTCTGCAGTCGTTTGTTGCTCGTTGGCAACGTTGCAGTCAGCATCAAGATAGCCGGCAGCGTTCTGCTCGTCAACGTTTTTAAAATAATTATACGCCTTAACACTGTTTTCCGTTTCTGCCTGTGCAATACTTGTCTTTTTACAGTCCCTTCTTCCATTTATTTATCTTACACGCAGTAAATGTTAGTTTTACTTATTCAGTGTATTGAAACGCTCACACGTGAACAAACGAACTCGGGAAGTACTTGTACATACTGATTCTGATTGGTTCTACTGTACAAGTTTGTAACGTCACATACCAGAAATACTACGGCGCATATAGCAGCTGACCGCCTTCCGAAATGCCGTCTAGTCTAGTATGCATCAAAACAAGAAAATAATGTCTAATAAACATGAGTCCTACAACACATACTCTCTGAGATCTGAACACTTGTTCATAGGAGGTGCTCAATGTGACGTCCATTCATGGCAATGCATTCCTCTGCCCTTCGGCATAAGGAATCACGCACTTTTTGAAATTTGTTTTAATACGTTTAATAAGAAAGTCCTGATAACGATCCCCAGTTAATCTCTGTGGTAGCACGTATGGCCCTATTAATCTATCACCAAGAACGCCTCACCTTACGTTGATTGAGAATCGGTGCCGATGCATGGGAATTTTCATCAGCCCAGACATGCTGATTACGAAAATTCACATCATCATCTCTGCTGAACCCCGCTCATATCCGCAACAAAACTTTTGTTTTCAGTATTCCTTGCGACGTATCAGTATTCCATGCTAGGGGTGTCAACTACGGTATGATTAGTAGTAGCCTGCTGTATTCTAGGGTAGAAAAATGCATTGCCATAAATGGACGTCACATTGAGCACCTCCTATGAACAAGTGTTCAGATCTCAGAAAGTATGTGTTGTCGGACCCTTGTATATTAGACATTGTTTCTTGTTTTGATGCATACTATCACCTCCTAAAATATTGGATACTTTTTTTAACATCCTTTATATGCTACTTGTGGACAGTCCTGCGATACTTATTGCCTACATACAGGTGGACTTACATCAAGACTCCGGCCATTTTTATTTTCTGAAACTGTACATCTTGTGTTGTAGGTATGATCTATATCAGTGACTTTGTATTATGCCTACCATATGATTAAGGAACCTTGCTACTTTTAAATATCTAGTATTGGATCAAAGTTCTTACAAGAAGAGAACGAAAATGGCCAGATTTTTTTAGGTTGTGTAAGAGATCCTTACGTTGATGCCGAGCGGAATAAATAGTATCTACTATTGTTGGAATAATTCTTCTCGTGTTCTCAGCCATGTAAGTTGGATAGTTGCTTGCAAGCTTTCGATGGCTACCTCTCCATCTTCTTCACGGATGAATTGGTTTACAGTGAAACCTGTCTAAAGCGGCCATCTGAAGTTACCTTGTACAATGGCCGTTTTAACAGGTGGCCGCTGGATTAAGGTTGCGGTTTTTTATGAATCAGCATGAAAATACTGAATTTCACTGACTTTTTAGGACTGTACGCGTACAACAATCATGCATATTAATGTCAGTCTCTTCCATTCTTGCAACTAGCCTTTTCAAAACTCGCTTGCGGTACCTCAATTTAAATGACTGGATAATACCTTGATCGAGGGACTGGAGGTGTGATGTATTTGGGAGAAGAAACACCAATTTCACGGATCACATTGCGATTTTGTCGTTTAATCTTAGAATTGAAATCGCATAGCTAATTCTCAAACAATGTTGATGTCATCCAAGCTTTATTATTGGCAGTCCACTTCACCTCCAGTAAGCCCATGTCAATATTTTTCAAACATCTCGGTTTTAATGATTTCCCTGTCATTAAGAGTGGTTCTTTTTCTCCTGCAGCATTACAACAAAAGAGCAGGGTTATTCTGTCTTTTGCCAACTTCCCCCTTTACACTCTTTTTTCTTAAAAGTTAAGTTTTGTTAGGGAGGGCCCTGAAGAAAAACCTGTTTCATCAACATTGTAAATATCTCTGAGTTGATATTCCGCAAGAATTGAAGGCAGTCTATTTTTTCCATTCTTCAATAACATTAGTTGCAATGTCACCTCCTTCACCAGACACAGAACGAAATGCAATGTTATGCCGTTTTCTAAAGCACTCTAACCACCTATTACTAGCAACAAAATTTCTTACATTGAGTTCTTTGGCAATTTGAAGAGCTTTCTCTTGAATCATAGGCCCACTTACTGCAATTTCTTCCCCCTCGCACACTTGAACCATTCGTAAACGAAATCATTCACATTACTAAACACAGATCGTCTCTTCCTCCCATTCTTCTAATATTTCATCTTTATTCTTAATTGTACCGTTTATTTGTGTCCTTCCACATTTGAATATTTCTGCAATTTTTCTCGCAGATGTTTCCTTCTCACTTTCTTCAATCATTTTTCGTCTCACCTCTAAACTTAACACCACTCTAAATTTATTGTTAGACATGTTGCTCTCTCAAACTAACTTCACAGTTCCTCTGAATCAAGTGAATGAGAAAAAGAAAAATTCGTAAAAGCTGATCCATATAGAGAAAGATAGAATGAGGAGAAAAAAAAATAAAAAAAATTCGAATGGTTAACTACCTAAAACATACTGTGACATTTTCGATAGAAAATGTCCGTGTTTCAATCCTTAAAAAACGAGTAAGAATTTATAGCTGTGCAGGGTCCGAGTGGAAAGTGACAAAAGAGTCATAAAACAGTAACCAACTAACCCCAGAGATATGGAGTGTGTACTGTTGTACACTTAGCTCTTGCTTCCTGTCCTCTAACCATCGAAAAAATAGGTCAGACAGTATCCGTGAAAAGATTTTTTGTTGGACAGTGACCGTTATAGTCAGGTTCCAATCCAAATAGACCCCGGCCGCTGGTCGGCGCATGAGGTGGCCGCTAAATAAAGAGAGAGTTTGTATTGATCTTATGGAAAATCCAATTGGTTCCAGAGAAAATTGGCCTTTTGGCCAGGTGGCCGTTTAAATGAAATGACCGTAAAGCCAGGTTTCACTGTATTTTGTTTACGGTTTCCTAGGAGCGTATTTCAACGCTTTTTACACACTGTTGCCTTTTAAAATGCTTATTTAGAAGGATAATGTATCTTGACAATTTCTCTGCCTCCATTACGACTCCCACTGGAAAAATAAAACAGTTAAACAGCTGTAACAAATCCACACTCTGCCGTTTCCGACGATTACACAGTTACTTGATTATTGCACTATTTTCTGTATCTATATCTACTAGCTACCTACTACCTGTCTCTACGAGTATGTCACTATCTCTATCTCCCTTTTTGTTTATCTGTCCATGTATTCATTCATCATCCACTCATTCATAAAACATCTTTTATTTTTATTTATTTTTCCTCTTTTGTCCTAGATAACTTTATTTTATGAACTAATTCAAATATTTTAGAGCACCTTTGAGTGCCTCTCTACACATTTATTCATTTCAAGAAAGAGAATGAGAAGTCGGTAATGCAAAGATACTAAGTAATTATGCAGATAATCAGAAACAACCATGTTTAACTTGAGCCGCACATTAATCAGTGTGGAACGTAGCATGCCATCACACTGTGCAAAGCAGCAGCCACCCGGTTATCTGCGTCATCTCTCATTCCAAAATTGTTTCGCTTGCAAATTTCCGTAACCGAAACTGTTTTCTGTAACAGTATAAAATTGTAAACAAACGCCACAACTCTTAGTCCATTGCACGTTTTCAAACTGAATGGATTCAACAGCCTCAAATAAAATACTGCTATAAAGAAAACCTTTATATTTCGGAGTTTTCAACTAGACCTTACATTTTCGTATGGCATTTATTTTTATTGATTTATTTTATCAACTGCGAATGGGTTGGGGGGAAAACCCTGAAAAAAAACCTGAACCAGGTAACTTGTTCTAACCAGGATTTGAACTCGGATCCGCATTTTGGCAGTCCGACATGCAGACCATTACTCTACGCAATCATTCTGTATCATGTTAAGACTGACTAGTCATGAATATAATCGTAATAAAAAATAAAGTTAATCCATATTGCAGACCATCTAGAGACACAAGGTAGTGAGTGGGAGGTGAAAACTCCCAACTTTGTAGGCAGTCGGCATTTATAGCAGTAGGGATGTCAATCCTGCGTTCTTTCCTCCTTTACCCACGGGGAAAACTCGCTGGTACTCATTTCCGTAAGAAGTTGACTCGACTCGGCCCATAGTTTACCCGGAAGGATTAGATAAACTGGAAAATCCATTACCCTATCGGGAATCGAACCCGCAATTGTCGGCTTTGTAGCGTAGCATCTTAATCACCCCACTTCCTCTACAAAATTATTGTTGCTTCGTGAAATATCTAATCACTAATATAGGACTCGATGTGTAAGTTATGATTATTAAAGCCCGGATTTCTAAGCAAAATGCATATTCTTTTCCACGCTTTTAAAGGTAAGCAGAAAGGTTATACTAGATAAACAGATTTAACTATGTTTCTTAGTGCTTATAAATGCTTATTTCGCAGGAAAACTTTTTTCTTACTTATTTTACTATTTTTAATTATAACAGAATATTTTTCCCAAAACTGTAATTTTAAAACTGCATATTTCACTCCTAGCCGTCATTTATTACTAATTCCCTTTTTTCATTGGCTAATAAAAAATTAAGTTCAGTCGAATGCGTAAGAAACCAATGCTAGAATATGACCTAGGATGTTGTGAAGTACTGCATAGTTCTAATAATTAGGAGAGAACTTTGGGATTCCCCGCCAAGCTTCTGCGACTAGGCAGTATAAAGACGTGGATCATCTTGTTTTCAGCGTGAAGAAAGTGTTTATGAAGTCACCGATTAGAATTTAAAAATTTCGTGAACTCCTTCCAAATTTGTCTTTATCTCCTCAGCCAGTCTAACTTTATTGGGGTACGTGGTTGCAGGCTATGTCATACTACGCGGAACATTTCAGTGAAGTGAAAAATGTTTTGAATTCCCTAAATGCAGAACATGCAGTCAGCATTGCCATAGCCCACGAATGTTTTGCTAAACACGGCATCCAAGAAAAGATTAAGTACATCCATAACCGTTTCTCTAAAATACCCGAAATTTTAAAGCAGTCGCAAGCTCGAAATAATTCCTTGGAACATTCATTTTCTCTGATAGACGAAATTTCGGTAACATTGTCTTCAGAAACATGGGGTTGCAAAAATTGCGTTCGACAAACTCAGTCAGGTATTACAGAAAAATTCTGGTTGCAAAACACTGTGTCAAATTTCTAAAAAGCTTTCTGGTGAAGAAACAGGTATTGAAGCGGAATTCATCGAAGAACTGTGGTGTTTTTCACATGCGCCTGTGACGTCATGCGACGTCGAAAGAACATTTTCACTGTACAAAGCATTCTTCCCTGACAGACACAGGAGCTTCACACAGGAAAATCTCAGGATGACCTTCCTTGTATACTGTAACAGCCTTCAATAAGATAAGAGTTTTACGAAACAAATCATTTATCATCATTTCGTTTTTGCTTATTTTGCTGCTTATTTTCACCATTTTTCTTGCTTAATTTACTGTTTCCGTGTATTCATTTTTGCTTATTTTGGTGCTTATTTTCACTATTTTTCGTGCTTATTTGCTTGCTTATTTTACTGTTTGATTGTGCTTAGAAATCCGGGCTTTGACGATTACTATACTTAAATGCAAACCTCCTGCATAGGCCGAGAACCAATAGCAAATCCTTACTACATAGTAATATCGCTGTCTCGTACGAGAGAGAGACTGACAGACCGAGACAGAAAGGGAGAAAGAAATCGGTTCCCTTTACGTTGCCACTCGCTACAATCCGCGTCTTTAAAATCACGTTTTTTTTCGGGTGTACTTAAAAATGTATTCTCTTTGTACCTGGAAAACTAATGGATTTTAGAATGAAATATCTCCGAGCACTAATTGTCTCCCTTAATAGCTATAATCCTTGATTAGGCAACGCTGAACCCCTCTGATTCGCGGGAAGTTTTTGCAACGAGAAAGATCCTGCAACCACCCGGGATTGAACCCAAGACCTTCTACAGTTGCACGTAACATGCGTAAAATTAATTAATCCTAATGTTTGTTAGTTTCGTCTATATTCCTTCTTTTCACTTATAATGTCATGGTAACTTCACAGTCTAGTATATACAGTCACGAACCTTGAGTTGTTGAGGCTACTAGGAACAATAGACTGTGCCGGTACTATTTCGCATTGTCTGTGATGTGGCGATAGTAGCGTTCCTAGTGGTTAGCAACTATCTGTGGATGCATATTCCCTACGTATTGAGCTTCGTGACTGTATATACTAGACTGTGGTAACTTGATTATAACCTACACGTCATGTAAATACAGTATGGCGAATATGATTATCTTGATATAAACATCAGAAAGTCAATTGCCATAGCAACTGCATTACCTGACTTTTTAATCAAATTCATTAAGTTCCTTCCCTATGTTTTGGTAAAAATCCCGGCCAGCGAAAAAAAATTCGAAGTATTACTTCTTTCTGCAAAGACAAGCAAAGCTAGCAATTTTATAGTCTACCACATTCAATGTTATGCACAGGCCTACAAATGAAACTGTCATTGCTGTGTATCGTCCACTTACAGTCTCTACATTAAGATACAGATGAATTTACTAGATAATCTCGTCCTCCACCCTTGATAGTGTCCTATAAGAGCGTAATATGCAAAAAAAAAAAAAAAAAAAAAAAATCGTCCTCCGACATTGTGTCTAGAGAGAGAGAGAGAGAATTAAACAACGAAATTATTTTAATTCCCAGTCCTAAAAGGAAAAAAAAATTGTAGTTCATATATGTACAAAAGAGCACATTGGCCACATTTCTCTCAATTTTTACTGCCACAAGTTTTAAAGTTGTGTTTTATTCACACAGTGTTTAGTGTGTATACTGGTCACTAACTCTGATTTACTTTTACTTTTAAAATAAGGAACTTTTCTCGGCGTTAGGGGACATATAACTTTAACGGACACTGCTTTGCTTCCTCACAGTCTCATGCCTATAATAAGGATCTCGATGATGTAGGTTGCAAAAATACTGAAGGGGTATCGGCAGTAACTGATTATAACAAACTTTCATTACACTACAGTATATACCGCATTACAGTACACTATATACCACCTTTCATTGCATTATGCTGAAATCCATTATGCTTTTTTCATTTACGGTGTACGTTACTCCTTACTACATTTCATTTCACTTATTTTACTGTACATAATTTTATATAATGATTTATTACACTTTTAAATCCATTTAAAATATGTAGATACATAGATTTATTCGTTCCTTAGTGTTCTTAGTTACTTAGAATAAGAACCATTCCCAATTCTTATGTTTACATATGAACACGCAAATATGGTTTTAATTATCATACAATAATGTATGAAATATATACAGAGGATTATTATATCTAATATTTGTGTTTAACATAATAGAATACAATGTGGTGTTTATGATTTACGAGTAGTAATGAATGGAATATGTACAGAGGATTATTACATTCATAGCGTCAAGAATTCATGTACAGAATAGAAGATGTGTGAAATTAAGTAATATTCTTAATTTTACCTTAAATAACATAATGTTTTGGTTATGGTTTTAATGTCCTCAGAAAGAGTATGAATATTTTTCAGTGCCATGTAATGTACTTCCTTTTGATAGCATTTGAGTTCTTTTTATGGGTATTTATACTTTGTATAGCCGAATTAGTTGGAAAAATGTCTTTATTATATAAGAAATTTATTAAAGAATATGCCGAATGTACCGATTTGTTAAGGTCAGAATTTTTAATTTATAAAAATCGTCTACACGATAGTACTCTACGCTTTGCTCCAACTATTATTTTAATTTCTATTTTTATAGTAAGAATATAGTTTTACTCTGCAAAATTCTCACAAAATATTATTCCGTAAGACCTAATGAAATAGAATTGGCAAAATATACTGTCTTTAAAAGGTACTGCTGTTTAGAAATTGCTGTAGTGACAATGCTGAGCTTAGTTTTAAGGCTATTTCTTTTATATGATTTTTCCAGTTTAATATGTTATTAATCTAAAAACCAAGAAATTTTGTTTGTTTCCAAAAGGGGTATATTATTCATAAGTGTGTCTAATGTTTGAGAAATTAAATTTGAACTACTTCTAAATTGAATTGAATTGAATTAGTTTTATTATGTTTAGTGTTAATTTATTGGTTATGAATCAGTCGTAAATTTTAAGGAGAATTATTTGTTTTATATTTGAATGTGGCAAAATTGTCTGTAATTATGTTACTTGCTTCATCTGCAAATAGTGTAGGATAACGAGTTTTTTTTTTATTAAGGAATCAAGATCATATACGAAAATTAGAAAAAGAAGCCGTATTATAGACCCTTGTGGAACTTCACTATGAACATTTCCCCACTTTGAAGTAAATTTAAAGGAGTTAATGCTTGCGTTGATTTGAACTTTTTATTTTCTGTTTAGGAGATACGATTCAAACCATTGGTATGCTGTGCCTTCAATTTCATAGCATTTTAATTACCTTAGTGGGATTTTATGATTAATACAATCGAAGGCTTTGAAGAGACCATGAAATATTCCTCCTACTTGTAATTTTTAATTAATGGCTTCCACTATTTTGTCAGTGTAAATTAAATGTCGCTTGCTCCATTGATTTATTATTTCTTGATACAAATTATTATGGGATGAGATTGTTATACCTAACATAGAAAGATGATAATATTTCTCTTACATATAACTTTTTCGAAGATCTTTGAGAATACTGGTAGTTTTAAATATTTTGCTTTGAGAACGTGATAGTCGCCATGCTCTCTGCCGTCAGGGAAGGTGATGGTAGAGATGATGACAAAGATACACTTCACTATTTAGATACGGTATATTACAATGCTTTTATTAATGCACTTCGTTGTTTTATGTTACATTACTCTCTGGCATATATTGTACTTGTGATCCATCAGTTTACCTAACACTACACTTCGTTATTGTTTGATGTGTTTACATGACACTATAGTTTAGTGTAGTACGGAACACGTTATATTGTGTAATGTAAGGTTCGGATAAAGTAGCTGTATGAGAATAGGCTGTAGAGCTGACTTGCTTCAGTAAACACTACCACAGTCTAGTATATACAGTCAGGAAGCTTGAGTTTATAAGGCTACTAGAAACAATAGATTGTGCAGGTACTATTTTTCATTGTCTGTAATGAGGTGATAGTAGCGATCCTAGTGGTTAGCAACTATCTACGGATGCGTATTTACTACTTATTGAGCTTCGTGACTGTATATACTAGACTGTGACACTACCCCCTTCCACTAGCTAAAACTCTACCTCATGGTCGTCAGCACTTACTGAAATGGGTAGACTGCATGGAGGTTAAGGAAATTTGCTCTGTCGTGCACAAGGGATAGAGAGACAGCATGCCCCCCAGCAGCCACGAATGCACGCTAGGGCTGTGTCTTGTCCACGGGTAAGACACGCTAGCCCGAGAGTGCACTGTTTTGATGACAGCTGCTCTACCTGCTGGGAAGAGAGCTCCCCATTCCCTAGCTAAAACATCAGTGAACTGGTTGGGGTAGGGCACGCCACGAGGGGGGGGGGCGAGCACGCGACATCTGGTTAATGTTTGTAAGGATACCTATCCTGATACAACTACTTTATCCGAACCATAGTAATGTATTATACTATATTGCCTTATAGTACACTGTGCTGCATTACGGCACATACGCATAAACTTAATTGTTTTATAAACCCGTATAATGTATGCCTGCTAACGATTATACCAGTTATTCATAATTTTTATGCTTCTTTTGTATACATTTATCCGATATTAATTCTGATCTTCTTTCCCTTTCAGGTGAGTACAATTCTATGCTGGATTTTGCTCTTCTCATGTGAGTACAAGTCTCTTGTGTGTGATATGACTCAGAATGACTTCCTCAACGAGTCTAAGCATGTCCTAGAAGACTGTCACTCAGCTTATGTTGACTTCTTAATACGAATAATTAACCTTTACCTATCAGTAGTCTAAAAATCGACTGCTTCTCTGGTGTAATGGAAAGCTTATCTGTGAACCAGGAGATCCCAAGTTTGATTCTCGGCTACACACGACATTTTTCAAGGGTTTGAGGTCCAGAACGGGGTAATCGTAATTGAAAAACTGGAGAATTTACGATAGACTGTTAAAGAAAAATGGATTAATGACTCCTGTGCACTGTGGGAACTCACAGCATTGGCCTTGCAGTACTATCGTCACACTGTCATGTAGCTCCAGTTGCATCACAGTCACGAAGCTTGAATTGTTGAGGGTACTAGGAACAATAGACTGTGCCGGTACTATTTCGCATTATCTGTAATGAGGCGATAGTAGCGATCCTAGTGGTTAGCAATAGATTGGGGACGGAGCGAGTAGAACTTTTGAGTTACTCGATTCTATCGGTTTATGTGCTTGGCAGCGGAGCACCGAAGTTACTCGGTTAACCAAAGCCGTTACCGGTCAGTTCAAACGTTCAGAGTTCACGTGTTTTACTTAATTCTAGCAGACAACAACGTAGGTACTGTTGTATTTAAATACGTGTATTTTCTGCTGCAGGACAAATTATTTCCTTATCCCCAAGGCGGACTGAAAGGCCTCTAGTATTGAAGAGGGGTTCATCCTATTGTATGACCTGTCAAGTTTGCCTAATGAACACTGGCAGTCTGTACATATTACTGTATATAATAATATTATATTATTGTTATTATTATTATTATTACTATTATTATTATTATTATTATTATTATTATTATTATTATTATTATTATTATTATTATTATTATTAGGAACATTAAATCCAGACGTTTGAGATAGGCAGAACATGTAGCACGTATGGGGGAATTCATAAATGCATATAGAGTGTTAGTGGAGAGGGCGAAGGAAATAAGACCTTTGGGGAGACCGAGACATAAATGGGAGGATAATATTGAAATGTATTTGAGGGAGGTGGGATATGATTATAGAGACTGGATTAACCTTGCTCAGGATAGGGACGGAGGGTTTATGTGAGGGCGACAATGAACCTCCGGGTTCCTTAAAAGCCATATGTATTATTATTATTATTATTATTATTATTATTATTATCATTATTATTATTGTTATCATCATCATATTAGAGTGTTTGATTAATATTAAAATATGTTAAAGAAGGAAGTGCATTATATTTTTCTTCTATTTGTGTTTATTGGATTTGTGTTACCTCATCAGTTATCATTTTTTTTTGTATTTATTTCTACGAATTATATTACCTAATTACTTTAATATATCAATAATATTACTCTTCACCAAAGAGAACATGTTATATGGAAGGCTAGTAATGTTATAAATTAAATAAACATTAAGTTCTTCAGTTTAAGATTCTACGTTTTATTGATTATTTTATCCACTTTCCGTAATAGTAAATAATTCTGTGTGTTTTTTTTTTAGTGTTTTAGGCAGCGCTTCATGGAACCCGTTACTTTCTATCTTCCTTTTCACTTAGCTGCAGCGTTCAACGTTTACCTCACATGTTAATTATTTATTAGGTGTTAGTATTATAAATTATTTTATCAATTTTATTTCGTCTGTCATATATAACAACACTGAAAGTTAAATAAGCTTTTCATACAAAATAACTCCGCAAATAGTTGTAATCACGCAAATGAAAGTTGCAGCCGCCATTTTGCAATGAAGAGAAGCACTTTTTTGTCGTCAATTGGCAAAGCGAAAGCACTTTACTAGCAACGCTTTTAAAATACGCTAGGTTTCACTTTCAATGTACGTTCTAAAATCGACTCAAACTATCTAAATTTTAAATCTGCCGCCACAAATTTGTACTCGGTTCAACCGAGTAATGACGTCACAGTAACTGCTCCGAACCGAACCGCTTCGTCCCCAGCCCTAGTTAGCAACTATCTATGGATGCATATTCCCTACGTATTGAGCTTCGTGACTGTATATACTAGACTGTGGTAGTATATCCCTTAGCATCGTCTTCTCGTTATTAAGTTAATTTCTCATTTCAGAAATCAGTTCAGTAGTCTCCCCGCTCCCAAAAAGATGGCCGGCTGAATTTCTTAAGTCTTAGAAAAGATAATGTGTGCTTGTTCGGGAAGACTTCAGCTAAATTCATAAGAGAATATGTTTTTTAAGGGTTATGTATTAATATCGTAGTTTCAATACAGGTAGGCACTAATAAGGTGTAAATCATTTCTTCCCAACATTCTATATTGTAACAAAGCTGAATAATGATTTATAATATAAAGATATTTCCCGCTATCGGTAGATAAGTTTACTTAGGCGAGTGTCCGCAAGACTACAGAGTGGCTCCGAGCCAGGACTTTAGCTTTGTAATCTTGTAAGTTCGAATCCGCATCGTGATGGAATTACTTGATTTTATTCTTTAGCATATCGATGTAATATAACCGTATTTATTTATTGTTAATGTGTGGCTTGTCAAACGACATGTGTTCTAAAGTAAGCCAACATAAGCACGATTTTTTTTATTTATTTATGCCTTTAGACTTCTATACCGAAGAAGCAGAGCTCATATCATCATGGTGAAAAGGCGTTCACAACAACGCTTTGTCGTAGCTCGCGCAAAGAGTTCCCAGGTTCGGGTCACTTGTGTCTATGGATATAATAATAATAATAATAATTATTACTTCCACCCTGTATTTTTCACTTGTGTTAATTAGTTTTTAAAATTAATAATTTATTGTTGCATTATGTATGTAATTTATTCACACCCGTTGGCAGTGGTAACTAATTACACTCAATAATGACAATTAATAAAAATACCGATTAATAATAAATTGATGATAATAGTAATAATAATAGTAATAATAATAATAATAATAATAATAATAATAATAATAATAATAAGGAACATCCCAAATTAAATGAAACACGATCACTTAAAATAACATTTAAAGTAAATCTAATTTGTATCTTAACCCTAACTTCTAACTAAAATCCACGAGTATTATATGTTCATACATACACAAGTACCATTCAGGGCTACACTCATTTCCCTGTCAACTCACTCACTGCACTGCAAATAAGACACATTTCACTGATACTATCCTGATTTTACTAAGACTTCAAAAACATTTCACTGTTCAAATACTTTGCATTGCCACTATAAACTATAAAACTTCACTGACACAAACACATTTCATTTACACAACACACTTCTTCACTGATACAACACTTGAAATAACAAAACATCAATTACACCCTTTAAATAGTTGTGTAATATACTACCGTCTATTAGTAAAGTCCTTAAGCCTATTTTTAAATACATTTTTGGTTATTGGTAAACCCTTTAGTAAGTCTGCAGGTAAAGCATTCCAGTCCCTGATAGTAGGATTGAGAAAAGAAAACTTTTCAGTGTCCGTCATCTGTCTTGGGATTATATTTGGCACTTTTTGTAAGAATAGCCTATAAAATAAGGGTTATGACACATTTTATAAGACTATAAAGTATCTGGATGCATTTTTGCTACTAGATTGGTAATATTGGTTACACTTCTCCTTCTGTATCCACGATTCCCTATATTTTTTTAATACTCATGGTTATTTTAATTTAAAAACCAACGTACAGTCTATGAATTGTCGTTTTTGTGTATATATCTCTTATTTTTTTTCTTTCCTCTCGTTTGATTCTTCAATGAAGAGAGACAGTTTGTTTCGTGAATCGACTTGCTCCCCTCACAAGTGAATGGTAGAAACCATTAAGGGACGTCATAAAGTAAACAAACCAATACTGTTTGTGTTGGGAGGGCCTCGTTACTGCATGACAACCCATTTCACCATTACTCTTTCAGATATGACACCGTATACAGACATAAGTGTTCGCCGTAGTGCAACAATGTAAGCAATCGAGTGTCAATATAGTTTAGCCCGGGCGGTAGAACTTACTTGTGTTTTGGTTATTTTTACATACTTATGTCATTAAAGAAGGCAATTGCATTTAGCCATTTTATGTTTAAAGAAATTCCTTGAAATGGAACACATTAAATAATGAATAGAAATAGTGTATTCGAAAGCTTATGAAAATTATAATAGTGAAATTAATTAGAACATGGCATGTTCACTTCCATTCCTGTATTGCTTGAAACACATATTTGCAATGACTCACTGGACTTCCTTATTTTTATTGCCCGTATTCGTATAATGCACCGCCTAGAATATACTAAACTTCCTTCAAAATTATCTTGCTATTGTTTAGTCATCTGTCCGAAGACAGGCCTGAACCTCACAAGTGATACCAAAAAGGCGCCTCTTATGAGGCAATTAGGTCAGGACATAATGGGGTAGGATGGCCAGTTCCTTTCCCACTTATTGCATACGTCGCCGATTAGCTACATATTACACTAATCAACATAGTGACAATTTTATGTAATTTATCAATCACGAGACTGTAAAATTAATAATTTTGGCTTCAACCTCACAGACATGTGATTGAACTTACAGTACATAAAGGAAATATTTTTTAACAACAGTAAAGTTTGCTGATAAACAAGGACAATACAATATAAACATGTTAACTGAAGAATATTACACTAATCAGACTTCAGATGCATACAAACAATTGTTGTTCTTCTGACGCATCGTCAAATGTGATACACTGGCTCATAATAGATAAAAAAAAATTCTCTTATCCGTTTGTATTGAACTTCTGCTAGAAGGCATACGCAGAGTAGCGGGAATTAAGTTATAGGCCTACTTTTAACTTTCAAGCGTCCTCTTTTTAGTATGGAGGATAGGTAGAGGTAGAATGATTTCCTTGGAGGAGGACACAATAGGATGTTAAGCTACTTAACAACTTCTTATCATAAGCATTCGAATGTACAAATGTATGCATATACAAACACAGTAAAAATATTAACATTATGTATGCTCTCTGAAACCTATGCTTGTTTAGCTAAATAGAGCAAAATGTCAGTTACGCTATATCAAATAAATATTGTCGATTTTTGTTAACAAGATCGTATGAGCTTTGCTATCACTGATTGTATAGGATACTTCACATTTATCCACTTCGCAATGTGTTATATCACTTATATGGCCGTTAGTTGTAGGTTGAATATCATTACAAGCAATAATAACAGGTGCACTAACATTTATATTATTATTATTATTATTATTATTATTATTATTATTATTATTATTATTATTATTATTATTATTATTATTATTATTATGCATAGTATTAGCAGGTTCTGCACTATTAACAATATGTTCACATTCATTTTGTTCGCAAACTCACTGCGCAATGAAATGAACTGAATGAACTCTCAAGATTTCTATAAAAATGTTCCAGGCTTGTCCCAGTTCTTTCTTACCTATACTATAAAAAGACAGAACGTATAATGAATGTCTGTACCTAGAAACAGTGTTCACGTAAAGGTTGATTTGCTGCCTATATTAATTTACAAATAAACAATTATAATTCCTTAGAATTATACTGTTCTCTTCACACCTGATGCTAGAGAGAGAGTTAGTGAATATGGAGAAGCGAGACCTGGCATATGAACTACGCGTGAGGGGAAAGAATGAGAGATCAGAAACAAAGTTTGCTTGGGTTTGGTTAGTATTAGACGAAACTACAGACATGGAAAATCAATTCAGACTAAAACCTTTTTCTCCCCTCCATACCCATTAGTGACACAGCCACGGTGCGTGATGAGGTTACACGACAGGTCTTGCCTCCTCTACTATACCTACATCACTTTGGCATTGCACCCCATGCCTCCCTGTATCTCTGCCTATGATGTGCGTAAATTGAAAATGTATACCAAATAAGTGATAAGTTCACCGAGAGGTCCGTATATGCATGGCATTGGTTCCATGTAACGTTAGTACCCTACGGCAAACTGTTTTACCATGTAACTAGCCAAGAAGGGACAGACAGCGGTGCGTGTTGGTGTGACATCCGACATAATTATTGCTCTTGCAGTCAGCGTTGAACAAAGTGACGCTGATTTTCTCGTTGATAGTAAATCAGTACGATTGCGTGTTCCGTCCCACACGTTACGATGACTGTCCGATATTAGATCTACCGTAAAGGTTAAGTGTGTTCAAACGTTCACAGCACGCGAGTCGCAAGGTTTGTGTGTCTTGTTGGATATGACTTAGTGAATAAACCAACAAGGAAACTTTTTTTTCCTAGTTTCTTTTCCCTTTACTCTTTCCCATATTTATTTTTATATTTTCCTTCTCTTATCCCCTTTCCTCACTTCATCCTTTTTTCTTTTCTTCTATCTTCCCTTTTCTTGGTTTCTCTTTGTTCCTTTTTCGGTCTTATCTTTCTTGTTACCTTTCTTTTTTTCTGTTTCTTTCTCTTTTCCTCTATTATTTTTCATGTATTAGGTCGTTCAAATGATAAGCGACCACTAGCAATAGAAAAAAATTAAATTTGCACGTTTACTAACACACCTCTCCCACTGTGACACCGGGTGGCGCATACCGACTTCATAGAATCTCTGTGGCTTGGAACTGAATGAGTGTTTAACAGCATTTTGCTCTGGTTCGTCCGATGGATATGTGGTTCACCTCAGGTTTTTCATCAAACCTCCAAAAATATGGAAGTCGCATGGAGATAAATCTGGGCTATAAGAGGATGTGGTAGTGTTTCCCAGCAAAAACTTTGCAAGCTGTCCCATGTTGATCTGACAATGTGAGCTCCAACATTGGCATGGAGTAAATTCACTCTTCTTTTCAAATAAACTATAATAATTTTGTATGATTCCGTTGTTCGATCTAAATTAGAGTATGCTGCAGTTATCTGGAACCCAGTTACTAATATATCCTGTTATTAGAAAAAGATTCAAAATAAATTTCTAAAATGGTTATATTATAGACTTTAAAATTAATTTTATCCTACTTATGAGAGTTATGCTACAATGCTTCAACATTTCCATTTTACTAGTTTGCAAATTAGACGAAACTGTCAATCTTTAAACTTTTTTTATAAAATTATTAACAATAAGTTGGACTGTGTTAGTTTATTTTATTATATAACATTATATCCACCTAAGCTTAATACAAAATTTCGAAATTTATTTTTCATACCAAGGGCAAATACTCTTTTTTTTTTCTATTTTGTTTCAGTTTTTAATAAGTGTATGTTTCCTTTTCCTTGTTTATGTTTTATAAATTACTTTGTCAGTCTTGAACATTGTAATTGGGCTTTGCCTGTTATGTTCAATAACAAATAAATAAATAAACAAGTAAATAAATAAACGACGTTTATTCTTGATGTTTTGTAAAAGATCCCTGAGTGTATGTCTACATAGCTCTGGGGATTGGTCATTTGTCCACTATCCAGAAATTTCACTAGCAGCAGTCTTCGATAATAAAAATAAATACAACATGGCTCTCTGCTTTTCCTTGCAACTTCAGTTTTTAAGGATAGGAGAGCCGGTGTTACCATTCCATGCTACATCGACGGAGTGTATGGCACGAAGATTCGTTACCTATCACTAGGGGGCGGAAGTTGATGACCTAAAAATCTACTTAAAGTGATCATTAAAATGCCCTTAAACTAATGGAAAAATGACATGAAATTAAAAGAAAATGACATTTAAATATTATTTACTGTACTCGCACCACAACTTCTTAAAAATTAATCACCTTGTTTCAATGACTTCTCTGCAAATCTCGGAGAGAGGAGGTAACTTCCTGCAATTTAACTAAGATAAAGGAAAAGAACATGCAAAAAATGAAGGTTTTAAGGAAAAACTATAGATTTTAGTGAGGATTTACAATGTGTTTCAATCAGGGATGGTCGGTCTAAGCCCTTACTTAAATTAAGCTGTTGTCAAGCATTTTATATTACTTCCGTTGTGTGAAGTGAAGCCTTCAGTGGAATGAGGGATGGGCTTTAGAGTCTGTTCCAGACTATAAAACTCAAACTTCACTGATATTCACTTATTCAGTAGGTAATTACTACTGACCTATTTGCTTAGAAAATGATTTAACAGATCTATCGGTAAAGAAGAAAGTAAAATGCGTTCCAAATGATCTAAAAGTTCTTCAAAGTGTTAAAAATGACCAAAAATACCGGAAAAAATAAAAAAATAACTTATTAGTTCAAAAACGTCAAAAAATGCAATATAAGAATTTTTTACGTTGATATTAACATAGAAAGGATTTGTATATTAATAGCATCGCCCTAATGTGAAAAATAAGAAGATAACTTTTCATCAACATCCGCCTCCTACCTATCACATTGCGATGCAAAAATTGTTTATTATCCTCCTCTGATATCGTCTGAGGTTCTGTTAACAGATTCTCACAAGTTTGGCTTCCTGCTCAACACACTCTGCACATACTCTGTGATATTGCAGATGTTTGTGGAATATTTTATGGATACTTCTCTGGCTGATGTTCGATTATTGTAATTCTGTTCTCTCTGACAAGAACGTCAACATGTTGAATTGAATTTGGTGTGATAGCATTGAGCGCTTGTCCTGGTCGTGGATTGTTCTTTTTTAACGTTAGATCGGAATGAACCGCGCACACCAATCCTTTACTGCTGGTCCCTAGGGATGTCTCTCCTATACTGTAACTATACTGAACATTTTATTCTGTACTTAAAAGCGTATTAAGTGTCTGAATTCAGTTTTTAAACTGATTGAAATGCCAAAAATAACAACAAATCCACCGCGGTATTGACAGAATTAAAACCAATTTTAATCCACTTTATTTATTACAGAAGAAAATAATTAAAATATGTCTTCATAAACCTATTGATTTTTCATCTCAAAAATTGTTTTTAGACTTTAATGTTCTTAAAATAAGATATATTGTATTAATAAAATTGATACATAAAAATCGAAATAATTTTGAATTGTATTCGCATAGTTATGAAACAAAAGGTATGAATTCTTTAAGATTGTTTGAACCAAAATGCAACACTGCTACAATATTAAAATCATAGTAGTAATTTAGGCCCAAGAATATATAAAAAATTTATATTTAAATATTCTAATCTTGTGAATTCTAATAGTTCTAGTATTAAATTAAAAAAGTTACGTATGGATTTTATAAATGATGAAAATTTGTAAATTTAAATTGATATGTTCTTTTTGTGTAGTGGACATAAGACAAATTTTATTATATACTTCTTAATTTAAATTCAGGAATCCGCCCCTGAGCACGAGTTCTACTCTTTCAGGGGTGAGCTAAAGATTTTTCTGTTTATATTATATTTTATGTTACAATTATTAGCAAAATAAATTAATTAATAAACTTGATACTTATTGCTATATTGTATTTATTGCACAGAAAAATTTGTAATGAATATTAGGAAGTTAGAGTACCATAAACCACCTTGGGACACGAAAAATAATTCAAGAAGGAGAAGAAAAGGAAAGTGTTTGGTAACAGTGGGGAAAAATCTTTAAATGAGGCTTTATATTTGTTGTATTTTATTTCACATAGCATAGCGTCCTTTTCCGTGCATTGTTTATCCTTCAGCACATTGTTTGCCAACCACTTAGGCAGAAAACATTCTAAGGAATAATTAAATGAAAAATTTAGGACGTCACCCGAATAAGGGTGTATATAGCAAAATGCAGTTCTGATATAAACGAATTTCAGTATTTGTCAGCTGTCAGGTTCATCACAGTTGTGTCGAAAAAGTCCTCATTATTACAAAATAGATACGAAAAATAATAACTCTGAAATGCGAACTCATCTAAAATGTTACGAAGTTGATAAACTTCGTGTTTCTTGTTACATGTTACTTAACCTTGACTGAAATTACATTTTAGTTAAGCTTTTGATTTCTGTATGCAGTTTTATTCAATCTGTTTTGAGAGACTGTTGACCGTTTTCTGCCCTGACCCACTGTGTGAGACATGAAAAGAGGTGTTAAACAGCCCTGTAATGGCGATGTCTAACACGGCAATGAAAAGTCAACTTGCGTTGCTCTCTGCCTTTAATCTCCTCTTACGGCGAGAAAAATCCACATTCATGTGTGGCGATAAATTGGAACGACATTTTTTTTACCGTATTGCATGTAGGTGCCATGGCGCCAGTTACAGCGAAAACAGCGACACATCTCCCGCGTCGCAATTTTTTTTTCACAAGTCTGCATAACCCTTTGAATATTATAGATTGGACATTGATTACGCAGTTTGTATACGTTATATCATAATATACGGTGCTAACTACTTCACACAGATACACACATACCGACACACTCATTGTAATGGAATAAAAAGGAGAGGACTGAATTGATTGGCTCATTTACTCACACGAATGAAATAAATCAACTGAGCGACTTACTCACTGTACGGTATAGTCTGAATTAAGGAGTCACTGGCTATCTGCCATCCTGACTCACTCACTGATTGAAATGATTTGACTAAAATTATTGACTGAGTGACAAGAGTGACTATGGCTTCACTTTCTTTACTTCGCCAATGTGCCTTAAATGGCACATGTATACCTATCAGATTGACTAACCGATCGACGTGTTCTGTTTACGGACTTTATGTTCTGAGTAGGAATCTCATGGATTTGGCATTTATAATTATGCCAGGGAATATGCAGATACCTCGAGAGAATCTGTCCAAACAACTTTAACCGAAACCCAACAAATAATAATTGAGGCCATTGAGATGTATTTCCTGAGGTCTCTGGCGGGATTTGAACTACTAGACCACAAAAGAAACTAAGAGATACTTCAAGAATTTAAATACTGTATTGAGTGAATTACGGTACTATCATTATTGAAAAATATAGGAAAGATTGGTATGATTCAGTGGCGGCTTGTGCCTAAAATGACAAGGGGTTCACTTCTTTTATGATATTACATAGTTTTCCAACAATGTAAACAATATCTAATTTCTGAAAAATTAAAAAATACTATAGTTCTTTAAAGTACATAATTATCTTAAATTGAGCCTTATGATGATGATGATGATGATGATGTTGATGACGGAAGTTGAGTCTCCTGTAGATATATATTTGTACAGAAAATCCATCCTCCTTTCCTGTTTTGTGGCCAATCTATCGATGACTTTCTCATTGAAACCCTGTAGCTTGTGGATCATTTGCTTTTTCAATAGACAGCATGGCGAGAGCAGACAACCTATCTTCATGCATGGTGTTTCTAAGAAATGTTTTAATCAGCGTCAAAGCGGAGAAACATTTCTCTTCTTCACACGATGTCTCACGAATACGTGACTGTACAGCTGCGCTGGTTCCAGAGCCAGCGCATCCACACGTTTGCCCTGCAGATTTCCCCTTGCCTCTCGCCTCGTACGCAAGTCCAGAAGCCGGCTCGCCGAGGTTCAGAGGAGAAATTGAACCTCGGAAGCACTCTTAAGCATGTAGGTATTCTTTTTCTGCGGTTCATAGGTTTCCATACGACAAAATACATCAGAGCCGCAAGTAAACTTATTAAAGATGAGCAAAAAACAAAGAATGATAGTGTAACTTATAAATAAATCTATTTAAACAATTAGGGGCCGTATTCATAGCAATTTTAACGCGGGCTTTCGGTGGATGATCAGCGTTTTTCGTATTCATAAACCAGTGTTAGCGATAGGATATGATTTGAATTCTGTACAAGTAACCAGTGGATAGCCGGGGCTAGCTTAGTACGCTCGTAGCGCGTGCTGCGAAATGTCTATGAATAACACCCTTAAATTCTTTTCCCTGGGGTTTATCTGTACCATTGAACGCTTAGGATGCATCGCCTCTGGCATGATTACAAAATGAGAAATGCCCAATAACAGGATACCTCACAGAATATGACTTGATAAACTTACAAAAACAAGACGAGTCGGAAAACCAATAAACGTTGGAAAGATCAGTTAGACCAGACCTGCAGGACTGTAGCTCCTCAGAGCGACTGCATTACTACCCCTTCTCACCTCACCCACTTTTTCTACCCGTGCGGTCATAGCGTTCTAGTTACGCTCGGCTGCATCAACATTCATTCTCGCGGCGGCAGGTATACAATACGCTATCAAGAATTAGAAATGAGCAGATAATAAAATCCTTAGGAACATACTTTTAGAAAGTAAGAGAAAAATGAATGAGGGAAATAAATAAGTTAAAAGGTGTGTAAAATATATTTAAAAATGTATGTGTGCACATAATTTAAGTAGATCCACCTATGTATATATCGTCCTATTACTAGTAAAGCCGATTAAGTTCACTTTTTGTGTAAAATAAGTTAAGTGCAGTCTCCGACTTGTCTTTCCGTGCTCTGTATTCTACTAAAATGGAATTAAGTCCGAAAAGTTGCATGCAGGCAACAAACCAATTACTTTATTTGAAGAATTTATTACGATTTTTCGTGCATTAATAAAGTTTTAATTCCTGTATTTACAAAACTTGCATTACTGGTCTTAACTGGTTTTACTAGTAATAGGACGATAAATAAATTGTACGTTGATAAGTGAGTGATAGCTATATGACCCGAGGTTAATGCTGTCTTTCAACATTGTAACGTACTCCAGCAAAAAAAAAAAATAATAATAAATAAATAAACAATACGCGTACTGCAGTTTAAAGAGACCTGGAACATAGCAAAATCTAAACCCGTGAAGAAATAGTGCTTCCAAAGGAAATGGGAATATGATTATTTTGTTGCTGAAGACGAAAGAATTGCTTGTTTGCTGTGTCCCATCCAATTTATTTCTACTCGTCATTTCAATATTAAACCACATTTCAACAGAGCCCGTATTAAGAATTAGGGCGTATGGAATGCACAAACTTTCGGATAAGTTCATTATTACGAACTGTATATTGATTATTTATATACTGTTAAATTAAGGACGTCAGTTGTTGTGTTCATTTTGAATTGAAATTAATAGTGATTTTCAAGGTTCATTACTTAAGTGCTATGAATTTATGTTTCCGTAGGTGATGATAGGAGGAAAGTTTTCGAAAATCTAAAGCTGGTTAGGTGCAAAAAAATCTCAAAGAAACTACCGACAGGAAATCTAGTAGGCCTGTAATTGTAGACCTTGAAACGAGATAACGCGCGGAAGTCGATCATCCCCAATAGAAGTGGAGTGAGGCTGACGTCATATTTCCCCTACTTACGGGTTCTGCAGGCCTGAGTTAGACTTTGAACATTTTCTGGAGGCGCGACAATGCCATTGATTTAATCCTTAAGATAATGATGATAACTTGATAACTTTCATTTACCATAGATTTGCATATTGTATATGATTTCACTTCTGATCTCATATGTTGAAAGCTGACATTAGCCAGTGCGGTAATAGTGAGAAAATGAAATGGTAGTAGTTGTTTAAGTGGGTTTGCTCATCATCTGTGCTGTGTATGCGCATGTTCTGCCGTATTGCTCCGATTCGAGATCGCGTCTGCAATTTGTCTGGCGAGTTGTGTGGGCCAACTTATGGATTTTCAGTAGAGAGGACTCTGAACCTTGCACTACTTTTTTTTTCCTCGGTGCGGGTGAAATACTGGCAGAAAGCGGCGGGTATTCCCCAGGCACCGGCGCCGCCGTCTGGAATTAAAGTCCGTTGCATTGCATGGCTGACTGCAGGTCATGTATGATGCGACTCATAAAATGTGACCATCTTTCTGTCTGTCTTTCCATCTGTCCGTCATATGTTTTATGAATCAACATTCAACTCGGGAACGGAAGGATTGAGCATTCGAATACTGTAGGTCTTCAAGTAATTAAGGTTATTCCTGCCATTTTCATTTAATCATTTCTCGAACATCGTAACATAACGAAATCCAAGTAAATTGTGTATTCCAAACATAATATCTAATAATAAATTTAATAGAACATGTACAGAAACCTTAGATTTACTGGCATGTGAAAGAACTCCTGCGGGGCAAAATTCCGGCACACCGGCGACGCTGATATAACCTCTGCAGTTGCGACCGTCGTTAAATAAACCATAATTTTTTTCTACAGAAACCCTATTCTATAAAAAGTGATCAATGATAAGTTTCTAAAGGCTTGAGTTTGTTATTACAGCTATAAAATTAGTGTTTTGAAGAAGAAATAAGAATTATACACAATGTCCCTGGGGGAAATGTGAAATGTTTAAAAATAACATAGTTTGGGTTAAAATTAATCGATTTAACCCTTTATATCTATGTCCGAAGTCTATCGGTTGCGGAGAAATTGACGGGAGAAATATTGAAATATCTTACGGTTCCTTATACTATATTTCACATGCTAGTCAGATCTTTGCACACATCACCGCTTGGGCATCACAATATAGCCTATGTAAATTGCAACTTACCATAATTGTATTGTACTATATTTTTGTTACCATGTTGATCTAAAACTGTCACTGTTATATCACATTGCTCTAAAATTAAAAATACGTGTATGCTGTATGCCTCTCTCCATTTAAAAGTTCACCCATCACTATCCCCCCCCCCAACCATTAGATTTGGTCATAGGCTAAGTACATTATTATGAAGTATTTTACATTCCTCATGGAACATCCTGTTTATGCCTTTATGTAGACTGAGCACAAAGACATTCACCACGCATTCCCTGAAAAATTAACTCGCACTTGAAAACTTTCCGTTGTTTCTATTTTGCTTTTATTCCAACACAGTTTTTGTTAATTTTAAAAAGTTACAACTAAATGAAATGGTTGTAAAATTTCTTTGCACGTTTCGATAAAATTATCCACACAAAAATAAACTTTTAGCGCAGCTCATGAGTGTAAAAATTGCCAGTACGCGATGCTTGACAATTACTTAAACTTCTTTGATGTCTCAACGTTAGAGTCCATTATCTAATTTCATTCCCACCGGGATTATGTAGGCTACTAACAATAGCATCAACGCAAGTTAATAATTCAGCACCGATTTATTGTAGAGAGAAAATAAATATTTCCTTATATTTACATAGCTTTATATCTGGTTCAGTTTGTAGCTACAAGAACCTCTAGTTTTCAAACATATTCGTAGAGAAACGAGAAATCAGGTCCAAGTCCAAATTGATGCTGGATTCCATCTCATCGTTTTTTAACGGTTCCGGTGCCTACACGCTACTCATTAACTCGCGTAATCAAATAATGGTCAACTTCAAGGTACATGCAGTGTAATAGTAATGATATTCAGTGATAAGAAATGTCAAATATGAAATATTATAAGACAGTGTCTATTCCGGTGTTGCTTTGCAAATTTGGCACATGAACAATGGTCATCGGAGAAAAGATTTGTGATATTTTGGGGTAGATTTTGCATTTTCTGTTTTTTGTTGTCTGCCTTATGTAACAGATTCTTTGCCACATGAAATATTCAATAAAAATTTTATTTGAAGTGCTTGTAGCTTTCATAATACGAATACAGTTTTACAAAAATGTACTTGATTGCCTAAATTGTTGAAAGGTTTTGTATAAAAGTAATATGTATACATTATTTATTTATTTATTTATTTATTTATTTATTTATTCATTCATTCGTTCATTCATTCATTCATTCGTTCATTCATTCATTCTGGTATAGTTAAGGCCATCAGACCTTCTCTTCCACACCACCAGAAATACAAATACAATAATAGAAATGAAAAGAAAAAATCACACTATATACAAAGTAAAGCCACACAAAAATATACACAGGTTGCAGTCACACAAACTTTAGATGAGTAAATTATTACAGAACTATAAATTAACACGCATTGCAGATCTTTGTTAGTCTTGAAAAGAAGAAACATTTATTTAGCGAAATAACTATCTTTGGTTGCTGTATGAGGAACTGTCATCTATATTTGTGCTTATTTCCCGTTTAATTTAGTTTAGTCTGTTGTTATCTTGTTGTGCTACATCTGTGTTAACCCTGAATGGGGGAAATCCACCAAAAGGTGAAACTTAATGTTCAAGTACTGGTACTTGTTTGCAGCTAGTTAATATTTTCCAGGGACTGAATGCACATGCTCTAGAAAATTTGTTTGCAGAAAATCCACATTGCATTTTTAGTGAAGTCCATAGTTTCAACAAACAGTAAGATTACATTACATCACGTGGCGAGTTGTTTTAATGTTACACTTCGTAAGGAAATGTTAAGACAACATTTTAGTTCCTTAATCAGTAAGTTATTGCTGTAAATTGACAGGCAGTAGAATGAATTATAGCGTTTTGTAGTTTATAATTTTTATTATTACTATTATTATTATTATTATTATTATTATTATTATTATTATTATTATTATTATTATTATCCTTAGTCATTCCAGCAAGTGCTGGGATAGTAAAATAAGCCATAACCACTTTCTTCTCAATCTCATAGAACTAGGCAAATAATCTGGTAAGAACAGATCCTGGTCTATATTCAAGGTGAAGATTTTCATTGTTGTATTATTTTATTTTTAAAAATTACAACATAGGTGGATAAAAGAAGATTAATGAATCCCTAGGTACCTCGTGCCTTGCGTAACAAGCACTCTTACCTTCAGTGACATCAGCCTTTCATAGAGTTTGTGACTTGCTTTTGTTTTACAGGTGACTTTTGAAATACGTCTGTCAACCGGTTTTTGTCCGTCTCTGAATGTGTCCCCCACCGAATTACGTATTTAAATAAGACGTTATGTCCATAATAAAACTCAATGGCAGATAGATTTTAATCGAAGGGCTTACAAATAACTACCGGTACCGATACATTTAAGTTCGCGCGGTACTGATCCACTACAGTAGAGCTGGTCTTCCATCTATCGGCATTTTACAGTCGTCCACTCACGGAATTGTGGAATCTTGGTGAACATGTTTCTTGGACGTCCTGTTAAAATGAACCTGACAGCTCTGCGTTATGATACAAATAGGGATCAAAATACATACAGTTCTCATGTTTGCTACCTGTCCTATTATAATTGTCTAGCCCCAATGAATACCATGTTTAACTTAATTTCTGTGTCAGTGAGAGCATCCAATCTGAATTATTGCCCTCAGTCCAGTGTGCATTATCCTGAGACTAGAGGCTAGAACAGCGATGTAGAACTGAGCTCCAATTGTAGCATTCGTCACAAGCCGGACTAGTCATTCATCCTTTCCCTCAAGGCCACTCGTCATCCACATGGCAAGGTACAGAGGATTTGTATTCACTGTCTAGAGGTGGAATTCGAAGCAATATCGGTCTGGAAGTTTTAAAGAACAATGGGGAAAAATGAACACTTCTCTATTCAAAATAATCACAAAACATATTCTCTCATTTGTGAAGAGTTTATTGTTATAATTATTGTGGTATCAAATACTTTCGTCATTTTTTTCTGTGAGCACGAGTTTGTTGTAATCCGCCACATAATTGTAGACGAGTCACGGAGAAATCGTTCAACGCCGGTGAACTGTGGAAGGGGTACCAATGCTTTTCCCATGCTTCCACCCCTCTCTCTGTGAATTCTGCATCCTTGGGCTAGAGGCTAACCCATTTGTGTCCCCTTTCTAAGTGTTCGCAAAGTTTAGACTTTCTATAAAACAGAGTTTTGAATAGATTTTGTATCATCGAAAGTACAGATTAAAATAACGGTTATTAATTTCAAATGCTGTTTTTTTCATAAACTTCACCAACAAAATAATATAATTCATGCCGCAGTATTTCGACATGAAACAGGTCAACAAGTATATTAGAGTAGGATGATGATTATAAAGATCAAATCATCATCTTTTAGACTGAAATTAACAGGTTTAAAAATTTTCATTATTCTAAGTAAGTATGAAAATGTTGTGATGCTGAAAAATTCTATGTCGAAAGTTTTATGAAAATAAACTCATATGGCAGCCCTGTTATCGGAAACATTTTAATACTGTACGTTTGTACACAGCCTTTTCTTCTATATTATTGACTAAATTCTCTTCATATTTTAATAGATTAGATTGTATTCATTACATTATAACTATGTTACGGAAGTGATGCATGGACAATGAGAAGTACGGATATCGGCAGAGTAACGGCCTGTGAAATGAGAGCAAAAGAAATGAAGATATCATGCAGTAATTTCAATTACAATCAGTCTGACAGTTCATAAACAAGTACCAGCTGCAATGGAAAAACCATGTCCAACGAATGAATCGGAATATAAATAGACTTCCAAAAGCCATGCTTCAATACCGTCCCTAGGGGAAGAGATCTTTGGGCAGTCGAAAAAAATGGTAGACTGAGAATGATTTACTGAGACCGTAACAGGCCTTGGACCTTATACTTGTTTGGGTGATGATGACCATCTTCATTGCAATCATCATTGCATTATACAGGGTGTTAAAAAGTATAAAATATTTTAGGATGTGCTGGTATGCATCAAAACAAGAAACAATGTCGAATAAACATGGGTCCTACAACACATACTCTCTGAGATCTGAACACTTGTTCGTAGGAGGTGTTCAATGTGACGTCCATTTATGACAGTTCCTCTGCTTTTCGGGGTAAGGGATCACGCACTCTTTGAAATTGACCTGGTTGTTCTTGATAACCAAAAGTCTAGGTGATTTAGGTTTGGGGAATGAGCAGGCTAAGGCGTGGGGCCTACCCAGTCAATCCAACAGTCCTGAAGTGTCAGCGTTAGGCGTTCACGCTCATTGCTGAAAAAATGTGCTGGTGTGCCATCATACATGAACCACATCTGTAGTCTTTGCTGACATGGCACATACTTCAGCAGGGTAGGCAATACGTTAATAAAAATGTCCTGATAATGAGCCCCAGTTAATCTCTGTGGTATCACATATGGCCCTTAATCTATCGCCAAGAACGCCTGCCTATATATTGATTGAGAATCGGTGATGATGCCTTGTTTCTTCAACTGCATGGGAATTTTCATCAGTCCAAACATGGTGATTACGAAAATTCACAACACCAACTCTGCTGAACCTCGCTCATATGCGCAACCAAACTTTTTTTTTTTTTAGTATTCCTTGCCACGTATCATTATTCCATGCCAGGGTGTGAACTACGGTATGATTATCTGGTAGTCTGCTGTATTGTAGGGCAGAAAAATGCATTGCCATGAATAGATGTCACATTGAGCACCTCCTATGAACAAGTGTTCAGATCTCAGAAAGTATGTGTTGTAGGACCCATGTTTATTGGACATTTTTTCCTTGTTTTGATGCATACTATCACCTCCCAAAATATTGGATACTTTTTTTTAACATCCTGTATATTGTTATCAGAACGGCTAGGGCATCTGATTTTCAAGTCGAAGATTCTACGTCAGATCCCGATGATTTCAAGTGCAATACGCATTAATAAAGACTATGCTGAAGCTATTTCGCAAGTACTCTTATTTCCTTGCCAACATATAGGTATTTCTCCATTCCTTGTCATCTATTAAATGGAATA
Organism: Periplaneta americana; assembly: GCF_040183065.1. Lineage (NCBI taxonomy): Eukaryota > Metazoa > Arthropoda > Insecta > Blattodea > Blattidae > Periplaneta > Periplaneta americana. The sequence goes on along the minus strand of NC_091127.1, from coordinate 111,099,135 downwards.
GATGTCCTTAAGTAGCCTTTAAGTGTCCCACACTTTGCACTACAGGTATATCGTGTTAGCACTACAGGTATATCGTGTTACATTATAGTCGAATTACATTGTATTATAATGGCATTACATTGCATTTAATTACATTAAATTACATCGTGTTGCATTAAATTTACATAGTGCTTGCGTTATAGTTTATTATAATTATTGCATTATAGTTATACTGCATTGCATTAGCTTAGATCAAATTCTAGAGTACTCTATATACTACAATTGTATTACATTGTATTACATTGCAATGGAGCCGTTATCTCTACAGTATATGATCGCATTTCTCGTGCGTGGATAAGCGATGCGTCATCCTTTCGGCAAATAACGAGATTTGCTTAACAAAGCCAGAGAGGTCTTAAATAATCTGTAACATAGTTCTGCGCTCTGTTGACATTTTCTAGATACCAGTTTTGCGTCTTAGCTCCAGTTTATTAATGCTATTACCTTAAATGATATGCTGACGTGCAGTACCTCATGAATTCTCACAGCAATAGTTCAGATTAAATTTTCCGGAGCTTGGGAAGACGTCTTTGTCTTGCGAGTTAGTCCCATTCTTCCTTCTTCTGGCTTTAGTTTCAATTTATCCTAACGTTAATTAAGTCTTGTCTTATTAAACAAATATGTTTGTTTCCAAGGAATTAGCCTGCCCGAAACCATTCGAAAACTTTATCATATATACTAACGGAGGCCAAGTCGATCGTATTTTATTTGTTAAATTACGTAAAATTCAAATAAAAGACGGCTATTAGACGATTAGAACATTTTTATGGCGTTGTATGCGTAACTTATGTAATTATACAAGACCAGAAAATGTGCCAAAAATAGGTTCGCCACTATGGTCATAACGTCATGAGATTATCAAAACATTAATTCAAAATGAAGTCTAGCATTATGAATCGGTATTGAATAGTCATTCACAGTGTAAAATAGTTAATTTCTTTGAACGGATCAGTCATGGTGGTCAGTTGTGGTAAGAATTCCAAATGCAATGGTCTTTATGCGACCATTTATCTGATTCAATAACTAACAATATATAAATACTACAATAATACTTCACGAAAATATTTGTGTAACAGAAAGTGAGGCAATAAATTAATTACTAAAATTATATAACCAACCAATAAACCTAAACTTCATTCTGAGTCCTTATATTGGGTCATCCAGCGTAGGAAACTCGACCGCCATTTTTGGTCCGTAAGAGTTGATGCTGTGGATAAGCAACTAAAACGCGGCTTGACACTTAGACGGGATGGATTCCCTTTCCTCATTCATCGTATTAGGTTTCGTCATTTTTCCAGATTGCATCTCGTTAGAATTACTTCAAGTCCCTTCAGAATGTCGTACTCCGGTATGCTGCCAGTAACAACAGAATTTCCTTCAGTCCTTACACATCTTCCAAGGACGCGTGATCGCTCATACCATATTCTGTGCTGTGTAGTGTAAACGTGAATAGGAAAATATATTGACACTGATATAAATATATAATGTCATTTTAGTTTTTATGTGTGTAAATATTTTAATTTACGCAATGTTTTCTTGATCTGATTTAAATAACAAATATACATTCGTTCTAGTTCCACTGAAGAGAATATAGGCAGGGTACGAATTAACGGGGAGGAAGACGAGGGGGATTCCCTCCCCCCTGTTGGAAAGTTATTCCCCTCTCATAAATTCATATTAACATCCCTGCCAGGGAAAACCTCTATCCCCCTCACAAAATATAATTGTTTTAATATGAGTATACTTTATAAAGTATAAAGTAAGCAAAGAAAATAAAAATAATATTGATGTATTATTTATCATTACTGGCAAGCTGACAACAATGAATAACTTAGAAATTACACATCTTATCGGCTACTCATGGATATAATTATTATTATTATTATTATTATTATTATTATTATTATTATTATTATTATTATTATTATTATTATGATCAAGATGCAAGACAAGCAACTCAGTGCAACCAAGTGTTGAGTCGTATTGAATGAGGTTGAGGTCGCCTCTGTCACTCTTTGTCATCAGTTTGTCTGTATTGCGATAAGAGGAATAATGCAATATGTAGGCTAAATACGTTTACTTCGACTCGGTCATTTCCGGACCGGGATTCCTTATCTCAAATTGATACATGTGCCCTTCGCCATCATCCCTGAAAGTTTGTAACACCACCTCGGAAACACTCTGTATAATAGTCTCATGTATAAATATATGTATAATATCCAGTCACGATTATTAATCAGTTAAAAATTTAAGAGGTCGTTACTATCAAAGTAATCATCTCTTGCGCATTACATATTGTATTTTTCTATCCACTTAACCTGAAGGTAGCTAAAGATATATGACAATATCACCACCACCACCATCATCACCACCACTATCGCATCACCATCACCACTATCATCACCATCGCTATCATCACTACCACCAGAATCGTCATCACCATCACCACCACCACTTTCACCACCACCAGCATCATCACCACCGCCACCATCATTATCATCATCTTCGCCAAATCATTCACTTCAAGGTTTACAGAACGAAATTCGAAAATACAATAGTTATTAACTTATTAGTAACATCAATATTAACAAAAAGAAATAAGGAAACATTAGACAAACTGATACTCAGAATTTTAAATTATTCTTGTATAAGACCATTAACTTAATTACACTCCTAAAAAAATGATGACCGCAGTTGGATGTGGAACCAGAGCAAGCTTAGAAACCTAATCCGTAATGCTGAAAAAGAAGAAAAAGATTATAACGTTGAAGATGAAGAAACACGATGATAGTGGTAGTGCTTTTATGACAGAAAGGAAAGATCTTAGAGATACGAAGGCTTTCACATCGTTGCAAACGGTCTTGGGAGTGGCAAGATAGTTTTTATGAACTTTTAGCATTTATAGGCCTGTCTCATTCTAGGGTACGCTGCACCGTCCTGCTTAAGGGGATTACATAATTTTGAGTGAAAATATCAGAAGAGAGAGTCATTGTTATTACATATACCTACTATGCGAGAGAAAATGGAATAAACAACTACGGAAAGCAATTTTGAACTGTGGAGATGCACTTTAGCAATAAATATGTGCCCAGCTAAAACATCACACACCAGCATAAAATCTCTTAAAACATCTTCAGTTCATTGATAGAATACAGAACGTTCTATGGCATTGAGATATGATGCCATTATAATAATGGTTGGGAGAAAATGGATGTAATGCAGGACAGATGTTGTAAACTAGTGTTACAGTTCCCCTTTTGAGCGCTTAGGAGAATAGCAATGTTGGAATGTGGTAGATACAGCAATAGAAGAGAAATTGGTAATAATAGCAAAATTTTAGTTTAGAATTTTAAAAATATGATAACGAGATTGTTAAGATTTGTTATAGATATCTGGTAACAAATTACAATAAAATAAATTGGGCTAGCACTTCAAAAATGAACTTCATAAAATTGGACTGGGACATGTGTGGAGAGAAAATCATGAATATTATAAGACAAAGGTGTAACGATATAGAAAAGCGACGAATGAATGTTTAGTTACATGAATAACAAAACTTCACTACAAGATTACAGGAGAGTTAAAACTGTATGGAATCAAGAGTCATATACAGCACACTTGAATCTTAATACGTAGTACTCACGTCACCAGAGGGGAGGACACACCACCAAAACAATGAAAAAAAATTCTCTATGAATATGTGTCTATTTGTACCGCGTTTCCGAGTTATCGGTACGTTTTGTTGCAGTAATTATAAGAGAGGCTTAACACTACAGAAAATGCAGAAAATGACCGCCTGTGGGTTCAATGCAAACATGCAGTCGTCGTAGGGTAGAATCCAGTGGATTTAAGTCTGGGGAACGCACAGGCCATCAAGTGGGTCCTGCGCTTCCTGTCCATTTATTAGGAAATAGTTCATTCAACACATTTCTGGAGCTTTATTTGTGAGGTTATCTGAAAGAACATGTGTACTCAGAACACATTCCCACCGTTGAAATACTTAGTCTGCGTATAGGCCTACAGGTGACTGCTAACAAATTCGACGAACACATGGTGCATTTGAAAGAGTGCGGGATTCTACATGACGACTGCACGCTTGCATTCAAGCGGCAGGTTAAGCATTTCCTGCAATGTTAAGCCTCTCTAACATTACTACAACATAACTGTATCGATAACTCGGAAACGCGGTGCAAATGGACACATGTTCATATAGCATTTTTGCATTGTTTTGGTGTGTCCTGCCTCCTGGTGACGTGAGTCTCTCATATTAAAGATTCACCCTGTATAACGATATGCGACAGAAATGCTAGAATTGGTTTTGCATGGATTAGTTTAGAAGTGTACACCACCTCATTCTAGTGCCGAGGTCATGGAAAGCATGGAGCTCTACCTCCATGCCCCCAAGTGCCTTCATGGCATGTGACGGGGATAAATTTTTTAGGTTAGAAGTGTGGAAACTGAAAGGTTTTAGGAATAATATAGAAAGTGATAGACGTTTGTTATGTGATGACATAGAAGATATAAAACATATAGAGTATTGTTGACATTATGTAAAGAGAAATTGGAGTGAACATAGTTTTATGAAAAATGAATGGCTACGTTTTAGTAATGAAATTGTATTATCTCGTATCAAGAATTATAAGTGAACAGATAATAAAATCCCTATGAACATATTTTGGAAAGTGCGAGAAAAGCGATTGAGGGAAATAAATAGGCCTAACGTATGTTAAAAGAAATGTGAAAAAAATTTTTAAATGTGTGTATGTCTGCATATAATGTAAGTAGACCTACTTATGTATGTTTAGAGTATACGGGGTGGAAATGAAATAGCCTTGCAGATTTCCAGAGCGAATAGCTCATGTTGTTGTAACAAAAAACTACAATATCATATTGGTGGAAAGTTAATAGTTTTTTTTTTTTTCCAGAAAAAAAAACTTTTTTCCCAAATGTTTAACAATCTCTTATTCGGTAACTATTTCCATGGGAAATCTAATAAAGAATAATTTATCCCTCTGGCGTATTTCAATAGTGTGTACGGTTTTCGTATAAATTTAATCATAAAAGCCCCTAAATTCAAGCTATTTAATGAAGCGCGCGTGTGACGTCTGGGCAGAAAGCACATTATGTACCAAGACTCACAGAGTTCGTTGACCTCTTACACCTGTATCACGAGTAGAGCGTATTAGTGACGATGTTGCCGGACGGCTGAAACTTCAAATTTAATTTTCTGAATTAACCGTGATTTTCATCACAAAACGTAATATAGGTTTTCTTTTCATTTACGTGTGCTCTATTGTCCCTTTCAATCTACAAGGTAATTTCACTTCCACCCTGTATAATTGTATGTTAATAAGTGAATGATAGCTATTTGATCGCAGATCAATGCTGTCAACACTGTAACGCACTGCAGGCAAATAAATAAACTAGACATGCTAAGCAATATCTTGTGGCTTGCACCTTGTCCGCAATGGTGATCTTTCCTTGATATTCAGTTTTCACTGCTTATGATAGAACGGAGAGTTTTGTAGAATTTAGAGAGGATTTCGTTACAAAATCTTACCCGAAGCCCGTGTTAATGAATTCAGACCTGTGGCAAACTACAGTGTGTCTTGGCGTCTCAGCTCGCGTTGCTGGTGTTGTAGACAGGCACGCGCTCACTATAGGCCTATGTAGATTAATCTTATGAGGGAAATTGTATTTTTACACAGCAAAGATATGACGTCTCAACTACAGTAATACATGTCTAGACTCGAATCCGTTCCGCCAGACATTCTTTAATGCCGGAAAGAGCAGACGAAGGTTTCATATCCGCGATCTGACATTTTATATTGATCACAGCGCCTCGGCGCCGCAGTGAAAGCCTTATTCCATAGCGCGAGCCTCGTTCAACGTATACGGACTGCTAGAAGTTTGAGACTGTTTACATTTAGAGTCCTGCCGTTATTGCATCAGTCCTTAATGTCATGCGGAGTGGCCGTCCTAACCAGCCATAACAAGTACAGTACCGTACTCTTTGGGACTTAATAGGGACCATCCTACTTCACCATGTACTTTAGCTAATGGTCTGCTGTATCGCATTTCGCAAAATAAATACTCTAAGCAGATTTTATTCAATAGTATCCATTATGTACAGTTCCAGGAAAGAAAATGGCCCGCGTGAATTTTCTAAGTTCCAGTTTCATTGGAGAAAAGAAAATGACCCGCCTGAATTTTCTAAATTCCAGATTCAACGTATTGCGCATGCTCAGTGCTACAAAGCACTGGTACACACGAGATTGCTTTGGCAATTATTGAGAGTCGTTTTATGTTGACTATTGTCGTAACCGAAAGACATTTGAAAAGATCCGATGAAAATTTGATCTGTAGACGAACTTCTTTATATTCATCCTTCTTCACTGTAGAGATACATCGTCTCTTGAATTAGTTACCTAATGACGTCAGAGATTGCCGGATATTATCACAGTTCAAAATTAAATTGGAAAATTTTGTCTTATTCTATAGTTTTTGGCTTTGATAGAATTGTTTGTGTTTTTACTCTAAATTGAAATTGCAAGTTTCTTATTTATATTTGTTAATTACCTGGGATATAGTTAATTATGATACTTAATCACTCATTTAAAGTTTGTGTGACTGTACCCTGTATGTATTTTCGTGTCGCTTTACTTTGTTTATATGTAGTGTGATTTTTCTTTTTCAGTTATTGTGTTTGTTTTTCTGGTGGTGTGGAAGAGAAGGCCTGATGGCTTTAACTACACCTACATAAATAAATATTTGTAAATCGTGTAGTAAAGTAGAATGGTGGTAAATGAAATTAACCTTCATAGTTAATTAAAAACTCTTTCCTCAAGAGTATCCTAACCCTGAACTTTATAGTCTGCGAGCAAGAATGGTAGCATAGAGCTATCGGAATGATTGCGATGAATTGCCATAATCGGAGTTTTCGTACTGTATCATGTTTAATGAAGAGGCTTAGGTATTAATTTGATCTTATTTTCAGATTAATTTCGTGCTTTTTGCATTAGTTGTGAAATATCTTCCTGGAAAATTATTGAAATAGTACTGGGTTGAAAACCGTTGTTGAATCTTTGTGGTGTGAATCCTGCTTTGTAAAGATCTTCGAGAGTCGGGCCATCTTTTGTTTCTGGGATTGTACATATTACAAAAATCTTAATATAAATTCAGTTCACATTTAGTTTCTTTTATCAGAATATCTATGCAATTTTGCGTAGTTAGATTTAGCTTAAGAAATATTTAAACACAACTTATATTCCTCACAAGGTAATACGTATGAGTATTTCTACACCTTAAAAATTCAACCAGACACACAACATTACTTTGGGGCCATACCGATTTTGTTCAACAACGACTTTGGCAGGCTGACGGGGGTTGAGCCACTGTTTTGAGGTGTTAGGGTTGCGGTAATATACTCATTTTTCATCGCATGTGACAATTCTTCTGATAAATCTATCATCCATGAGATTAGCGATAAGCTGACGACAGATATCCACTCTGCGTTGAGCCTGTTCAGTTGTCAATTCATGAGATGCAGACCTACAACTCCTGTATGATTTTCTAAGTGTCGTAATATAGCAGTGTAGCACCAAAGACAGTTGGAGTACGTTCGCTATTTCCTTGTCTAACAAACTCAGTTCTTTCTATGACACCATGCAGGGCATTTTGACGAAAAATGGTATGGAAAATTCCCAATTTCTTGCGAGATAGCATCTTTTAATTGCTTGAGGGTTGTTCGGTGTACCACGTTATGTCGCACTTTGGCATAACCCCACAACCATAGTCAGTTGAATTGTAATCTAGAGGCCATTCGGTATTCTTCAAAAGTGCCTACTGATGACTCGATCGTCAAAGATCCGTGTAGTTAATTGTTTTGCAGAGGTGTAGATGAGGCGGTGCCCCATCTTGCATGAAGTTTACATTTCTCAGGTCATGATTCCTCGGTCTAGGGATGACGAAAGTTGTGTAGCATACTGTAATAGCATTCCCCTTTTACTGTGAGAGTCTTACGATTTCCATTGTTGCCTTCTCCGAAGAATTATAGAGCAAAGATGTGTGAAATGAAGGCCTACAACACAGTGGCCTTAAATCATACGGACCTTATTGAATTAAAACCTGAAAGTGATTTAAGACCAAATTCCACCACGAAGAAAGAAGTGTGTTTCTTCTATCGAGACAACTTTGTCCAACCAATGAATATTAAACTGAATCTCTGCCAGTGCAAATATAGCAAAAATAATCTGCTTTCTTCTTGTCTTTTTCTTAGCACTGGTTTTAGTTTATAAGGGTACAGAATAAGATGTTTTTTTTTTTTTAGATTTCTTAAAACTGTGCTATAACTTATTTGAAGATGTCTGTATACCTGGCTAACACTGTTAATTTCTATTTATTTCCAACGTCTAAAGCACCTCAGCAACAGTGATATCATTGATTAGCTTTCGTCCTGCAGATTTCTTTTTAACACCAATAGAACCAGTTTCCTCACACCTCCTGTTTAAATCTTCGTATTTACGAATGGAACATGCGCTTTCTATTGAATTGTCAAGTGTTCTAAATTTCATCAGACCTTGAGAAAGACTGCTATTACTTTTACAATAACATTTGACCAGCTGTATTCTAATTATCTAATGATAGAACTATGGCTTGAAGCATCCAAATTCTTGCAGCAGTACTAATAAAATCATTAACAAAGTAACATTGGAAATGCGAAATGTAAGAAATTATAAAATGCTATTATTTGCAACACAGTGGTCTTTTGTTCTTTTCCCTACCTCAAATATTATTACAGTATATTTATAACATTTTCAAGTTTGAAGTGACATTACTCATTATCTAATAACTGGTAGTGTTTATGGCCTTCGAACTTCGATGTCTTTATATGTGCAATTCAATGTGTTCACTTTGCTTGGTACATGCATTTCGCAAGTTTGTTTGGCAGCCCTGAATTTTGTGATCGAAGAACCCGCCGGACCATAGAGACGCGCCCTACATTGCAACTGAACTCAAAGCAATTATAAGTTGCAGTTTTTCTTCTGCTAGACAACTTTCCAGAGTGACAGATTCTCCACAGAATTCTTGTGCTCTGCGATTGTGATCCGGATTTCCAGCTGTCAAATAACCCCTTCGAAAGCGATCCCCCTTTTTGTCCTTCTCTCGGTCGAGCTGTCATCGTCATTCTGCTATTGTTTCTTTGGCATTGCCGGTTAATTTTATTGTTCTCATTCTTTGCTCTGCATCCTACATCAGGCAGTTAATGTTATGGTACATAAAATTTACTAATATAGTACATCAGGCAGTTAATGTTATGGTACATAAACGGGCTGATAAAAACTCTTCCTAAATTATTTTCGGTAGGGGTATATAGACGTTTTATTCACATCAAAATGTTTCCGCTTCTGTCTTTCGGCAGTTTGGTACATTTTTTTCCACCGTACGGGAATTACAAATAAGTGGTAATCGTCTATAAGTAGGAAGACCTTTTCTTTTGTGGGAATTTCAAACACTCAACCATGGATAAATATAATAGGATGCGAAACTTACTGAGTTTCTCGTAACACATACTAGAGGCGCTGTTGTAGAAATTGATCTTGCTGCCATCTATTTGTGGGAGGGGCGTTATTACATCTAGCAGCGCACCAAGTAGCGAAAATAGTAATTACTCCATGCATTTAGCAGCGCACCTGGTGACGAAAATGTTAAGCTGTGCAGAAAGTATTCCCTCCCACCCTCATCGATATTCAAAACTAACCCAATTTAAAATAAAACAGTTACAGTTTTATTCCTCACAGCATATTCTACTGAAAATTCTTACCGGAGTCAACAGGAAGATAAAAGAGACGATGTGTTTTACACTACCCGATTTAAAAAAAAAAGAGACAGAGACAAAAAATAAAGCAAAAGGTTAGATAATTGGGATTGTATTCTTTAGGTATTTATTGTATAGCACAATGGAAAAGTCTGCAAGAACTACTTAGATAGTTCAATTTATTATATTACTTTACAATACATTCAACAACACTATTTTTACAACTTCCATAAACATCACTGTTTAACATACACTGCTTATACACACACGTATCACTTTATGTTCACTTATTAGCAAGTTTTAGTCCGCCATCTCGGGTTCTCGGCTCCTCGACTCTCCCGTACAGCAATATCTCGAACGGATAAATAGAGAACTCTGGGTAATGTACCCAACACGTAGTTCTAATGTTCACCACCTACGACGTTGGGCGCTGATCACCTTATTTCAGACCCCCAAATCCAGATGGTGCTGACCGCAGTTTCGCATCCTATTATATATTTATCCATGACTCAACGCTTATAGGTAGCGAATCTGCCTAGTTAAATTTGCCAGCGCCACCTAGATTATCGGCATATTCCCGAATGTTCTATACTAATAGTAGCACGGGATTGTGGATACGCGAGAGAGGGGGAAATAAGAAATTTCTTGATTAAGCGAGTAGTATTGCATCGACACTCGGACATTCGCCTTTGTCTAGACATTTAGACCAGTTATTCGGAAATCTCACACCGTCTGATATTGTAAAGACTCGGACATTCGCCTTTGTCTAGACATTTAGACCAGTTATTCGGAAATTTCACACCGTCTGATATTGTAAAGACTCGGACATTCGCCTTTGTCTAGACATTTAGACCAGTTATTCGGAAATCTCACACCGTCTGATATTGTAAAGACTCGGACATTCGCCTTTGTCTAGACATTTAGACAGTTATTCGGAAATCTCACACCGTCTGATATTGTAAAGACTCGGACATTCGCCTTTGTCTAGACATTTAGACCAGTTATTCGGAAATCTCACACCGTCTGATATTGTAAAGACTCGGACATTCGCCTTTGTCTAGACATTTAGACCAGTTATTCGGAAATTTCACACCGTCTGATATTGTAAAGACTCGGACATTCGCCTTTGTCTAGACATTTAGACCAGTTATTCGGAAATCTCACACCGTCTGATATTGTAAAGACTCGGACATTCGCCTTTGTCTAGACATTTAGACCAGTTATTCGGAAATCTCACACCGTCTGATATTGTAAAGACTCGGACATTCGCCTTTGCCTAGACATGTAGACTAATTATTCGGAAATCTCATATCGTCTGATATTGTAAAGACACTCGGACATTCGTCTTTGCCAAGACATGTAGACTAGTTATTCGGAAATCTCATATCGTCTGATATTGTAAAGACACTCGGACATTCGTCTTTGCCAAGACATGTAGACTAATTATTCGGAAATCTCATATCGTCTGATATTGTAAAGACACTCGGACATTCGTCTTTGCCTAGACATATAGACTGTTATTCGGAAATCTAATATTGTCTGATATTATAAAGTCACTCGGACATTCGCCTTAGCCTAGACATGTGACCAGTTATTTAGAAATTATTTATCGTTACTCGGGAACTCACATTTGCCTAGACATGTCATTTGAAAATTAGCTCTCGTCTGGTGGTGATGTAGACAAGTTACTCGCAAATTCGCTTTTGCGTAGAGATGTAGACGAGAGGGTTTGGAATTGTGCCGCGGAGATTGGTATTGCATTAGTATTGAAGTTTCGAGAACGCGGATGTTATACGTTGGCTACGATGGGTTATTCTGAAAGGTTCCAGTGATAGTAACATGAATTGGGTATTGAGAGATTCGTCTGGTTGGTAAAATATTAACTTGGTGTTTTCTAAATTCTTTGAGAAATTTCCTCTTCACATTAGTCTACGGTATATTTGTAATACTTTAATATTGTACAGATGTGTGTTAATAATTTATTAGTAGGCGAGTTAAGATTAATACAACTTTGAGCCTGAAGTAATGTATTAGAGTATATTGTACTGATTATTTATCGGCCACTTAATTCTAATTTTTTATTATTTCAGTTTTACATTCTTACATACAGTATTTTCCATTTTTAATTCTCTGTTTTTTCATGTCAGTTAAACTAATTATATATTTGTACACTTTTATATATTCAATTAATTATATCTAGCATTGCTTATTTGTATGCTTTCACTGAGCAACTTGATCAAATCCACATCACCTTCACCACCTGACCTAGTAGCCGTATATATGTCAGTATATACCAGCCGTGGCGAAAATGTGATCGTGCGCCGAGCCACTGTGTAACCTGCAACGTGCATAGCACCTATGGAGGTAGACGGACACCCGAAGGGGAAGTGAAGCAACTGTCTGACTTATTAACGGATTTTCATTTTCCTTACTTCAAGCACTTAAATGTAATTTTATACAGTATAAAGTTACAAAGAAATGTTTAGTACGTGTAACGAAGAAAAAAATGAATGAGAAAACATAGGACACATTATCATAATCTAAAATTAATTGTCTTCAGAATGTCTCGGTGACAGAGTTTCAAAATCAGGAATTATGTCACTTACTGCCAGTTGTAGTTTATCACGAATGTATTTATCTGTCAGTCGTGATCTAAATTTGATTTTTATCTATTTTCATTGTTGAAAATAATTTTTCACAAACGGAAGTTGTAGCGAACAGAGCAAGCGAAAGAACGAAGCTTCAGATGATAATAATAATAGTAATAATAATAATAATAATAATAATAATAATAATACTTAACCTTTTAATGTTTCATGAGTGACATGTAGTATAATGCCGTTTTATGCTATACAACCGTTTTCCTCGTAATACTTATGAACAAATCATACATTTAATATTCTCATCATATTGGCAGCAAAAAAAAAAAAAAAAAAAAAAAAAAAAAAAAAAAAAAAAAAAAAAGCGTCCTCCCATCCTACTTGAAACTTTCGTTTTTGTAGAGGTACATGGTTTCGAGAGAGACATTGCGACGTTACGCCACTCGCAGGTCAGAGACAAATACAAATGGAACGGAGTTTGACTCAGTAAGTGAGAGGGTGGGGGCTGGGGAGATAGGAAGCAACAGAAATGCATAGCTATCATTGCGAGCCGCAATGTACCCGCGAGTCACATTTTCGCCACGGCTGGTATATACAGAGTGAACCGTATTAACTTTTGCCTGCAGCTACTGAGAACGTGATGTAAACGCAGCGTCGAGACTTCGCCATTTGCGGTATGAAGAGTGTCCCCAATCGTATTTGTGTTGTCTCTGCGTGCTCTGATCCCTACCTCTGCTCAGGAAACGATAACGTATTAGGCTGTTATTGAAGACCACCATTCTTAATAGGTTACACGCTTCCAACCCTCAAACCGGATGAAGCGGAACTTTACAGACTTCGAAGTCCTTGCGTACTACGTAATTTTGTAGATAAACTATTACTTGAAATAGAATGAAATTTAACTGAGGGGGGGCACGGATGGCCCAGCACTGCGACCTGTTGAGATCTATTGCACTAACCCTCGATATGGAATGAGTTGCGTGCCACAGATCCCCTACGCGCACCAACCCTAATCACATGACTCCCTTAACGCCCGGTCCCTACAGCCGATAGAAATCCATATACCGTTCCTGCTTCGGCAACCGAGTAGGTCCGCCTCTGGTGCTCGTTGCAGAAGCCATCCAACGTCGCTTAACTACGTTCCACGGAGGCCGGTCGAGAGAACCAGCAGCTTCGGGAGGCCACCTATAGAGTGATCTGAAAAACCAGAGGAAAGGATGATGGGGGAGGAAAGGAAATGGCGAAGATGAATGGGATTCCAATCGCCTGATAAAGTTACTTGATATTGATCCATAGGAGTGAGGGAAAAACCCCGAAAGAACCTCACCCAGGCAACTCGTCCTGACCGGGAATCGAACCCAGCGAGTTAGACTCGCTAACCCCTGAGCCACAACGGTGGACTTAAATTATTACTTACTTTAATCCAGACATTTGTGAGCTCATTATAGAACTTCACTGTTATATTTGACTCTGTTTTTATATCATAAAAATTGAGAAGAAAAGTGTATTGCCGCCAATTTCAACATTTTGCAATTTTGGCATAAAGGTTTCAAATAAACCACCTCTTTCTCTTTCTTTGAGTAAAAATTGATAATTTTATTCACATTTCCAGGATAAATAACACCAGACTCTTAGATATTAATATTGAACAAAGTCGTCATTAATTGAGGAGGAAATGTTGTAATTTGTGGGTAGATAGCCTAGACCACGTTGGAAAACTCATTCTCTGGAAAATGTGTGTGTTTATCTCGTCCCTCGCGGTGTCAATGTTTTTTCATATTTTCACTTGGCCCAAAAACTGACGGAGATGTGGTGTGACATGATGTTAGCAAGAAATCAGGCCTCCATCTGAAGAAATATCTATTTCCGTAAATGTCTAGAAACAGATTTTTGCAACGTAACAGTGCTTTCCTTAAACATTGTAAAATTTGAAAACCATTTTGGGTCCGATGAGCTATAGTTACAAATTATCAGATTTTTATTAAGACCGTCAGACTTATTAAATTACAAGTGTGATAAACACAAATGTGCTGTTTTTTTACATACTAGATTAATGTTTTGGGTTCCACTGAACCATCCTCAGATCATTAATACACCTACAGATAACTTACATTATAAACAAACAGTGAAGGCATAGGCATTAAATGTGAAGTAGATCTGAGTATATAATAGGATACAAAGGTACATATGAAATCACAAGTAGAAAGGGTTAAAAATGTTGAACATTAGCAATAAAATCTATATATAAAATATAGAATTGTTAAAATGTGAGTAATCATTCTAATCTATATCAAATAGAACTGTTTAGAGAAAGGTGACATATAGCAACGTCTAAGGACGTGTGGTCTTAAAACAAATCCATGTATTGTAAAATTATATAACAGGTGCAGCATGAAGACTGCATTCACAAAATATCAGTTCGGTGAGCTGGTACAAATTGATGATGTAACGAACGTAAATTGATTAGGTCTACAGCTTCATGCGTAAAGAAAGAAGACGTAACGTTCGTAACATGTGAGGTCTTGTAATCTGAAAAATACATGGAAAAGATTACTAGGTTGTGGAAGATTAATATTGGAAACTATTTTTGATAAATTTGGAAAAGTCATCTTCCATTCACACTCAAGTAAAATCAGGTAAACTCAAGCGAATTCATATCGCGAATCTGTTCCCTCCCCCCTCCAAATATACTCGTAAAAGGGCAATAAAATAATTTCCGTTTCTACAAGTGCTTCTAACACGGTGGCCTACTTATACTAATATTCTTTTCACATAATGAATCGTCACATTTGTAAAACAAAGTAGTTACACACGAAATACGGTGATTTTTTTTAAATAGAAAGCATATAAAATGAATTATATTGTGCATTTTGAAAACCCGAACTGATGGAACATTTTGATTGTTATTTTTGAATTCAGGAGGTCGAAATTAGTAAGAATTTGTTAGTTTTATGTCTAGCGCAAAATGGCTGTTGACCAGTGTAATTTAAACATTGTACAGTATAATAGTGAGTAAATAAAATCCAAATAATCACCGATACTGCTATACATGGGATTCAGCTTTGTCATAGTCTTCACATATTGAATTTTTATTGGAATATTTGGGTTAATTGCCGTATAGGCGTCACGTTCTTCAGCGGCGAGTCTGTGGTTGTGGGACGGAGTGTGGCGAAACCATTGATTTTACAGCCCCGCCTCCAGCCGAACTCTGCCTAGTGAGAGATTACGGTGCCCAATATATTAGGTGACGGCACGGCCCCCCGCTTGCCGCTTCATTCACTCGATAGTTCATCGATCCGACATGGCGACACTTGCGTTAATCCATGAGCTGTACCATCCATACTAGTATTACTACCCTCCGTTCCCCGTTATCTGTCTGCTATAGCCTGTGTTTATAGTATCATATCCTGGCTAGCTTAGCTGGGATGTATCAGACAAGAAGCATTTGTGTGCTTTTGGGTTCCGAATTACGCGTCCTGCTTTTTTGTGACGTCGGATAGTACCAAAAAAGACCGAGGAAAGTATGGATAATTGGAATATGGTGCTTTCGAAGAAACATAGGTACAGGGTGTTAAAAAAAGTATCCAATATTTTAGGAGGTGATAGTATGCATCAAAATTAGAAAATAATGTCTAATAAACATGGGTCCTGAGACTCATACTTGAGATCTGAACACTTGTTCATAAGAGGTGCTTAATGTGACGTCCATTTATGGCAATGCATTCCTCTGCCCTTCGGCGTAAGGAATCACGCACTCTTTGAAATTGACCTGGTTGTTACTGATAATCAAAAGTCTAGAGGATTTATGTTTGGGGAACGAACAGGCCAAGGTGTGACGCCTCCCCGATCAATCCAGAGGTCCTGAAATGTCAGCGGCAGGTGTTCCACGCACATTGCGGAGAAAATGTGCTGGTGTGCCATCATGCATGAAGCACATCTGCAGTCTTTGCTAACATGGCAGATACTGCAGAAAGTAGGCAATACGTTAATAAGGAAGTCCTGATAATTAGCCCCGGTTAATCTCTGTGGTTGAGAAACGTTGCTGATGCCTTACTTCTTAAACTGCATGGGGATTTTCATCAATCCACACATGCTGATTCCGAAATTTCACAACACTATCTCTGCTGAACCCCGCTCATATCCGCAACGAAACTTTTGTTTTCAGTATTGCTTCCGAGGTATCAGTATTCCATCAAGTACGGTATGATTATCTGGTACCTGCTGTATTGTAGAAGAAGTGTTCAGATCTCAGAAAGTATGTGTTGTAGGACCCATGTTTACTAGACATTTTTTTTTCTTATTTTGATGCATACTATCACCTCCTAAAATATTGGATACTTTTTTTAACATCCTGTATAAGTTTATATCGCCTTATCCAACAGGTTTCTTATAATTAAGTTTATGAACTGCGTTTATCGTCACTATCGCTGCTAGACACTGTATTAATGACTATACTGTATAATATAATACCTGGAAAGTTCCTTCTATTTCCCAATGTTTCTTTTCTAGCATTTCCATTTACGAGTATCTGCAAACTCCATTGTCATGTCTCCTTGCAAGGAGCAGAAAGTCTGCTGTCGAAATTATTCAGTGTTCAGCCCGTCTCACAGACTAGCCATTCTTACCTCTTACTCCACGAGGAAATCTTGAGCCCGTCATTAGGACCTCAAAACACGAAAATTTCCATTGTATACGATGGTGGATCGGAATAGAAGTATGAAATTACGGAGAAAATTGTAAAAATGCTAATGGACAGTGTGAATTACAATGTCCGACTGCGCAGTGAATTGATGTCTCGCACTTAGAGTGTTATTTTAAAAACTTCCCTCCAATCATCAAATCTTGCAAAGAAACGCAAAAAAAAAAAAAACGAACCAAAAAAAAAAAAGATCAGAGCAGTTGTGACAAAATTGAGATATTTATATCTTCGTAGATTAATTTTTCCATCAGCAATTCGAAACGTTTCGAAAGATGTTAAGATTTTTTAACAGAATATATATTTTAACTTTACATTTGTAGGCTACCCATACATATGTTTCTGTTAATTTTATTTCTTGACACTTCATTTTTGAGTACAAATAAATTTTCTTCCAGTTTATATGCTTTTCCCTTTTTCATCTTCATGTTTAATTATTCTGCCATTAGATCCTCTAAAATAATGTTCCCTCCTTCTTGCTCGTTATGTAATTCATCAATGCATGTTGTCGCCATTTAAGTAGCTATATTTGGAATTAGTTTTGCTTTAGAATTTTTTTCTCTCAGTGCCTATATTCCCTTTTCATAAAATGAATCAGGGATTGCAGAAACAGCACATGTCACTATTTGTGGCGAAATGAGTTTATTCGAGTTTCATGGACTGTTGATATAGGGCTGTCATTCCATGCAGAAACCACATACGTCAGTATAGCCGTCTCACATTTGGAGACCTGTGAAATCCTGGAAGCGTGCAGAAACAACTCATATCAAAGACATGTACCGACACATTGGTTCCGATTCCAGACGACAGATATCTACGACACAAGGATACAAAAATTGATCCCACTGAATGACAAATGTCTCAATTCTGGTGGTAAATACGTTGAAAAATAACTCGACAATTGCTACGAGTATTTGTGTTCCAATAAACTTTCCATGAAATTCTGTTCTCTTTCTGTAAACGGCCCCAGGAAGACTTATTTTTTACGGCCTTCATAATTGTGCTCGAGTGGCCAAAATTTGTGTAAGCACTTCTTTTGACATTATTAAAATGATGGAAGGAAAAATATTATTTTTTTTTATCTGTCCCCATGAGAATGTTTGCTTGTAGGCACAAAGAAGAATACCATATTTACCTCCTTCATTGGCATATCCAGACAAAATCGTGTCAATTCGAAGGGAGGAGCTTGATGATATACGCAAACTAATGCGTTACATACCACATGAATATCAAGAATTTTACAATAATATTCTTCAGTGGCCTATTGTGGAAAAATAAGTTCATTTATATGCTGAACGTATGTATTAAGTACACAGTAGCCCTATGCATATATTATATATCTAATTTGACAAATAAACTTTAGTTGAACTGAAATTATTATACTACAGTTTCGATTCCTTGCAGACACAGCACATGTCAAGCTAATATACATAGATTTATTTCATCAAAAATTCATTAGATTCCAATAAATTTGGTATAAAATGACACATCTATTAGGCTTCTGTCTGAAGAAGCCAGTACTATTACCAATGATGTGGTCTACCACCAGTAGGCCCTAATGCCGTTTTTTGTGTCTACTGAAAAATTTAGTTTTCATGACATGTGCTGTTTCTGCAATCCTCGATTCAAATTTAATATTAAGGAAATTATTCAGACATTGTAATTTGTAGCACCGATTTATTACTACCCGATATTTCGCTTATTACGTATGAATATTCTGTGATTAAGTGCTTACTTCGTTGCACTTATTAGTCTGAATCGACAAAAAAAAATACATTATTGTTAGTCATTACCAGGGAAAGGATTTATATGTAAATACATATTTACTTATAAAGCTAATATAATTTATATTTTGCATTATCTTTATGTTTCACAATGTGTAGGGTTGAAAAATCCTACTTTTATTTTCCATATTTTTCCATATTTTAGAGTTTAGTACATATTTTCGTTAATTTCCATATATTTTCCATATTTCATATAAAACAGTCCATATTATATTAGGTTTAACAATAAAACAAAACAAAATTCCATTAACTTTTAAAAATACATTTCAACAATAGAGATTTAAACACATGTTCAGTAATCCCTTTAACATCAGAGTTATTTGAAAATTAGCAGTCCTATCAACAATGGGAAAGTAAGTTACAAAACTGTATTAATTTAATTTAAAATTTTTAACAGACTTCAGTTGTGCAGCTCAACAGTTAAATGCCAGTCAGAGTACACATAGGTTCAGTTTTGTAAATCATACTATAAAGACGGTAAATATGCCAAAAGTACGTCATTCAGTCAATTTAAAATCAAAACTAACAAGTTACATTTCAGAATTTAAAGAAGATGGTTTATCAACTGACAATAAAATATTATTTTGTAATTTGTGTCAGTGTGCAGTATCATCTACACAAAAGTTCCTGGTGCAACAACACATTACAACTAGTAAACATCAGGCTAACAAACAACTAAATTCCAAGCAGAGACAATTGTTTTTAACACAACCAACAACATCGAATGTAAGATCTGAGTTTAACATCGACCTGTGCCGTTCTCTCATCTCTGCTGATATTCCTCTCTACAAACTAAAGAATAAGGTCTTCAGGGAATTCCTTGAAAAATATACTCAACATACAATCCCGGATGAGTCAACACTTAGGAAGACGTATGCTCCATCCATCTACGATGAGACAATACAGAAGATAAGAGATGAAATTAAAGATAGTTCAATTTGGGTTTCCATTGATGAGACTCCCGACAAAGAAGGTAGACTTGTTGGTAATGTAGTTATCGGTTTGTTAAGTGAACAATATTCTGAACGAATTCTTTTACATTGTGATGTTCTAGAAAAGTGCAATAACAAAACTATAGTTAAACTGTTCAACGAAGCTATGGGTATCCTGTGGCCAAAGGGTATTATGTACGATAATGTGTTATTCTTTATTAGCGATGCTGCCCCTTATATGGTCAAAGCTGGACAAGCATTATCTGTTGTATATCCTAAATTGACTCATTTTACTTGTGTGGCGCATGCATTTCATCGTGTGGCAGAAGTGGTCAGAGACAATTTCCCTAAAGTAGATTTGTTGATTTCATCAGTGAAAAAAGTATTTCTCAAAGCTCCCAGTAGAGTTAACGTGTTGAAAGAAATGTACCCTGAAATTCCATTGCCACCAAAGCCAATTTTAACTAGATGGGGTACATGGCTAGAAGCAGTTGAATATTATGCCGAACATATAGACTCTATTAACAATGTTCTCCTTGCATTGGACTCTGAAGATGCAGTCTCAATTGATACTGCGAAAACAGTTACCTGTGACATAAGTGTGAAGAATGACTTAGCTCACATTCAGCATACATTTTCATGCATCATAAAAACGCTCAAAAGTCTCCAAAATAGGCACCTTTCACTATCTGAAAGTTTTGAAATTATAAATAGTACTGTGGAACAACTGAATCGTGGTAGAGGTAAAGTTGCAGATGCAGTAAGAGCTAAGGTGGACACTGTACTTTCAAAAAACCCTGGATATGAAGAACTACAAAAGGTTGTTGCTGTGATGAGTGGTGAATCAACAGTGAAGATTAACTTGGACTTATCCCCAGCAGACATTGTGAAATTGAATTATGTACCAGTTACTTCTTGTGACGTCGAACGCTCTTTTAGTCAGTATAAATCTATCCTCAGAGACAATAGAAGAAGATTCACTTTTCAGCACTTGAAAGAAATGTTTGTAACCTATTGTTATGGTAACAGACAATAAAAATTGTGTTTTGTTGAAACTACATTGGAAGATAAGGTACGTCCATTATATTTTTTGTTTAGTTTGATTAAAATGTACCAATATTTAACGTACATAGTCATTTTTTTATAATTTTAAGTCCATATTTAATTCCATATTTTGGTAAAAATCCATATTTAATTCCATATTTTGGTAAAAATAACTACATATATATTTACATATTTCATATATTTTTAGTCCATATAAATCCGTTCCCTGGTCATTACCTTATACACGTTAAATGCTTATTATGAAAAAGGTGTCCTTGAAATGTGATTATCTTCATCCATTATACAAGGTGGTCCAATACATTGAGAAATTTTGAAATGGAGATTTAAGGAAGAGAATAAATACTTGAAATACTCGTATATTTATTAATACCTATTAATAGTACAGTGTATGCCATTGATGAATTTCATCCCGACAATTATGTCTTGAAGATGACATCCAATAGGTGACCACCGTCTCTGTGCATACATTTTGCGTTACTCTACGCAACATTTCAACAAGAATTTCGCTTATTTCTTCTCGGATATTCGCTTTCAGCTCTTCTGTCGTAGCAAATCGACTACGGTACACCTTGCTCCTAAAATGACCCCACAAGAAGACATCGCATCTGTTATATCCGGGGATCTTGGTGGCCATGAAATGTCACTGTTTTTGGAAATCACACGGTTGGTAAACAACTATCGTACAGCTGCCATCGATATTCGTGCTGTGTGTGATGTTGCACCATCTTGCTGTAGCCAGGTGATTTGTGGAAAATTTTGCAGTTCGTGCGCAACAAATGTTTCCATCATGGCAAAATACCGAACAGAATTGACAGTGATCGCGCGCCCATCATCATCCTCAAAAAAGTAAGGGCCCATGACACCAGATGATGACACAGCGCCCCACATGGTAACTTTGTTGCTGTATAGAGGATATTGGTGTAGCTGACGAGGATTATGTGGGGCCCAATAGCGAAAATTCTGTTTATTGACGAATCCATTAAGATGTAAGTGGGCTTCGTCCAACATCCACAGTTCATCAATGAAATTATCGTCGTCGTTCAGCTTTACCATAATTTGTTCACAAAATTGTGGACGCATTAGGTAATCGTTGGGCTTGATTTGTTGGACTATATGTAGCTTATATCTAGGGATGAAACTTTAAATCCAGTGACAGTATTCGTTGAACATTCCAACGTTTCATCTGTAGAACAAATGCATGACGTCGAACTGAACGCTGTGGGCTTCTTATGACAGCAGCTCTAACTGTCTCGATATTGTCTGGTATACGAGAAGTTCGTAGTCTTCCTACAGATCTCTTCTGCAGAGTTGAACCAGTTTGCCCTAAATTACGTACCCATGTGTTAATTGCATGTGTTGATGGAACACGACCACGCCGTCCTAAATTAAAGTGACGTCAAAATAATTGTCTACGCGCGACCTGCACACTGTCATTGTTCTTGTAATATGCTTCGATTGGAAACGCACGTTGATCACCACTCCAATTTTCCGTGATAACAATAACAAAATAGCAAGATGTATGTATGCATGCATGTATGTATGTATGTATGTATGTATGTATGTATGTATGTATGTATGTATTCAATGTCTACCCACTTCATTTTACGTGATTCGGGTTCCGCATATAGCGGATAGATGGCAGGACTGTGACCCATTTTCTAGTGCACACCATTTCGGCGGGCCACGTTGTACAGTACATTCTGTAAGATGTTGTAAACAATATTTCATTTGTTATTAGTTGCTATCTATTATCCAGGGTTACCATTAAACATTTCATAATTTCCCATATTTTGAGCCACCTTTTATTAGCCCTTGAAAACTCTCGGGAGGAAATACATTCGTAACAATATACTACTCCAAGATTATTATTTTTTTTTGTTACATCACAGTCCGTAATCGATTAAAAATATGCATAGGTATTACTTATTTCTAGAGCAGATTTGATTTCGTTAGGAAGAGTAGGCACTTACTGTATTGAATAACGTGTGCCTCTCAGCAGATCCATCACCGTCTCGCGAGGCCCGAGAGAGGTGTAAATCATTCACAGTAAGAATGATGGAGCTGCAAAGTTGGCAGACCTGGCAGTAATCCCTTATGGTCTGGAGATACTCTATCTGGTCGTGGCTTAAGGAACTGGTGGTACTCTGTATTGGTTTTACAAATTAAACGGTCTTATAATTCTTGCTGCCAGGAAATGCAGGCTAGATACATTTCCCTACTGTATACGCTGCATGATAGATAGGAAGTACCGAAATTCGAAAGGGTGGAGCAGAGCTCAAAATGTAGTATCTGTTACAAGTAATTTGTGAATGAAATGTAAACCTTTGAAATTTACTACTCTATCAAGATTTCCGTTATCTAAATAACATCGGTTAAGTATTCAGAAATTGTGTTCGATTTTCCTGTCTGATTTAGATATGCATATAAAACGGAAAATACGTTTTTCTTGTCTCCAAGGGGGCTGTTTATTTTTTTTTATAAGTACGTAAATTGCCTCCTACTTACTGGAGATGTACGTAAATTGCCTCACATTTGCCTAGGACGGCAAATCTTCACATCCACCACTGATTGCGTTTCGCACGGTACTATTTGTTCATTCCCCGAAATGATGCCATTCCATAGAAAACTTAACAGTCTTTTCAAGCCCAGCCATCCAAATATTTACACTTCATTGAAGTTCTTAAATAAATACAGAGCGACACCTTTGTGTCGCCTAGAAACCTGGGCAAAAGAAGTAAATCTATTTTACGTAAATAATTATTTAAAAAATATAGAATACTTTCAATTCGACAAGAACAGATTACACGACTTGAGATTGTAAGGACTGTTTGTTTTAAATTTCTGCCTGTTTAAAGGAGACAGTAATTAATGTTTTAAACACATTTTAAGTTTCATGACAAAGTTTTTTAACTGAAGCTGGCCAATATTTTAATCATATTGAACCACATATTTAACCATACCAGTAATTTGTGCGAATTATGCACGTAAGTCTATATTACTGACAATCCTAAGTCTGAAAATAAGAAGGAAAATATTGGTTACAGTGGAGCATTGACAAACGAGAAGCACGTTCACTTTTCGAGACAAAGAGGAGACAATTTACGTACCGTAGCTCACGTAAACAGGAGGCAATTTACGTATTTTTGACCTGGGGAGGCAATTTACAGTCTCCGATTTTCTTACTACTATTACAGTACCGTAAATTGTTTCTTAATAGTTTTTCTTTCTGCAAAGCAGACGACAGTGAAACGACACATGAATTATGTCTGAAATTCCCTTGTTTTTTTTTTTTTTTTAAATTTAGCGTCAATGAAGATTGGTGATAGGGAGATGATATATTTCGCGAGATGAGGCCGAGGATTCGCCATAGATTGCCTTGCATTCACATTACGGTGGGGGGAAAACCTCGGAAAAAACCCAACCAGGTAATCAGTCCAAGCGGGGATCGAACCCGCGCCTGAACGCAATTTCAGACCGGCAGGCAAGCGCCTTAACCGACTGAGCCACACCGGTGGCCAAATTCCCTTATTCAGGGACAGATTCTGTTACGTCCTTTAAGTAGGCCTGCACTGTTACGTACACTAAGCGAGTCGTACGGCTTGATTTTTTCTTAATCTCGGTCTATCAGATCTGAAAGCGCTTAACTTCGGTTCTATTAGCAGGCGTGGTAACCATATCGAGCGACTAACGGAATACAGTAGTATGTGCTTACGCCTCCAAGGAATGGGAATTCGGCCATAAACTTGTCTGTGGAATAACGTATCTGGCAGTCAGTTTGGCAGAGTGCGTGGCTTCATTTGGTCACTATTGGTGGAATAGCTTTTCAACTGTTCCAGTCTGCTGGTTCGGCCCAGTCCCAATTCCCAGGCGCATCTTGTGAAGTGAGTCACCGCCACATAGATCTTGCGATATGATGACAGAGTCCCCTGGGACTCGCAGTTGGAACAACTCCTTTCTCAATTTCGGCTTCTATTTGCAGAACAGTTCAACGATATTGATTTCTCCTGATATTCAGTTTTTATGTGCAGCAGCGTTTCATTGTATTATGATCTTAGTGTCATATCCTTTTTTTCTTCGTATTGCCTCTACATGCTGTGTACAGGGTGTTCAAAAAATTATCCAGTATTTTAGCAGGTGCTAGTATGCATAAAAACAATAAAGTAATATTGCCATAATTGGACGTCACATTGAGCACCTCCTATGAACAAGTGTTCAGATCTCAGAAAGTATGTATTGTAGAACCCATGTTTATTAGACATTATTTTCTTGTTTTGATGTATACTATCACCTCTTAAAATATTGGATACTTTTTTAAAACACTCTGTATAGCAAAATTAGTCCTCAGTGTTAGAGTGCTTATTGTGCTTGTCATAAGATGCGGGGTCTGCTGGTTTAAACTTTGTCATCGGTGATGGAGTTTCAAAGGCGATGATAATTTGCAGCTTGGTTTTCTTTGAAGGAAAAGTAAATGTGAGAGGCTTGTATGGTGTGTTTCCAACACAAAACTAGTTACACTTGAGTGAAAGGAGTCGAGGCAAAGGTATCGTCTACTTCTCGATCACGTCAAAATTTGTCTTGCTAGCTATCATTCTTACTTATTCTATCAATGAGATAATTATCTCCTCTTTACAGGTCCTCCACTGTTATGAATGAAATCCTTGAGACTATTAGAACATCTTAACCTAATCAAATGTTAGTCTACTGTATCTGGAGCAATTAGCAAGCATCCATTGAGAAAATTTCCATACGTTGTAATTGCCATGTTGATAAATTATAGGCCCATTTCTAAAGGAGATTGAGCTCTTTATCACTTATCAGCAGGGAACGGATTTAAAGGTGCTAAGAAAGAGAGATATAGCACTTTATAAAATGCAATTTAGAATTTTTAGGAATTCATGTAATATTAACAATTAAAAATTTTAATAAATATTCCATTTTAGATGGAATTTATGTACTACTGTAAGAACTGGTGCTGACAATGAGTGCTACTGAATTGATGACTCAAATTCTATCAGTGAAAGAGACTGATTGCTGATTGGTCAGTTTCATTTCACATAACCGGGGTTCATTGACAGGAAAACTAATTTGTAAGCTCTCGCCTACTCTGAACAACATACCACCCCTCTATTCTAGGATGGACTTTTACAAACGAATTCGGTTCCAGGAAATTAGGTAAAATCTTCTCTCCCTTATAAGACGAACATGGAACGAACTTGCTAGACCAGTATTTGTCTCCAAGATATTTTTTAAAATAACATTTTTGTAGATTTTTTCGGGGCATTTTTGCATTTTTAGTTCCGGTGTTTTTATTTTAAATACACGCAAAATACTAAAAAAAAAGGTGCTTTTTAGGCACAAATATGGGGTTTAGGTATTTATAGGATTTTATGGCTCATTTAGGTCTTTTTGTGTTCTATAGAATGTTAATAGGTGGATTCTCTGCACATGAAACGTAGATATATCTTAATAATATACATCTAGGATGTACCAAAAAAAATAGGTACGTACTGAACTAGAAATCCGTTCCCTACTTATCATATATTACCTTCGTTAAAAGTGCACGGTGTCATTTCACTTCTTTAGATATGCACTAGCTTCCTACATTTCAGATAGGTTTGAAAGGTTTTAGTTCATTATGAAATTCTGAGTTAGGCTAATAATAATAATAATAATAATAATAATAATGATAATGGTGATAATAATGATAATGGCGATGATAATAATAATAGCAATAATAATAACACAATTTATAGTCGCAGGATTAGACCTATTTGACCCTCCCATTTCCTGGAGATACACGTAGATATATGTTCACTGTGTCCTCTTTTAATTATGTAGACTACAGGGCGAGTTAAATATAAGGTATCTACACTTCTGCCATCTGTCGGCAATAGGATCTGGCAAGCAGATCGCCAGCTCTCGAGAGTAAAGTCCTTGCCGTCTCACGGCACAACAGTCTGTCAAGTGATCTTGCGCGTAATTGGTGAATATTTAAGGAAATTGAGAGAATGTTACCTGGTTTTCAGAGCATTTGCTCAAAATATCCTCCATTACGTTTTGCAACGATGTATAAAGTTTTGAAGTACTTGCTGGGGCTCATCGATACTAATGTTGTCTATTAGCCTTATACAACTTTATTCTTATCGAGAACAAAACTTGTTTCTGTTACTGTGAGTTTGAATTTCAGACCATTCGTAATATAGAGTCTTCCAAATGATCACATACAATGAAATTTTTGTCTCAAACCCGGAATTTTAAATGTGTCAAAATGTGTCTTCCTTTAGCAAAATATAACCTTATCTACAAGTTTTAAAAATAGGCCTATCTTAAACTTATAAGAATTTATCTAAAGTCATGCTTTCAGCCACAAAGATTAGTAAAGTATGCTTAAAATTCTGAGATATGAACATAACATATATCTAACTGGAAATTAAATAGCTACAAATATGGATCATTCTTCGAAATGAAGCCCAGTATGTTATCTTTCTTCCAGTAGATATAATTCTTTGGACTCTGATGAAAGAAAATTCTTGTGATGTCGTTTGAACCTCCCTAGAAACATTTAAATTTTGTGCACTCGGAAAATGAGCAATGGACAGGAATAAAACATAGCGGAACGTACAGTGTCTAGATCATTAGACCAGTGGTCGTCACCACTCGCTGAAATGGGTAAAGGATAAGCAGTGTATCGCAATATGCACCGTCGTGCAGACGGGAGAGTTAGAAAGCATAACCGCCAGCAGCCACGGATGCACGCCAGTGCAATGTCTTATCCGCGGTTGAGGGACGCTAGCCCAAGTGTAGGCCTACACTGTGCGGTAAAATTTCAACTCCTTCCAGTTCTTGAATCTTGGGAAACGTGATCGATTAGAAGTTAAGGTATTTTCATTTGACTAAATATGAATGGCGATTACTCTTTTCGTTTGTTGAGAAATAATTGAACATCAACAATTCAGCTATCCGGAATAAGTTTTAAAAAATCCTTCAAACACAACGTTTTTTGTGTCCAGTGCGGTTTGGCCGAGGCAAGGGTTGCGCATGTTGCTTTCATTAGTCTGGATTTCGGAAAAACATCGTTCTTTTTCTATGCGTTTGCAAAATTTGCCATTTTGGAACTGCAGTCGGCAGATTTCACTCACTTAGCTAATGTATTCGTCAATTCGTATGGATATTATCGAGATCGCATATTCTAAAGAGAAGTTTCCGCTAGTGATGAAAGCAATTGATTACGAAAGAGCAAGTGTTGTTCTAGATATCTAGATACTTCATAGTGTTCTTCCATTGAGATTCATAAGTCCTGTTATCGTGAGATGGGCGCCCGATCGAGGTTTGTCAAGTTCGTGCCACCACCATTGAAACACTTGAAATAAATCGATGAAGTATTTCTGTGCGTTACTCTCACATTCGATTTCATAAATTTCTTGGTCATCTGCTTGTGTCCATATGCCATTTTTGCAATAATTGTGTAGAATACGTGAATCGTAATTTTGTCTTTATACGTGCTGAACCTGACAGTTAAATGTTCTTTTGTTGTAACAAAACATGCGTGGAATACTATGAAGATAGAGTAGCTGTTTAAAAAATAATAAAATTATAAAAATAAACCCATATTAAATTTTAGGAATCTTTCATAAATTAAAGCTTTAACAATAATTTACTTTTATATCAAATAATTTTAGTCTACTAATATCGTGATCATCTTCATGGTCATATTGATGGAGATAATGGTCAAACCGATGGATTTATGACTTAATAATAATGGGAAAATGCTGAATTGCGAATGTATAGTAGAATAAAATAAAGCTGTAAGAAAATGTCCCTATTCCTACTTTTGTCCAACAAAAACTCTATAATACACTGTTATAAATAATCCCGCTGAATTTTAAATTATTAAACACTCCCAAAGATCTACCGACTGAACTATCCAGGAACTTCACTCGACACCGTCTCAATTTATCCTTTTATTCCACATAACTCGAGTGGGCTGACAAGATGCCAGAAACCCACATCGAGTGCACACAGAGTGCACACAAACTCTGTGTGACTTGAAATTGTGGTTTTCTGTTAATGTACCTACAGTGATAAATTATATATTATGCAAATCTAGCTTTCAGGTAAAACTCCCTGTGAAACAGACTTGAATAATTTAAAGGGAAAAATTGTTCCGTGGCCAGGTATCGATCCCGGGACCTTTCGCACCAACTCTCTACCGACTGAGTTACCCAGGAACTTCACACAGCACCGTCTCAATTTTTTTCTTTATTCCACATAACTCGAGTGGGTTGGAGCGTTGGTGCGTTCATCCAAAGGTCCCGGGATCGATTTCCGGCCCCGGAACAATTTTTCACTTGAAATTATTCAAGTCTACTTTGCAGGGAGCTTTACCTGAAAGCCAGATTTGCACTCCTAAAGATGATCTAAAGTTCATATTCTTTTAATGTTAATACATGTATACGAATGAGTGTATTATTTGAAATTTCAAATAGTGGAAGTCTAGTTCGTATTGAGACTAGAATCGCGAACTTCGCGTTGTAGAGAGAAGTCTTTAACTAAAGCCGCTAGTGTAATCAACACCTTTGAAATTAAATACATTAAGGAGAATCTGCGGCCCGACCAAGGGTAGTAGGAGATGGAAAATAAGATACAATAATGTAGAATTGTACAAGTTATGCAATGATCATGATCAAGTAATCATCAGATTTCGAAGACTGGAATGGGCAATACATATCAGTAGGATGGAAAACGAACACATTCCGTGAATGTGATGCTTTTAATTGCTAATTCAGATTAATCTTAACGAATAGTGAATGTCTTTATTGTCTTTCCACTCCCCTAAAACGACCATATTTGTTCATGGTTTTCAAATTCTCTTTTCGTCCCTGCACAAAGTACTGTATAAATATAACAACATATTACTCTGATGATTTGTCATTCACATCTTATTCTTCTCATAATACTGTATAGAGTCCATTATTAACCTCATTATTTAGAAGTAAAGTGTTGCACTTTATGACAATGTTACGAATGTCATCATAAGCAAGAATTGCATCACTTTCTTTCCGCCGATATTATCCTTACCTTACCATATTAATGTTTCTCGGAGTTTTATTACTGCCTGAAATCAGTGTTTCAAGTTAACATTTCCACAATAAGGCATTCCTTACACAATGCGTCTGGT
Organism: Periplaneta americana; assembly: GCF_040183065.1. NCBI lineage: Eukaryota > Metazoa > Arthropoda > Insecta > Blattodea > Blattidae > Periplaneta > Periplaneta americana. The sequence continues at coordinate 111,069,024 of NC_091127.1, read as the reverse complement.
TTTAAAATCGAAGTTATAATCATGACGGAGCGAATGTTCTGAGTTTGGAGGATCGTGTAAATTTTATTCTAGAATGTCAAAAGGTACTGTTACAACCATCAGAAATATTTATCTGGGGTAAAATTCAAGTGTATTCCAATTCGTCGAAATCTAAGAAAACAGCTATGGGGAATGGCAAGTAAGTCAAACTCTAGCAATAAAAATAAAACGACAGGAAAGACGTAGCTTAAAATGTTATGTTTTATTTAACTACGCTCGCAACTGCCGAGGTTATATCAGCCTCGCCGGTGTGCCTGAATTTTGTCCCGCAGGAGTTTTTTTACATTCCAGTAAATCTACTGACATGAGCCTGTCGCATTTAAACACACTTAAATGCCATCGACCTGGCCCGGGATCGAACCCGCAACCTCGGGCATAGAAGGCTAGCGCTATACCAACTCCGCCAACCAGGCCAACTAAGACGTAGAAATATGAACATAATATTGGAATGATTTGAAAGTGCGCAACAAAAATCCTACTAAATGGATGAGTTCTAAAAGAAAATCATTCATAAATTGTTGCAGAGGATTAATGTAGACCAGCGTTTCTCAAACTTTTTTGAAGTGGTGACCACTTTTTAAAGTCAGAACAGTTCCGCGGACCACCTTACTGTTGTTCCCTTCGAAAGCAAATTTATCATTTTCGTAGCATATTTTAATGCCAGTATACTTATATTTTAAAACTGAATTAAGGTTCGGTACTTTGCTTCTCTGTTATGAATTCGGGTGGTCCCTGGCTGGGTTACAGGCGCGGCACCCGATGTGCAGGAAAAAGATGTCGAGAAACACCACGTATATATTGCTTTAAATCCCTCTTTTGCTGCTGAGAGTAGAATGGGAAGTCGATAGGAGGGTAGGGTAATAAATTTCATAAAATGCAGTACTGGGAGAAAAAGTGAAATTCGATTGCCATAATATGTCATTTCCAAACTCTGAGATTTTAAGCTATAGTGTGATACGCAATTCGTTTGAATTTTATTTTTTCTTCTGTCTTTTTTGAAGGACCACAAAGGCAGACCTCGAGGACCACAGGTGGTCCGCGGACCATAGTTTGAGAAACGCTGGTGTAGCCGATATTTTTGTCTATCTCAGATTAAATATTTTTTAAGCCCTACACCTACAGTTTGGTATAGGTTTACATTTCACTAAATATCGCTTTTTGAAATCTCTGCCTTTCATTGTGATCTGCGCTATGCTAGGCAGTCAGTTATTCTTTCCCGCGACCGCTCTTAAATACGCTGGAATTATATATATGACAGGTTTTGTCCCGATGCACCTGAACATGTACAACAGACTGTGTTTGAACTAGCTACCACTTTCAGCTGTGGTCGGACATTGACTAAGCTGGTGCATGTATGTAACCCCTAAAACTCAATGGTGGAAAGAGAGACTAAATAAATTAGTGATAGCTTTCAGTGCACTCTGCACTCAGTTAAATGAGTCTGCTTCTATCCATCTCCTGGGGAGCGATTTGCCGCTGAGCCAATAGACTCCTCTCTGTCCGCTGAGAAACATCCCGTCTGTCAGGTCCCAGTTCATATACCGTTCTTGGTAACAACCAGTGTTTTTTTTTCTGGCGGAACGCATCGCAACGTCGTTCCGGGACCTTCTTTTATACCTTTCATCACGGAACCGAGAAATGTTCAAATTTCACGCCGCCAATATATTGTGAAGCTTCTCCCAACTCAACTTCATTCTCTCTCCAGTCCACACCTGTGGAGTAACGGTCAGCGCGTCTGGCAGCGAAACCAGGTGATCCGGGTTCTAATCCCGGTCGGGGCAAGTTACCTCGGTGAGGTTTTTTCCGGGGTTTTCCCTCAACCCAATACGAGCAAATGCTGGGTAACTTTCGGTGCTGGACCCCGGACTTACTTCACTGGCATTATCACCTTCATTTCTTTCAGAGCTAAATAACCTAGATGTTGATACAGGTCGTAAAATAACCCAATGAAATAAAAAATAAATTCTCTCTCCATTGAGATCATCAAAAGCCTTCCGAACTCAATGATAGAATCTTGAAGTATGTGGAAACAAACTTTTAACAGAATATACAGGGACATCATTTTATTTTTACTAACATTTCTAATATTAACCTGACTATACCTTTTGATTAACAGTTGGGAACCGGAAACACCGTTTGCTACCCGCTTCCACGACCTGAGTTAGATGGTATTAGGGTAAAATGCAAAAAAATCACTTTACTGGTTATAGGAGAGAAGAAAAGTAGTTCATCCATTTACGTAAGCTAGGAAATATCACGATTCTGAGTTTGATAATCGTTAGCTTTTATTTATCTAAAATGTACTACAGTATTAACAATAAGTGTTACGAACTGAGTTATCCATGCGGACATGTGTAAATAATGTTATGTTTTACTTAACGACGCTCGCAACTGCAGAGGTTATATCAGCGTCGCCGGATGTGCCGGAATTTTGTCCCGCAGGAGTTCTTTTACATGCCAGTAAATCTACTGACATGAGCCTGTCGCATTTAAGCACACTTAAATGCCATCGACCTGGCCCGGGATCGAACTCGCAACCTTGGGCATAGAAGGCCAGCGCTATACTAACTCGCCAACCAGGTCGACATGCGGACATATTCATTGTGCAGTGTATATTATACTGTCTACAGCACACTAGCATACAATATAGAGAATATATTTTAATTGAAAAATAATCAAAATATGAATATTTAAACAAATTGTTCAAAATGATGGCCTTTCATTTCGGTACAGGCTTCAGTTCTTTCTTGCATCTTATCGCACTATATTGCACTTAATTCGTATTTCCAGATTCGTCCTTTGTACCTAAAAACTAACTCATGTTGGAATAATTCTATACCTATTCTATAACAGAGTACCTTACGTACTGTAAATTCAATTCTGCCCGATAAATTTACTCTGTCCGTCCAAGTGGTTATGTCGTAGGGTTGTAGAAAGGGAGGAAATCACGTGACAGTTAATTATTTAACGAGGCCCTTTTATTTAATATAATTATATTAATGTAATGTACCGAAGTACATATGATATTTCCATGCAGATATTCTGCGTCATCATACGATGAAAGAATAATGGAACGGAGAAAAATTCTCTCCGGCGCCGGGATTTGAACCCGGGTTTTCAGCTCTACGTGCTGACGCTTTATCCACTAAGCCACACCGGATTCCACCCCGGCGTCGGAAGAATCATCATCTCAGTTTTAAGTTCCAAATCTTGGGTTCCCTCTAGTGGCCGCCCTCTGCACTACGTCATAGATATCTATGAACCTAGGACCGAAGTCCACACATGTGCTGAGGTGCACTCGTAATGAGTGACTAGTTGTATAATATTATGTACAGCTGTCAAAAGAAAAAGTGGCCGCTCTCCTGAAACAAAGTTCCATTCGGGTATCTTCGCTACAATTCGGAGACAGGCGGTGTTACATGTTGTTAGACCACGTTGCCTGATATCTATAGTTATAATTGAAGTAATCTTTGTGTTATTCGATAGCGTAATGGTAGCGTTCAGGCCTCTTATTCATGAGGTCCTGCGTTCGACTACAACCTCGTGCTTTTTATGTTCTTTTTTTTGTTCTGTTTTTGAGAGAGACAAACTATACATAATAGTTCCTTTCTCTTTTACGATTATTTTAGTAATTAACATCAGGTTCATTAATATATTATGCCATGGCTTTATCATTATGATATTGTGGCTGCAAATGGAAAGAAAAAAGATTTTATTCTCAATTAAAATATCTTTCGTGGCATAAACAAAACAAATTTACTGGCTTCGGCCTTAAAACATTCAAACAATTAAGCGTTCAAAAAACAAAGCAAAAAGCCACAATTCAATATTTAGTCTATCTTCCTCTTATCTCGATCATCTTGCAGTCGAGTGGGCATGGAATTGACTAGTCTTTGCAAATAGCGACTGTTCTTAGACACGATATTCCAGGCATTCTGAACATACATACATAAGTGTTCTGTCCATGGGCAGGTCTTTCATTGCAAACCCAGCAATCTCCAATCTTTCCTATTTTCTGCCTTCCTCTTAGTCTCCGCATATGATCCACATATCCTAATGTCGTCTATTATTCTTTTCAACCAGAGACCTAACCAATTCCTTTTTTATCTAATCAGTTTCAGCATCATTCTTTCTTCACTCACTTTTTCAAACACAATTTTATTTCTTATTCTATCTTTCCACTTCACACGCACCGTTCTTCTCCACATCCACATTTCAAATGCTTCAATTCGTTTCTCTTCATTTCGTCGTAATGTCCATGTTCCTTCCCCATACAATGCCACACTCCACACAAAGCACTTCACTAGTCTCTTCCTTAGTTCTTTTTCCAGAGGACCGCAGAAGATCCTTCTTCTTCTATTAAAAGCTTCCTTTGTTCACGTTTGCAGTTTTTCTTGGGAAGGATAGGCCTAAATGCGGTAACATCCCGTTGCTTTCCTCACACCACTATCTCTTTCGCATCTTATTAAATTCCAGGGAGCCCAAGCGTGGAGATGAGGAGAGTGGATTTGACTAATTGGGCCCTCCGGACTTCACCGAAAGTCACTGCAAGGGTTAAATATTAATTCTATCAGGATGTTTGACCCGATCAGAGACCGGGAAATCTCAATTAGCCTTTGCCCCCCGCATCCTGGACTAGCTTCTACGAATCATCAGAAAATCTTAGAGTGTGATTGGGCCAATTTTTCCGAAAATGTTTCCACACTTTTGCCCTCGTAGCTCAGCGGACGAACGTCGGAATTTAGATGTCAACGTCTCAGGTTCAATTCCTCGTTACTCCTTTTCATTTTATTGTGGTTCAAGATAGTATAATGTAATAATACAAAAAGAAAAACTAATACCAGTATTATGCAACTGGATTTTTCCAAACCTAATATTAAATTTATGTTATTTATATCGCTAAAGAACGATTACAATATAAATAACTTGAATATTATTTATACAGTATCACTAAAGAACGATAACAGAATATAAATGATAAATATCGGTTTGTTTAATTAATGTAAGAGATTATATAATACATATTTAATTAACTAAATAAAATAACTTATTTTACAAAGAAAGATGGTTATTTGTGTTATAATAATTACTTACATAAAATACAGATTATTTATATTGCGAAAAAACAATAACAATATAAATAACTTGAATATTATTTTATAATGCTAATGAAGGAAAACAATATAAATGATAACTTGAATATTATTTATATCGCTAAAGAACGATAACAATATAAAAACCGTGAATATTATTCATATCGGAATTTCACAGATTTATTACAGATGTATTTAATAAATTGTAGAAGAATAGTAGTTAGTAACAGTGTCCTATTTATTCTTCTTGGAGCCAAATTTGTAACTTTTAAAAGTGTGATTACTGTGTTGAAGTGTATGTGTTGCAACGGATGCTTGATTTGTTATGTATGTGAGTCAGTTATGGGATGCTTGATGTCGTTGCAATGTCGTAATTATAGTTTGATTGTGTTTGTGTGACTATTGTGTATTAATTTATGATGTATAGTACGGAAAGCTGCATATTTATGTTATAGAAGTGTTACGTATGTGTGTTGTTAATGTTTTTGTATGTTTCAAATTGATAACTGATATTTGTTTTGCAATCGCAATGCCTAATTTACGGATTGTTTATGTTTTGTTTACATCGCGTAAGCTAATTTAATTTTCTTTTCCATTTCTCTTTATGCTTATCTTTTTTGTGTATAAAACTATAGCCCCAACATACATATGTAAAATAGGGCTAACCCCCATTGGAGATACAATAATAATAATTATTATTATTCATATCGCTATAAAACGATAACAGAATACAAATGATAACTTGAATTTTATTCATATCTCTAAAGAACGATAACAAAATATTTAATAACGTGATATCCATAAAGAACGATAACTGGATATAAATGATAATTTGAATATCATTTACATCGCTAAAGAACGATTAAAAAATAAAATGAAAACTTGAAGAAGGCAGAACCCACAACCTTTGAATCATTAAACAAGCACTTTACCTCTGGTCTACGAGGCGCAGATATGGAACACTTACATAGTTCCGGAACTGCTTGTACAAGCACATGCATCGTGTAACATCGCCGCGACCCGAAGTGGACTTTGAAAATATTCGCTGTTCACGAGTGCGGCCACTTTTTTTTTTTTTTTTGAGAACTGTACACATCCGATTCCTAACAGCAATTTTTTTCAGGAAAGAGCTAAGACAGCCTACCCACTAGCCTTTTTAGAGGGGCGAGCAGAAGCGGGTGAGGGAAACGGGATGCGACGTAACCAAACGGACACAGTACCTGTAAGAAAATATGATTCAATATTGAATGCTTTTTCTTCACTGAAAATTCGACCATATTTCTGGAACGTAGTATATTCACTCACTCAGTACTGCCTATTTGGCCTTGGTTCTCTGTGGAGGACGGGTGAGGTTTACTACATAGTAGAGGGGGTGGAAGTGAAGTACATTAAAAAACTCAGATACAATAAAAATTGAAGTAAAAATAAAATGATGTCCCTGTACATAAATGAACATTAAATTCAGTATCATATCTTATGAAGTTATGTGCAAAGAATGGTTGGCAAACGTTATAGAGTGGCATACGTGAATTTCATAATGAAATAGATTGAGTTATTTCACGTTGTTTCTACTTAACACTTCATTAGTTTGGCTAATTTCGCTCATATTCAATTTAACTATTACCACTCGTTTTGCTGTGCTTGTTTTATTCAGGATACGCAGGAGACAACTTGATTTTTGATTTTAGGCGATTTAAGATATAATACAACAGTCTAGTACAGAGGTCTCCAAAAAGCGCATCGTCATTCGTGCTCTCGAGGCTGCCCGCCGAACACAGTGTGCTGTAAGGCTAGAGCAGGGGAAGAGACTCGTACCTCATCAGATAGGAGCGATTAGTGGGGGATCGCGGCAACGGTCTGCTATGTTCACAAATAATATCAAAAGAATAAGAAATATATGTTTGTATATTATTTTGACATACTATGAAGCTGGAGCCCCGTCTGTTGCTATTGACGCAAGCCATTGCAAATTCAACCTCTTCTGTTCTATGGTGCCTTTCAGTGCCTTGAAAAGATCTTCTCCAATTGTATTTTGTAATTACATCTAGAAGTAAAATGTTCATTAACTACTCGGATAAAAATGGCTAGGTCATTTCTATCTGTGCTTTCGTCCAATGCAAGTGAGTAAGCTACAGACTTGTTAATTGTGGTTTCGACTTCAGATTTAATTACATTTACAATCTTGAAATTCCTTCTCTGAACTGTAATTGGAAACAATTTAATTTTCTTAAACTTTGACTTTGTTGTGGATACAGTATTTTAGTAACGTCCTGTATTCACTATTTTACAAATGATGCTTCTGTAAAGGGCTTCATTGACTTTCCAATATACCAAGCTAGAACATAGCTAGCAAGAATCTTCTTCTGTTTAAGACTGAGGACACGTGTGTGATTTGTGTTTGTATTTTCTTGTTTTATATTTATCAAAATATTTGTGGGGCTATTCATTTCACCCAAAATGAAACGAAAAACTACATGTTTGTCATACGGAACTGAGTGTAAACGTATTGTAATATACTGATTATTATGTGTAACCAACAGTTATACAGATAGCCCCAAAATAAATTATTTTCACATGTCCAACATGCCTGTAATTGTATGATATTCTTTCTGAAGACTCGAGTATTGTCGTTGCATGTTGAATTTTAACACACGCTTAAGAATTTTCGAACAAATTAAGCATTTCACATTCTCCCACCTAACACAAAAAATTTCTCTTCCTATCCATCCTTGAATGTGCTACGTCCATGATTAGAAGACATTGTGAAACGGTGGAACACGCCGACCAACGCAATAATAATGGCAGTCCGCCACTGCTCTTCGTTTGCGCATAAACATTGAGTACAGTACAGGTGGAGATGGGTGAGGCGGAGCGCGCTCATTATGTACTGGCTTCGGTTCCGTTCAGGGGCTTACTCGCGAGTAGACTTTTAGAGACGTTTGGTCTAGTATATAGAGTAACGAAGCTTGAGTTGTGAGGGTACTAGGAACAATAGATTGTGCAGGTACTATTTCGCGTTGTCTGTGATGAGGCGATAGTAGCGATCCTAGTGGTTAGCA